>NC_030678.2:180529846-180899614 GCF_000004195.4 Xenopus tropicalis | reverse complement strand
TGAGTAGAGATAGAGATATGAGAAGAGAGAGATGAGAGATGACCGCAGAGGGTCGCTCAGACTAGATAGCCTTCCAGCTAGCAATCCTCAGCATTCCTATCTCTTCTCTTTTTCTCTCATCTCTCATCTCTCATCTCTCATCTCTCATCTCTCATCTCTCATCTCTCATCTCTCATCTCTCATCTCTCATCATCTCTCATCCTATGCTAATGCAGAGGAAGCAGAAAGTAGAGGACGCTGAGAATTGCTAGCCTGTGCGGCCCTCTCTCCCTATGCTAATGCAGAGGAAGCAGAAAGTAGAGGGTGCTGAGAATTGCTAGCCGTTGCGGCCCTCTCTCCCTATGCTAATGCGGAGGAAGCAGAAAGTAGAGGATGCTGAGAATTGCTAGCCCTGTGCGGCCCTCTCTCCCCTATGCTAATGCAGAGGAAGCAGAAAGTAGAGGGTGCTGAGGATTGCTAGCCGGCAAGGCTACCTAGCCTGTGCGGCCCTCTCTCCCTATGCTAATGCAGAGGCAGCAGAACATAGAGGATGCTGAGGATTGCTAGCTGGCAAGGCTATCTAGCCTGAGCGACCCTCTGCGGCCATCTCTCATCTCTCATCTCTCATCTCTCATCTCTCATCTCTCATCTCTCATCTCTCATCTCTCATCTCTCATCTCTCATCTCTCATCTCTCATCTCTCATCTCTCATCTCTCATCTCTCATCTCTCATCTCTCATCTCTCATCTCTCATCTCTCATCTCTCATCTCTCTCCCTATGCTAATGCAGAGGAAGCAGAAAGTAGAGGACGCTGAGAATTGCTAGCCTGTGCGGCCCTCTCTCCCTATGCTAATGCAGAGGAAGAAGAAAGTAGAGGGTGCTGAGAATTGCTAGCCGTTGCGGCCCTCTCTCCCTATGCTAATGCGGAGGAAGCAGAAAGTAGAGGATGCTGAGAATTGCTAGCCTGTGCGGCCCTCTCTCCCTATGCTAATGCAGAGGAAGCAGAAAGTAGAGGATGCTGAGGATTGCTAGCCGGCAAGGCTATCTAGCCTGAGCGACCCTCTGCTCCCATCTCCCATCTCCCATCTCCCATCTCCCATCTCCCATCTCCCATCTCCCATCTCCCATCTCCCATCTCCCATCTCCCATCTCCCATCTCCCATCTCCCATCTCCCATCTCCCATCTCCCATCTCCCATCTCCCATCTCCCATCTCCCATCTCCCACCTCCCTCCCTATGCTAATGCAGAGGAAGCAGAAAGTAGAGGACGCTGAGAATTGCTAGCCTGTGCGGCCCTCTCTCCCTATGCTAATGCAGAGGAAGAAGAAAGTAGAGGGTGCTGAGAATTGCTAGCCGTTGCGGCCCTCTCTCCCTATGCTAATGCGGAGGAAGCAGAAAGTAGAGGATGCTGAGAATTGCTAGCCTGTGCGGCCCTCTCTCCCTATGCTAATGCAGAGGAAGCAGAAAGTAGAGGGTGGCTGAGGTTATTGCTAGCCGGCAGGCTACCTAGCCTGTGCGGCCCTCTCTCCCCTATGCTAATGCAGAGGCAGCAGAAACATAGAGGACCGCCTGAGGGATTGCTAGCTAGGCAAGGCTACCTAGCTCCGCAGCCGCCCTCTGCGGTCATCTCTCCTCATCTCTCTACATCTCTCCTCTATCTCTCCTCATCTCTCCTCATCTCGTCATCATCTCTGCCTCATCTCTCCTCATCATCTCCTCATCATCCTCCTCATTCCTATCTCTCCTCATCTCTCATCATCTCTCTCATCTCTCCATCATCTCCTCCATCTCTCTCATCTCTCCTCTATGCTAATGCAGAGGAAGCAGAAAGTAGAGGACGCTGAGAATTGCTAGCCTGTGCGGCCCTCTCTCCCTATGCTAATGCAGAGGAAGCAGAAAGTAGAGGGTGCTGAGAATTGCTAGCCGTTGCGGCCCTCTCTCCCTATGCTAATGCAGAGGCAGCAGAACATAGAGGATGCTGAGGATTGCTAGCTGGCAAGGCTATCTAGCCTGAGCGGCCATCTCTCATCTCTCTCATCTCTCTCATCTCTCTCATCCTCTCATCTCTCTCATCTCTCTCATCTCTCTCATCTCTCTCATCTCTCTCATCTCTCATCTCTCATCTCTCATCTCTCATCTCTCATCTCTCATCTCTCATCTCTCATCTCTCATCTCTCATCTCTCTCATCTCTCTCCCTATGCTATTTGCAGAGGAAGCAGAAAGTAGAGGAGCTTGAGAATTGCTAGCCTGTGCGGCCCTCTCTCCCTATGCTAATGCAGAGGAAGCAGAAAGTAGAGGGTGCTGAGAATTGCTAGCCGTTGCGGCCCTCTCTCCCTATGCTAATGCGGAGGAAGCAGAAAGTAGAGGATGCTGAGAATTGCTAGCCTGTGCGGCCCTCTCTCCCTATGCTAATGCAGAGGAAGCAGAAAGTAGAGGGTGCTGAGGATTGCTAGCCGGCAAGGCTACCTAGCCTGTGCGGCCCTCTCTCCCTATGCTAATGCAGAGGCAGCAGAACATAGAGGATGCTGAGGATTGCTAGCTGGCAAGGCTATCTAGCCTGAGCGACCCTCTGCGGCCGTCTCTCGTCTCTCGTCTCTCGTCTCTCGTCTCTCGTCTCTCGTCTCTCGTCTCTCGTCTCTCGTCTCTCGTCTCTCGTCTCTCGTCTCTCGTCTCTCGTCTCTCGTCTCTCATCTCTCTCCCTATGCTAATGCAGAGGAAGCAGAAAGTAGAGGACACTGAGAATTGCTAGCCTGTGCGGCCCTCTCTCCCTATGCTAATGCAGAGGAAGAAGAAAGTAGAGGGTGCTGAGAATTGCTAGCCGTTGCGGCCCTCTCTCCCTATGCTAATGCGGAGGAAGCAGAAAGTAGAGGATGCTGAGAATTGCTAGCCTGTGCGGCCCTCTCTCCCTATGCTAATGCAGAGGAAGCAGAAAGTAGAGGGTGCTGAGGATTGCTAGCCGGCAAGGCTACCTAGCCTGTGCGGCCCTCTCTCCCTATGCTAATGCAGAGGCAGCAGAACATAGAGGATGCTGAGGATTGCTACCTGGAAAGGCTATCTAGTCTGAGCGGCCATCTCTCATCATCTCTCATCATCATCTCTCATCATCTCTCATCATCTCTCATCATCTCTCATCATCTCTCATCATCTCTCATCATCTCTCATCATCTCTCATCATCTCTCATCATCTCTCATCATCTCTCATCTCTCATCATCTCTCATCTCTCTCCCTATGCTAATGCAGAGGAAGCAGAAAGTAGAGGACGCTGAGAATTGCTAGCCTGTGCGGCCCTCTCTCCCTATGCTAATGCAGAGGAAGCAGAAAGTAGAGGGTGCTGAGAATTGCTAGCCGTTGCGGCCCTCTCTCCCTATGCTAATGCAGAGGCAGCAGAACATAGAGGATGCTGAGGATTGCTAGCTGGCAAGGCTATCTAGCCTGAGCGGCCATCTCTCATCTCTCATCTCTCATCTCTCATCTCTCATCTCTCATCTCTCATCTCTCATCTCTCATCTCTCATCTCTCATCTCTCATCTCTCATCTCTCATCTCTCATCTCTCATCTCTCATCTCTCATCTCTCATCTCTCTCCCTATGCTATTTGCAGAGGAAGCAGAAAGTAGAGGACCTTGAGAATTGCTAGCCTGTGCGGCCCTCTCTCCCTATGCTAATGCAGAGGAAGCAGAAAGTAGAGGGTGCTGAGAATTGCTAGCCGTTGCGGCCCTCTCTCCCTATGCTAATGCGGAGGAAGCAGAAAGTAGAGGATGCTGAGAATTGCTAGCCTGTGCGGCCCTCTCTCCCTATGCTAATGCAGAGGAAGCAGAAAAGTAGAGGGTGCTGAGGATTGCTAGCGCAAGGCTACCTAGCCTGTGCGGCCCTCTCTCCTATGCTAATGCAAGGCAGCAGAACATAGAGGATGCTGAGGATTGCTAGCTGGCAAGGCTATCTAGCCTGAGCGACCCTCTGCGGCCGTTCTCTCGTCTCTTCGTCTCTCGTCTCTCGTCTCTCGTCTCTCGTCTCTCGTCTCTCGTCTCTCGTCTCTCGTCTCTCGTCTCTCGTCTCTCGTCTCTCGTCTCTCAACTCTCTCCCTATGCTAATGCAGAGGAAGCAGAAAGTAGAGGACCCTGAGAATTGCTAGCCTGTGCGGCCCTCTCTCCCTATGCTAATGCAGAGGAAGCAGAAAATAGAGGGTGCTGAGAATTGCTAGCCGTTGCGGCTCTCTCTCCCTATGCTAATGCGGAGGAAGCAGAAAGTAGAGGATGCTGAGAATTGCTAGCCTGTGCGGCCCTCTCTCCCTATGCTAATGCAGAGGAAGCAGAAAGTAGAGGGTGCTGAGGATTGCTAGCCGGCAAGGCTACCTAGCCTGTGCGGCCCTCTCTCCCTATGCTAATGCAGAGGCAGCAGAACATGAGGATTGCTGAGGATTGCTAGCTGGCAAGGCTATCTAGCCTGAGCGACCCTCTGCGGCCATCTCTCAATCTCTCAATCTCTCAATCTCTCAATCTCTCAATCTCTCAATCTCTCAATCTCTCAATCTCTCAATCTCTCAATCTCTCAATCTCTCATCTCTCATCTCTCAATCTCTCTCCCTATGCTAATGCAGAGGAAGCAGAAAGTAGAGGACACTGAGAATTGCTAGCATGTGCGGCCCTCTCTCCCTATGCTAATGCAGAGGAAGAAGAAAGTAGAGGGTGCTGAATTGCTAGCCGTTGCGGCCCTCTCTCCCTATGCTAATGCGGAGGAAGCAGAAAGTAGAGGATGCTGAGAATTGCTAGCCTGTGCGGCCCTCTCTCCCTATGCTAATGCAGAGGAAGCAGAAAGAAGAGGGTGCTGAGGATTGCTAGCCGGCAAGCCTACCTAGCCTGTGCGGCCCTCTCTCCCTATGCTAATGCAGAGGCAGCAGAACATAGAGGATGCTGAGGATTGCTAGCTGGCAAGGCTATCTAGCCTGAGCGACCCTCTGCGGCCGTCTCTCGTCTCTCGTCTCTCGTCTCTCGTCTCTCGTCTCTCGTCTCTCGTCTCTCGTCTCTCGTCTCTCGTCTCTCGTCTCTCGTCTCTCGTCTCTCGTCTCTCGTCTCTCGTCTCTCGTCTCTCATCTCTCTCCCTATGCTAATGCAGAGGAAGCAGAAAGTAGAGGGTGCTGAGATTTGCTAGCCGTTGCGGCCCTCTCTCCCTATGCTAATGCGGAGGAAGCAGAAAGTAGAGGATGCTGAGAATTGCTAGCCTGTGCGGCCCTCTCTCCCTATGCTAATGCAGAGGAAGCAGAAAGTAGAGGGTGCTGAGGATTGCTAGCCGGCAAGGCTACCTAGCCTGTGCGGCCCTCTCTCCCTATGCTAATGCAGAGGCAGCAGAACATAGAGGATGCTGAGGATTGCTAGCTGGAAAGGCTATCTAGTCTGAGCGACCCTCTGCGGTCATCTCTCATCATCTCTCATCATCTCTCATCATCTCTCATCTCTCATCATCTCTCATCTCTCATCATCTCTCATCTCTCTCCCTATGCTAATGCAGAGGAAGCAAAAAGTAGAGGGTGCTGAGGATTGCTAGCCGGCAAGGCTACCTAGCCTGTGCGGCCCTCTCTCCCTATGCTAATGCAGAGGCAGCAGAACATGAGGATGCTGAGGATTGCTAGCTGGCAAGGCTATCTAGCCTGAGCGACCCTCTGCGGCCATCTCTCAATCTCTCAATCTCTCAATCTCTCAATCTCTCAATCTCTCAATCTCTCAATCTCTCAATCTCTCAATCTCTCAATCTCTCAATCTCTCAATCTCTCAATCTCTCAATCTCTCATCTCTCATCTCTCAATCTCTCATCTCTCAATCTCTCAATCTCTCATCTCTCAATCTCTCTCCCTATGCTAATGCAGAGGAAGCAGAAAGTAGAGGACACTGAGAATTGCTAGCCTGTGCGGCCCTCTCTCCCTATGCTAATGCAGAGGAAGAAGAAAGTAGAGGGTGCTGAATTGCTAGCCGTTGCGGCCCTCTCTCCCTATGCTAATGCGGAGGAAGCAGGAAGTAGAGGATGCTGATGAATTTGCTAGCCTGTGCGGCCCTCTCTCCCTATGCTAATGCGAGGGAAGGCATAAAGAAGAGGTGCTGAGTATTGCTAGCCGGCAAGCCTACCTACTTAGGCTGTGGCGGGCCCTCTCTCCCTATGCTAATGCAGAGGCAGCCAGAACATAGAGGATGCTGAGGATTTGCTACTGGCAAGGCCTATCTTAGCCTGAGCGACCCTCTGCGGGGCCGTCTCTCGTCTCTGCGTCCTCTCGTCTCTCGTCTCTCGTCTCTCGTCTCTCGTCTCTCGACTCTCGTCTCTCGTCTCTCGTCTCTCGTCTCTCGTCTCTCGTCTCTCATCTCTCTCCCTATGCTAATGCAGAGGAAGCAGAAAGTAGAGGGTGCTGAGATTGCTAGCCGTTGCGGCCCTCTCTCCCTATGCTAATGGACGAGAAAGTAGAGGTGCTGAGAATGCTAGCCTGTGCGGCCCTCTCTCCCTATGCTAATGCAGAGGAAGCAGAAAGTAGAGGGTGCTGAGGATTGCTAGCCGGCAAGGCTACCTAGCCTGTGCGGCCCTCTCTCCCTATGCTAATGCAGAGGCAGCAGAACATAGAGGATGCTGAGGATTGCTAGCTGGAAAGGCTATCTAGTCTGAGCGACCCTCTGCGGTCATCTCTCATCATCTCTCATCATCTCTCATCATCTCTCATCTCTCATCTCTCATCCATCATCTCTCATCATCTCTCATCATCTCTCATCTCTCATCTCTCATCTCTCATCTCTCATCTCTCATCTCTCATCTCTCATCATCTCTCATCTCTCTCCCTATGCTAATGCAGAGGAAGCAGAAAGTAGAGGACGCTGAGAATTGCTAGCCTGTGCGGCCCTCTCTCCCTATGCTAATGCAGAGGAAGCAGAAAGTAGAGGGTGCTGAGAATTGCTAGCCGTTGCGGCCCTCTCTCCCTATGCTAATGCAGAGGCAGCAGAACATAGAGGATGCTGAGGATTGCTAGCTGGCAAGGCTATCTAGCCTGAGCGCCCATCTCCCATCTCCCATCTCCCATCTCCCATCTCCCATCTCCCATCTCCCATCTCCCATCTCCCATCTCCCATCTCCCATCTCCCATCTCCCATCTCCCATCTCCCATCTCCCATCTCCCATCTCCCATCTCCCATCTCCCATCTCCCATCTCTCTCCCTATGCTATTTGCAGAGGAAGCAGAAAGTAGAGGACCTTGAGAATTGCTAGCCTGTGCGGCCCTCTCTCTCTATGCTAATGCAGAGGAAGCAGAAAGTAGAGGGTGCTGAGAATTGCTAGCCGTTGCGGCCCTCTCTCCCTATGCTAATGCGGAGGAAGCAGAAAGTAGAGGATGCTGAGAATTGCTAGCCTGTGCGGCCCTCTCTCCCTATGCTAATGCAGAGGAAGCAGAAAGTAGAGGGTGCTGAGGATTGCTAGCCGGAAAGGCTACCTAGCCTGTGCGGCCCTCTCTCCCTATGCTAATGCAGAGGCAGCAGAACATAGAGGATGCTGAGGATTGCTAGCTGGCAAGGCTATCTAGCCTGAGCGACCCTCTGCGGCCGTCTCTCGTCTCTCGTCTCTCGTCTCTCGTCTCTCGTCTCTCGTCTCTCGTCTCTCGTCTCTCGTCTCTCGTCTCTCGTCTCTCGTCTCTCTCCCTATGCTAATGCAGAGGAAGCAGAAAGTAGAGGGTGCTGAGAATTGCTAGCCGTTGCGGCCCTCTCTCCCTATGCTAATGCGGAGGAAGCAGAAAGTAGAGGATGCTGAGAATTGCTAGCCTGTGCGGCCCTCTCTCCCTATGCTAATGCAGAGGAAGCAGAAAGTAGAGGGTGCTGAGGATTGCTAGCCGGAAAGGCTACCTAGCCTGTGCGGCCCTCTCTCCCTATGCTAATGCAGAGGCAGCAGAACATAGAGGATGCTGAGGATTGCTAGCTTGCAAGGCTATCTAGCCTGAGCGACCTTCTGTGGCCATCTCTTATCTCTCATCTCTCATCATCTCTCATCATCTCTCATCATCTCTCATCATCTCTCATCATCTCTCATCATCTCTCATCATCTCTCATCATCTCTCATCATCTCTCATCATCTCTCATCATCTCTCATCATCTCTCATCATCTCTCATCATCTCTCATCATCTCTCATCATCTCTCCCTATGCTAATGCAGAGGAAGCAGAAAGTAGAGGACGCTGAGAATTGCTAGCCTGTGCGGCCCTCTCTCCCTGTGCTAATGCAGAGGAAGAAGAAAGTAGAGGGTGCTGAGAATTGCTAGCTGTTGCGGCCCTCTCTCCCTATGCTAATGCGGAGGAAGCAGAAAGTAGAGGATGCTGAGAATTGCTAGCCTGTGCGGCCCTCTCTCCCTATGCTAATGCAGAGGAAGCAGAAAGTAGAGGGTGCTGAGGATTGCTAGCCGGCAAGGCTACCTAGCCTGTGCGGCCCTCTCTCCCTATGCTAATGCAGAGGCAGCAGAACATAGAGGATGCTGAGGATTGCTAGCTGGCAAGGCTATCTAGCCTGAGCGACCCTCTGCGGCCATCTCTCATCTCTCATCTCTCATCTCTCATCTCTCATCTCTCATCTCTCATCTCTCATCTCTCATCTCTCATCTCTCATCTCTCATCTCTCATCTCTCATCTCTCATCTCTCATCTCTCTCCCTATGCTAATGCAGAGGAAGCAGAAAGTAGAGGACGCTGAGAATTGCTAGCCTGTGCGGCCCTCTCTCCCTATGCTAATGCAGAGGAAGAAGAAAGTAGAGGGTGCTGAGAATTGCTAGCCGTTGCGGCCCTCTCTCCCTATGCTAATGCGGAGTAAGCAGTAAGCAGAAAGTAGAGGATGCTGAGAATTGCTAGCCTGTGCGGCCCTCTCTCCCTATGCTAATGCAGAGGAAGCAGAAAGTAGAGGGTGCTGAGGATTGCTAGCCGGCAAGGCTACCTAGCCTGTGCGGCCCTCTCTCCCTATGCTAATGCAGAGGCAGCAGAACATAGAGGATGCTGAGGATTGCTAGCTGGAAAGGCTATCTAGTCTGAGCGACCCTCTGCGGTCATCTCTCATCATCTCTCATCTCTCATCTCTCATCTCTCATCTCTCATCTCTCATCTCTCATCTCTCATCTCTCATCTCTCATCTCTCATCTCTCATCTCTCATCTCTCATCTCTCATCTCTCATCTCTCATCTCTCATCATCTCTCATCTCTCTCCCTATGCTAATGCAGAGGAAGCAGAAAGTAGAGGACGCTGAGAATTGCTAGCCTGTGCGGCCCTCTCTCCCTATGCTAATGCAGAGGAAGCAGAAAGTAGAGGGTGCTGAGAATTGCTAGCCGTTGCGGCCCTCTCTCCCTATGCTAATGCAGAGGCAGCAGAACATAGAGGATGCTGAGGATTGCTAGCTGGCAAGGCTATCTAGCCTGAGCGCCCATCTCCCATCTCCCATCTCCCATCTCCCATCTCCCATCTCCCATCTCCCATCTCCCATCTCCCATCTCCCATCTCCCATCTCCCATCTCCCATCTCCCATCTCCCATCTCCCATCTCCCATCTCCCATCTCTCTCCCTATGCTATTTGCAGAGGAAGCAGAAAGTAGAGGACCTTGAGAATTGCTAGCCTGTGCGGCCCTCTCTCTCTATGCTAATGCAGAGGAAGCAGAAAGTAGAGGGTGCTGAGAATTGCTAGCCGTTGCGGCCCTCTCTCCCTATGCTAATGCAGAGGAAGCAGAAAGTAGAGGGTGCTGAGGATTGCTAGCCGGCAAGGCTACCTAGCCTGTGCGGCCCTCTCTCCCTATGCTAATGCAGAGGCAGCAGAAAATAGAGGATGCTGAGGATTGCTTGCTGGCAAGGTTATCTAGCCTGAGCGACCCTCTGCGGCCGTCTCTCGTCTCTCGTCTCTCGTCTCTCGTCTCTCGTCTCTCGTCTCTCGTCTCTCGTCTCTCGTCTCTCGTCTCTCGTCTCTCGTCTCTCGTCTCTCGTCTCTCTCCCTATGCTAATGCAGAGGAAGCAGAAAGTAGAGGACGCTGAGAATTGCTAGCCTGTGCGGTCCTCTCTCCCTATGCTAATGCAGAGGAAGAAGAAAGTAGAGGGTGCTGAGAATTGCTAGCCGTTGCGGCCCTCTCTCCCTATGCTAATGCGGAGGAAGCAGAAAGTAGAGGATGCTGAGAATTGCTAGCGTGTGCGGCCCTCTCTCCCTATGCTAATGCAGAGGAAGCAGAAAGTAGAGGGTGCTGAGGATTGCTAGCCGGAAAGGCTACCTAGCCTGTGCGGCCCTCTCTCCCTATGCTAATGCAGAGGCAGCAGAACATAGAGGATGCTGAGGATTGCTAGCTGGCAAGGCTATCTAGCCTGAGCGACTCTCTCGTCTCTCGTCTCTCGTCTCTCGTCTCTCGTCTCTCGTCTCTCGTCTCTCGTCTCTCGTCTCTCGTCTCTCGTCTCTCGTCTCTCGTCTCTCGTCTCTCGTCTCTCGTCTCTCGTCTCTCGTCTCTCGTCTCTCGTCTCTCGTCTCTCATCTCTCTCCCTATGCTAATGCAGAGGAAGCAGAAAGTAGAGGGTGCTGAGAATTGCTAGCCGTTGCGGCCCTCTCTCCCTATGCTAATGCGGAGGAAGCAGAAAGTAGAGGATGCTGAGAATTGCTAGCCTGTGCGGCCCTCTCTCCCTATGCTAATGCAGAGGAAGCAGAAAGTAGAGGGTGCTGAGGATTGCTAGCCGGAAAGGCTACCTAGCCTGTGCGGCCCTCTCTCCCTATGCTAATGCAGAGGCAGCAGAACATAGAGGATGCTGAGGATTGCTAGCTTGCAAGGCTATCTAGCCTGAGCGACCTTCTGTGGCCATCTCTTATCTCTCATCTCTCATCATCTCTCTCATCATCTCTCATCATCTCTCATCATCTCTCATCATCTCTCATCATCTCTCATCATCTCTCATCATCTCTCATCATCTCTCATCATCTCTCATCATCTCTCATCATCTCTCATCTCTCTCCCTATGCTAATGCAGAGGAAGCAGAAAGTAGAGGACGCTGAGAATTGCTAGCCTGTGCGGCCCTCTCTCACTGTGCTAATGCAGAGGAAGAAGAAAGTAGAGGGTGCTGAGAATTGCTAGCTGTTGCGGCCCTCTCTCCCTATGCTAATGCGGAGGAAGCAGAAAGTAGAGGATGCTGAGAATTGCTAGCCTGTGCGGCCCTCTCTCCCTATGCTAATGCAGAGGAAGCAGAAAGTAGAGGGTGCTGAGGATTGCTAGCCGGCAAGGCTACCTAGCCTGTGCGGCCCTCTCTCCCTATGCTAATGCAGAGGCAGCAGAACATAGAGGATGCTGAGGATTGCTAGCTGGCAAGGCTATCTAGCCTGAGCGACCCTCTGCGGCCATCTCTCATCTCTCATCTCTCATCTCTCATCTCTCATCTCTCATCTCTCATCTCTCATCTCTCATCTCTCATCTCTCATCTCTCATCTCATCTCTCTCCCTATGCTAATGCAGAGGAAGCAGAAAGTAGAGGACGCTGAGAATTGCTAGCCTGTGCGGCCCTCTCTCCCTATGCTAATGCAGAGGAAGAAGAAAGTAGAGGGTGCTGAGAATTGCTAGCCGTTGCGGCCCTCTCTCCCTATGCTAATGCGGAGGAAGCAGAAAGTAGAGGATGCTGAGAATTGCTAGCCTGTGCGGCCCTCTCTCCCTATGCTAATGCAGAGGAAGCAGAAAGTAGAGGGTGCTGAGGATTGCTAGCCGGCAAGGCTACCTAGCCTGTGCGGCCCTCTCTCCCTATGCTAATGCAGAGGCAGCAGAACATAGAGGATGCTGAGGATTGCTAGCTGGAAAGGCTATCTAGTCTGAGCGACCCTCTGCGGTCATCTCTCATCATCTCTCATCATCTCTCATCATCTCTCATCATCTCTCATCTCTCATCTCTCATCCATCATCTCTCATCATCTCTCATCATCTCTCATCTCTCATCTCTCATCTCTCATCATCTCTCATCTCTCTCCCTATGCTAATGCAGAGGAAGCAGAAAGTAGAGGACGCTGAGAATTGCTAGCCTGTGCGGCCCTCTCTCCCTATGCTAATGCAGAGGAAGCAGAAAGTAGAGGGTGCTGAGAATTGCTAGCCGTTGCGGCCCTCTCTCCCTATGCTAATGCAGAGGCAGCAGAACATAGAGGATGCTGAGGATTGCTAGCTGGCAAGGCTATCTAGCCTGAGCGGCCATCTCCCATCTCCCATCTCCCATCTCCCATCTCCCATCTCCCATCTCCCATCTCCCATCTCCCATCTCCCATCTCCCATCTCCCATCTCCCATCTCCCATCTCCCATCTCCCATCTCCCATCTCCCATCTCCCATCTCCCATCAAACAAAGAAGCTCCCAGAAGTCCCCTCCAGAGGAGTGACACCATCTCCCATCTCCCATCTCCCATCTCCCATCTCCCATCTCCCATCTCCCATCTCCCATCTCCCATCTCCCATCTCTCTCCCTATGCTATTTGCAGAGGAAGCAGAAAGTAGAGGACCTTGAGAATTGCTAGCCTGTGCGGCCCTCTCTCTCTATGCTAATGCAGAGGAAGCAGAAAGTAGAGGGTGCTGAGAATTGCTAGCCGTTGCGGCCCTCTCTCCCTATGCTAATGCGGAGGAAGCAGAAAGTAGAGGATGCTGAGAATTGCTAGCCTGTGCGGCCCTCTCTCCCTATGCTAATGCAGAGGAAGCAGAAAGTAGAGGGTGCTGAGGATTGCTAGCCGGCAAGGCTACCTAGCCTGTGCGGCCCTCTCTCCCTATGCTAATGCAGAGGCAGCAGAACATAAAGGATGCTGAGGATTGCTAGCTGGCAAGGCTATCTAGCCTGAGCGAACCTCTGCGGCCATCTCTCATCTCTCATCTCTCATCTCTCATCTCTCATCTCTCATCTCTCATCTCTCATCTCTCATCTCTCATCTCTCATCTCTCATCTCTCATCTCTCATCTCTCATCTCTCATCTCTCATCTCTCATCTCCTCTCTCCCTATGCTAATGCAGAGGAAGCAGAAAGTAGAGGGTGCTGAGGATTGCTAGCCGGCAAGGCTACCTAGCCTGTGCGGCCCTCTCTCCCTATGCTAATGCAGAGGCAGCAGAACATAGAGGATGCTGAGGATTGCTAGCTGGCAAGGCTATCTAGCCTGAGCGATCCTCTGCGGCCATCTCTCATCTCTCATCTCTCATCTCTCATCTCTCATCTCTCATCTCTCATCTCTCATCTCTCATCTCTCATCTCTCATCTCTCATCTCTCATCTCTCATCTCTCATCTCATCCCTCTCCCTATGCTAATGCAGAGGAAGCAGAAAGTAGAGGACACTGAGAATTGCTAGCCTGTGCGGCCCTCTCTCCCTATGCTAATGCAGAGGAAGAAGAAAGTAGAGGGTGCTGAGAATTGCTAGCCGTTGCGGCCCTCTCTCCCTATGCTAATGCGGAGTAAGCAGAAAGTAGAGGATGCTGAGAATTGCTAGCCTGTGCGGCCCTCTCTCCCTATGCTAATGCAGAGGAAGCAGAAAGTAGAGGGTGCTGAGGATTGCTAGCCGGCAAGGCTACCTAGCCTGTGCGGCCCTCTCTCCCTATGCTAATGCAGAGGCAGCAGAAAATAGAGGATGCTGAGGATTGCTAGCTGGCAAGGTTATCTAGCCTGAGCGACCCTCTGCGGCCGTCTCTCGTCTCTCGTCTCTCGTCTCTCGTCTCTCGTCTCTCGTCTCTCGTCTCTCGTCTCTCGTCTCTCGTCTCTCGTCTCTCGTCTCTCTCCCTATGCTAATGCAGAGGAAGCAGAAAGTAGAGGACGCTGAGAATTGCTAGCCTGTGCGGCCCTCTCTCCCTATGCTAATGCAGAGGAAGAAGAAAGTAGAGGGTGCTGAGAATTGCTAGCCGTTGCGGCCCTCTCTCCCTATGCTAATGCGGAGGAAGCAGAAAGTAGAGGATGCTGAGAATTGCTAGCCTGTGCGGCCCTCTCTCCCTATGCTAATGCAGAGGAAGCAGAAAGTAGAGGGTGCCGAGGATTGCTAGCCGGAAAGGCTACCTAGCCTGTGCGGCCCTCTCTCCCTATGCTAATGCAGAGGCAGCAGAACATAGAGGATGCTGAGGATTGCTAGCTGGCAAGGCTATCTAGCCTGAGCGACCCTCTGCGGCCGTCTCTCGTCTCTCGTCTCTCGTCTCTCGTCTCTCATCTCTCTCCCTATGCTAATGCAGAGGAAGCAGAAAGTAGAGGGTGCTGAGAATTGCTAGCCGTTGCGGCCCTCTCTCCCTATGCTAATGCGGAGGAAGCAGAAAGTAGAGGATGCTGAGAATTGCTAGCCTGTGCGGCCCTCTCTCCCTATGCTAATGCAGAGGAAGCAGAAAGTAGAGGGTGCTGAGGATTGCTAGCCGGAAAGGCTACCTAGCCTGTGCGGCCCTCTCTCCCTATGCTAATGCAGAGGCAGCAGAACATAGAGGATGCTGAGGATTGCTAGCTTGCAAGGCTATCTAGCCTGAGCGACCTTCTGTGGCCATCTCTTATCTCTCATCATCTCTCATCATCTCTCATCATCTCTCATCATCTCTCATCATCTCTCATCATCTCTCATCATCTCTCATCATCTCTCATCATCTCTCATCATCTCTCATCATCTCTCATCATCTCTCATCATCTCTCATCATTTCTCATCATCTCTCATCATCTCTCATCTCTCTCCCTATGCTAATGCAGAGGAAGCAGAAAGTAGAGGACGCTGAGAATTGCTAGCCTGTGCGGCCCTCTCTCCCTGTGCTAATGCAGAGGAAGAAGAAAGTAGAGGGTGCTGAGAATTGCTAGCTGTTGCGGCCCTCTCTCCCTATGCTAATGCGGAGGAAGCAGAAAGTAGAGGATGCTGAGAATTGCTAGCCTGTGCGGCCCTCTCTCCCTATGCTAATGCAGAGGAAGCAGAAAGTAGAGGGTGCTGAGGATTGCTAGCCGGCAAGGCTACCTAGCCTGTGCGGCCCTCTCTCCCTATGCTAATGCAGAGGCAGCAGAACATAGAGGATGCTGAGGATTGCTAGCTGGAAAGGCTATCTAGTCTGAGCGACCCTCTGCGGTCATCTCTCATCTCTCATCTCTCATCTCTCATCTCTCATCTCTCATCTCTCATCTCTCATCTCTCATCTCTCATCTCTCATCTCTCATCTCTCATCATCTCTCTCCCTATGCTAATGCAGAGGAAGCAGAAAGTAGAGGACGCTGAGAATTGCTAGCCTGTGCGGCCCTCTCTCCCTATGCTAATGCAGAGGAAGCAGAAAGTAGAGGGTGCTGAGGATTGCTAGCCGTTGCGGCCCTCTCTCCCTATGCTAATGCGGAGGAAGCAGAAAGTAGAGGATGCTGAGAATTGCTAGCCTGTGTTTCCCTCTCTCCCTATGCTAATGCAGAGGAAGCAGAAAGTAGAGGACGCTGAGAATTGCTAGCCTGTGCGGCCCTCTCTCCCTATGCTAATGCAGAGGAAGCAGAAAGTAGAGGACGCTGAGAATTGCTAGCCTGTGCGGCCCTCTCTCCCTATGCTAATGCAGAGGAAGCAGAAAGTAGAGGGTGCTGAGGATTGCTAGCCGGCAAGGCTACCTAGCCTGTGCGGCCCTCTCTCCCTATGCAAATGCAGAGGCAGCAGAACATAGAGGATGCTGAGGATTGCTAACTGGCAAGGCTATCTAGCCTGAGCGACCCTCTGCGGCCATCTCTCATCTCTCATCTCTCATCTCTCATCTCTCATCTCTCATCTCTCATCTCTCATCTCTCATCTCTCATCTCTCATCTCTCATCTCTCATCTCTCATCTCTCATCTCTCATATCTCTCCCCTCTCATATCTCTCCCTATGCTAATGCAGAGGAAGCAGAAAGTAGAGGACGCTGAGAATTGCTAGCCTGTGCGGCCCTCTCTCCCTATGCTAATGCAGAGGAAGAAGAAAGTAGAGGGTGCTGAGAATTGCTAGCCGTTGCGGCCCTCTCTCCCTATGCTAATGCAGAGGAAGCAGAAAGTAGAGGATGCTGAGAATTGCTAGCCTGTGCGGCCCTCTCTCCCTATGCTAATGCAGAGGAAGCAGAAAGTAGAGGGTGCTGAGGATTGCTAGCCGGCAAGGCTACCTAGCCTGTGCGGCCCTCTCTCCCTATGCTAATGCAGAGGCAGCAGAACATAGAGGATGCTGAGGATTGCTAGCTGGAAAGGCTATCTAGTCTGAGCGAACCTCTGCGGCCATCTCTCATCTCTCATCTCTCATCTCTCATCTCTCATCTCTCATCTCTCATCTCTCATCTCTCATCTCTCATCTCTCATCTCTCATCTCTCATCTCTCATCTCTCATCTCTCATCTCTCATATCTCATATCTCTCCCCTCTCATATCTCTCCCTATGCTAATGCAGAGGAAGCAGAAAGTAGAGGACGCTGAGAATTGCTAGCCTGTGCGGCCCTCTCTCCCTATGCTAATGCAGAGGAAGAAGAAAGTAGAGGGTGCTGAGAATTGCTAGCCGTTGCGGCCCTCTCTCCCTATGCTAATGCAGAGGAAGCAGAAAGTAGAGGATGCTGAGAATTGCTAGCCTGTGCGGCCCTCTCTCCCTATGCTAATGCAGAGGAAGCAGAAAGTAGAGGGTGCTGAGGATTGCTAGCCGGCAAGGCTACCTAGCCTGTGCGGCCCTCTCTCCCTATGCTAATGCAGAGGCAGCAGAACATAGAGGATGCTGAGGATTGCTAGCTGGAAAGGCTATCTAGTCTGAGCGAACCTCTGCGGCCATCTCTCATCTCTCATCTCTCATCTCTCATCTCTCATCTCTCATCTCTCATCTCTCATCTCTCATCTCTCATCTCTCATCTCTCATCTCTCATCTCTCATCTCTCATCATCATCTCTCATCTCATCATCTCTCTCCCTATGCTAATGCAGAGGAAGCAGAAAGTAGAGGGTGCTGAGGATTGCTAGCCGGCAAGGCTACCTAGCCTGTGCGGCCCTCTCTCCCTATGCTAATGCAGAGGCAGCAGAACATAGAGGATGCTGAGGATTGCTAGCTGGCAAGGCTATCTAGCCTGAGCGACCCTCTGCGGCCATCTCTCATCTCTCATCTCTCATCTCTCATCTCTCATCTCTCATCTCTCATCTCTCATCTCTCATCTCTCATCTCTCATCTCTCATCTCTCATCTCTCATCTCTCATCTCTCATCTCTCATATCTCTCCCCTCTCATATCTCTCCCTATGCTAATGCAGAGGAAGCAGAAAGTAGAGGACGCTGAGAATTGCTAGCCTGTGCGGCCCTCTCTCCCTATGCTAATGCAGAGGAAGAAGAAAGTAGAGGGTGCTGAGAATTGCTAGCCGTTGCGGCCCTCTCTCCCTATGCTAATGCAGAGGAAGCAGAAAGTAGAGGATGCTGAGAATTGCTAGCCTGTGCGGCCCTCTCTCCCTATGCTAATGCAGAGGAAGCAGAAAGTAGAGGGTGCTGAGGATTGCTAGCCGGCAAGGCTACCTAGCCTGTGCGGCCCTCTCTCCCTATGCTAATGCAGAGGCAGCAGAACATAGAGGATGCTGAGGATTGCTAGCTGGAAAGGCTATCTAGTCTGAGCGAACCTCTGCGGCCATCTCTCATCTCTCATCTCTCATCTCTCATCTCTCATCTCTCATCTCTCATCTCTCATCTCTCATCCTATGCTAATGCAGAGGAAGCAGAAAGTAGAGGATGCTGAGGATTGCTAGCCGGCAAGGCTACCTAGCCTGTTTTGCCCTCTCCGGCCCGCTCTCTCTATGCTAATGCAGAGGCAGCAGAAAGTAGAGGATGCTGAGGATTGCTAGTTTGCAAGGCTACCTAGCCTTAGCGACCCTCTGTGGCCCTCTCTCCCTATGCTATTGCAGAGGCAGCAGAACATAGAGGATGCTGAGGATTGCTAGTTTGCAAGGCGACCTAGCCTGTGCGGCCCTCTCTCCCTATGCTAATGCAGAGGAAGGAAAAAGTAGAGGACGCTGAGAATTGCTATCCTGTGCGGCCCTCTCTCCCTATGCTAATGCAGAGGAAGCAAAAAGTAGACGGTGCTTAGGATTGCTAGCCGGGAAGGCTACCTAGCCTGTGTGGGCCTCTCTGGCCCTCTCTCTCTCTATGCTAATGCAGAGGCAGCAGAAAGTAGAGGATGCTGAGGATTGCTAGCTAGCCTGTGCGGCTCTCTCTCCCTATGCTAATGCAGAGGCAGCAGAAAGTAGAGGACGCTGAGGATTGCTAGCCGGCAAGGCTACCTAGCCTAAGCGACCAATTGCGGCCCTTTCTCCCTATGCTATTGCAGAGGCAGCAGAACATAGAGGATGCTGAGGATTGCTAGCTGGCAAGGCTATCTAGCCTTAGCGACCCTCTGCGGTCACCTCTCACCTCTCACCTCTCACCTCTCTCCCTATGCTAATGCAGAGGAAGCAGAAAGTAGAGGACGCTGAGAATTGCTAGCCTGTGCGGCCCTCTCTCCCTATGCTAATGCAGAGGAAGAAGAAAGTAGAGGGTGCTGAGAATTGCTAGCCTTTGCGGCCCTCTCTCCCTATGCTAATGCAGAGGAAGCAGAAAGTAGAGGATGCTGAGAATTGCTAGCCTGTGCGGCCCTCTCTCCCTATGCTAATGCAGAGGAAGCAGAAAGTAGAGGGTGCTGAGGATTGCTAGCCGGCAAGGCTACCTAGCCTGTGCGGCCCTCTCTCCCTATGCTAATGCAGAGGCAGCAGAACATAGAGGATGCTGAGGATTGCTAGCTGGCAAGGCTATCTAGCCTGAGCGACCCTCTGCGGCCATCTCTCATCTCTCATCTCTCATCTCTCATCTCTCATCTCTCATCTCTCATCTCTCATCTCTCATCTCTCATCTCTCATCTCTCATCTCTCATCTCATCTCTCATCTCTCATCTCTCATCTCTCTCCCTATGCTAATGCAGAGGCAGCAGAAAGTAGAGGACGCTGAGAATTGCTAGCCTGTGCGGCCCTCTCTCCCTATGCTAATGCAGAGGAAGAAGAAAGTAGAGGGTGCTGAGAGTTGCTAGCCTTTGCGGCCCTCTCTCCCTATGCTAATGCAGAGGAAGCAGAAAGTAGAGGATGCTGAGAGTTGCTAGCCTGTGCGGCCCTCTCTCCCTATGCTAATGCAGAGGAAAAAGAAAGTACAGGGTGCTGAGAGTTGCTAGCCTTTGTGGCCCTCTCTCCCTATGCTAATGCAGAGGAAGAAGAAAGTAGAGGGTGCTGAGGATTGCTAGCCGGCAAGTCTACCTAGCCTGTGCGGCCCTCTCTCCCTATGCTAATTCAGAGGCAGCAGAACATAGAGGATGCTGAGGATTGCTAGCTGGCAAGGCTATCTAGCCTGAGTGACCCTCTGCGGCCATCTCTCATCATCTCTCCTCATCTCTCCTCATCTCTCCTCATCTCTCCTCATCTCTCCTCATCTCTCCTCATCTCTCCTCATCTCTCCTCATCTCTCCTCATCTCTCCTCATCTCTCATCTCCTCTCATCTCTCTCCAATGCTAATGCAGAGGCAGCAGAAAGTAGAGGACGCTGAGAATTGCTAGCCTGTGCGGCCCTCTCTCCCTATGCTAATGCAGAGGAAGCAGAAAGTAGAGGATGCTGAGAATTGCTAGCCTGTGCGGCCCTCTCTCCCTATGCTAATGCAGAGGAAGCAGAAAGTAGAGGATGCTGAGAATTGCTAGCCTGTGCGGCCCTCTCTCCCTATGCTAATGCAGAGGAAGCAGAAAGTAGAGGATGCTGAGGATTGCTTGCCGGCAAGGCTACCTAGCCTGAGCATCACTCATCACTCATCACTCATCACTCATCACTCATCACTCATCACTCATCACTCATCACTCATCACTCATCACTCATCACTCATCACTCATCACTCATCACTCATCACTCATCACTCATCACTCATCTCTCTCCCTATGCTAATGCAGAGGCAGCAGAAAGTAGAGGACGCTGAGAATTGCTAGCCTGTGCGGCCCTCTCTCCCTATGCTAATTCAGGGGAAGCAGAAAGTAGAGGGTGCTGAGAATTGCTAGCCTGTGCGACCCTCTCTCCCTATGCTAATGCAGAGGAAGCAGAAAGTAGAGGACGCTGAGAATTGCTAGCCTTTGCGGCCCTCTCTCCCTATGCTAATGCAGAGGCAGCAGAAAGTAGAGGATGCTGAGGATTCCTAGCTGGCAAGGCTACCTAGCCTGAGCGACCCTCTGCGGCAATCTCTCATCATCTCTCGTCATTTCTCGTCATCTCTCATCATCTCTCATCATCATCACTCATCATCATCTCTCATCATCATCTCTCATCATCTCTCCTCATCTCTCCTCATCATCTCTCATCTCTCATCTCTCATCTCTCATCTCTCATCTCTCATCTCTCATCTCTCATCTCTCATCTCTCATCTCTCATCTCTCATCTCTCATCTCTCATCTCTCATCTCTCATCTCTCATCTCTCTCCCTATGCTAATGCAGAGGAAGCAGAAAGTAGAGGGTGCTGAGGATTGCTAGCCGGCAATGCTACCTAGCCTGTGCGGCCCTCTCTCCCTATGCTAATGCAGAGGAAGCAGAAAGTAGAGGACGCTGAGGATTGCTAGCTGGCAAGGCTACCTAGCCTGAGCGACCCTCTGCGGCCATCTCGCATCATCTCTCATCATCATCTCGCATCATCTCTCATCATCATCTCGCATCATCTCTCATCATCATCTCGCATCATCTCTCATCATCATCTCGCATCATCTCTCATCATCATCTCGCATCATCTCTCATCATCATCTCGCATCATCTCTCATCATCATCTCGCATCATCTCTCATCATCATCTCGCATCATCTCTCATCATCATCTCGCATCATCTCTCATCATCATCTCGCATCATCTCTCATCATCATCTCGCATCATCTCTCATCATCTCTCATCTCTCTCCCTATGCTAATGCAGAGGAAGCAGAAAGTAGAGGACGCTGAGAATTGCTAGCCTGTGTTGCCCTCTCTCCCTATGCTAATGCAGAGGAAGCAGAAAGTAGAGGGTGCTGAGGATTGCTACCCGGCAAGGCTACCTAGCCTGTGCCGCCCTCTCTCCCTATGCTAATGCAGAGGCAGCAGAAAGTAGAGGGTGCTGAGAATTGCTAGCCTGTGCGGCCCTCTCTCCCTATGCTAATGCAGAGGAAGCAGAAAGTAGAGGATGCTGAGAATTGCTAGCCTGTGCGGCCCTTTCTCCCTATGCTAATGCAGAGGAAGCAGAAAGTAGAGGATGCTGAGGATTGCTAGCTGGCAAGGCTACCTAGCCTGAGCATCACTCATCACTCATCACTCATCACTCATCACTCATCACTCATCACTCATCACTCATCACTCATCACTCATCACTCATCACTCATCACTCATCACTCATCACTCATCACTCATCACTCATCACTCATCTCTCTCCCTATGCTAATGCAGAGGCAGCAGAAAGTAGAGGACGCTGAGAATTGCTAGCCTGTGCGGCCCTCTCTCCCTATGCTAATTCAGAGGAAGCAGAAAGTAGAGGGTGCTGAGAATTGCTAGCCTGTGCGACCCTCTCTCCCTATGCTAATGCAGAGGAAGCAGAAAGTAGAGGACGCTGAGAATTGCTAGCCTGTGCGGCCCTCTCTCCCTATGCTAATGCAGAGGAAGCAGAAAGTAGAGGACGCTGAGGATTGCTAGCTGGCAAGGCTACCTAGCCTGAGCGACCCTCTGCGGCCATCTCTCATCTCTCATCTCTCATCTCTCATCTCTCATCTCTCATCTCTCATCTCTCATCTCTCATCTCTCATCTCTCATCTCTCATCTCTCATCTCTCATCTCTCATCTCTCATCTCTCATCTCTCATCCTATGCTAATGCAGAGGAAGCAGAAAGTAGAGGAGGCTGAGAATTGCTAGCCTGTGCGGCCCTCTCTCCCTATGCTAATGCAGAGGAAGCAGAAAGTAAAAGGGGGTGCTGAGAATTGCTAGCAGTTGCGGCCCTCTCTCCCTATGCTAATGCAGAGGAAGCAGAAAGTAGAGGATGCTGAGAATTGCTAGCCTGTGCGGCCCTCTCTCCCTATGCTAATGCAGAGGAAGCAGAAAGTAGAGGGTGCTGAGGCTTGCTAGCCGGCAAGGCTACCTAGCCTGTGCGGCTCTCTCTGCCAATGCCAATGCCAATGCCAATGCCAATGCCAATGCCAATGCCAATGCCAATGCCAATGCCAATGCCAATGCCAATGCCAATGCCAATGCAGAGGCAGCAGAACATAGAGGATGCTGAGGATTGCTAGCTAGCAAGGCTATCTAGCCTGAGCGACCCTCTGCGGCCATCTCTCATCTCTCATCTCTCATCTCTCATCTCTCATCTCTCATCTCTCATCTCTCTCCCTATGCTAATGCAGAGGAAGCAGAAAGTAGAGGACGCTGAGAATTGCTAGCCTGTGCGGCCCTCTCTCCCTATGCTAATGCAGAGGAAGCAGAAAGTAGAAGGGGGTGCTGAGGATTGCTAGCCGGCAAGGCCACCTAGCCTGTGCGGCCCTCTCTCCCTATGCTAATGCAGAGGAAGCAGAAAGTAGAGGACGCTGAGGATTGCTAGCTGGCAAGGCTACCTAGCCTGAGCGACCCTCTGCGGCCATCTCTCATCATCTCTCATTATCTCTCATTATCTCTCATTATCTCTCATTATCTCTCATTATCTCTCATTATCTCTCATTATTTCTCATCATCTCTCATCATCTCTCATCTCTCATCATCATCTCTCATCATCTCTCATCATCTCGCATCATCTTTCATCATCTCTCATCATCTCGCATCATCTCTCATCATCTCTCATCTCTCTCCCTAGAGGGTGCTGAGGATTGCTACCCGGCAAGGCTACCTAGCCTGTGCCGCCCTCTCTCCCTATGCTAATGCAGAGGCAGCAGAAAGTAGAGGGTGCTGAGAATTGCTAGCCTGTGCGGCCCTCTCTCCCTATGCTAATGCAGAGGAAGCAGAAAGTAGAGGATGCTGAGAATTGCTAGCTGGCAAGGCTACCTAGCCTGAGCATCACTCATCACTCATCATCACTCATCACTCATCACTCATCACTCATCACTCATCACTCATCACTCATCACTCATCACTCATCACTCATCACTCATCACTCATCACTCATCACTCATCATCACTCATCTCTCTCCCTATGCTAATGCAGAGGCAGCAGAAAGTAGAGGATGCTGAGAATTGCTAGCCTGTGCGGCCCTCTCTCCCTATGCTAATGCAGAGGAAGCAGAAAGTAGAGGGTGCTGAGCATTGCTAGCCGGTAATGCTAGCTAGCCTGTGCGGCCCTCTCTCCCTATGCTAATGCAGAGGCAGCAGAAAGTAGAGGATGCTGAGAATTGCTAGCCTGTGCGGCCCTCTCTCCCTATGCTAATGCAGAGGAAGCAGAAAGTAGAGGGTGCTGAGCATTGCTAGACGGTAATGCTAGCTAGCCTGTGCGGACCACTCTCCCTATGCTAATGCAGAGGCAGCAAAAAGTAGAGGATGCTGAGGATTGCTAGCCGGCAAGGCTACCTAGCCTGTTTTGCCCTCTCCGGCCCGCTCTCTCTATGCTAATGCAGAGGCAGCAGAAAGTAGAGGATGCTGAGGATTGCTAGTTTGCAAGGCTACCTAGCCTGAGTGACCCTCTGTGGCCCTCTACTTTCTGCTGCCTCTGCATTAGCATATGGAGAGAGGGCCGGCCAATTTAGCTAGCCTTAGTGGCTAGCAATACCTGGCACCCTCTACTTTCTGCGGCCTCTGCATTAGCATAGGGAGAGAGGGCGGGCCAGTTTAGCTAGCCTTAGCGGGTAGCAATCCTCTGCGCCCTCTACTTTCTGCTGCCTCTGCATTAGCATAGGGAGAGAGGGCCGCAGAGGGACGGCCAGTTTAGCTAGCCTTGGCGGCTAGCAATCCTTGGCGCCCTCTACTTTCTGCTGCCTCTGCATTAGCATAGGGAGAGAGGGCCGCAGAGGCTGGCCGGTTTAGCTAGCCTTAGCGGCTAGCAATCCTCGGCGCCTTCTACTTTGTGCTGCCTCTGCATTAGCATAGGTTGGGAGGGCTGCAGAGGGCCGGCCAGTTTAGCCAGCCTTTCCGGCTAGCAATCGTCTGCGCCCACTACTTTCTGCTGCCTCTGCATTAGCATAGGGAGAGAGGGCCGAAGAGGGCCGGCCAGTTTAGCTAGCCTTGGCGGCCAGCAATCCTTGGCGCCCTCTACTTTATGCTGCCTCTGCATTAGCATAGGGAGAGAGGACCGGCCAGTTTAGCTAGCCTTAGCAGCTAGCAATCCTCGGCGCCCTCTACTTTCTGCTGCCTCTGCATTAGCATAGGGAGAGTGGGCCAGACAGTTTAGCTCGCCTTGGCGGCTAGAAATCCTCGGCGTCTTCTATTTTTTGCTGCCTCTGCCTTAGCATAGGGAGAGAGGGCCGGCCGGTTTAGCTAGCCTTTATGGCTAGCAATCCTCGGCACCCTCTACTTTCTGCTGCCTCTGCATTAGCATAGGGAGAGAGGGCAGGCAAGTTCAACTAGCCTTGGCGGCTAGCAATCCTCGGCGCCCTCTACTTTCTGCTGCCTCTGCATTAGCATAGGGAGAGAGGGCCGCAGAGGGCCGGCCAGTTTAGCTAGCCTTAGCACCCAGCAATCCTCGACGACCTCTACTTTGTGCTGCCTCTGCATTAGCATAGGGAGAGACGGCCGGGCAGTTTAGCTAGCCTTAGCACCCAGCAATCCTTGGCGCTCTCTACTTTCTCCTGCCTCTGCATTAGCATAGGGAGAGAGGGCCACAGATGGCCAGCCAATTTAGCTAGCCTTTGAGGCTAGCAATCCTCAGCGCCCTCTAATTTCTGCTGCCTCTGCATTAGCATAGGGAGGGAGGGCCGCAGAGGGCTGGCCAGTTAAGCTAGCGTTAGCGCTCTCTACTTTCTGCTGCCTCTTCATTAGCATAGGGAGACATGGCCGCAGAGGGCCGGCCAGTTTAGCTAGCCTTAGCACCCAGCAATCCTCGACGCCCTCTACTTTCTGCTGCCTCTGCATTAGCATAGGGAGAGAGGACCGGCCAGTTTAGCTAGCCTTGACGGCTAGCAATCCTCGGCGCCCTCTACTTTCTGCTGCCTCTGCATTAGCATAGTGAGATAGGGCCGGCCAGTTTAACTAGCCTTGACGGCTAGCAATCCTCGGCGCCCTCTACTTTCTGCTGCCTCTGCATTAGCATAGGGAGAGAGGGCCGCAGAGGGCCGCAGAGAGCCGGCCAGTTTAGCTAGCCTTGGAGGCTAGCAATCCTCGGCGCCCTCTACTTTCTGCTGCCTCTGCATTAGCATAGGGAGAGAGGGCCGTAGTGGGCTGGCCAGTTTAGCTAGCCTTAGTGCTCTCTACATTCTGCTGCCTCTGCATTAGCATAGGGAGAGAGGGCAGGCCAGTTCAACTAGCCTTGGCGGCTAGCAATCCTCGGCGCTCTCTACTTTCTGCTGCCTCTACATTAGCATAGGGAGAGAGGGCCGCAAAGGGCAGCAAAGGGCAGCAAAGGGCCGCAAAGGGCCGCAAAGGGCCGCAAAGGGCCGCAAAGGGCCGCAAAGGGCCGCAAAGGGCCGGCCAGTTTAGCTAGCCTTGGAGGCTAGCAATCCTCGACGGCCTCTAATTTCTGCTGCCATTGCATTAGCATAGGGAGAGAGTGCCGCAGAGAGCCGGCCAGTTTAGCTAGCCTTGGAGGCTAGCAATCCTCGACGGCCTCTAATTTCTGCTGCCATTGCATTAGCATAGGGAGAGATGGCCGTAGAGGGCAGTCCGGTTTAGCTAGCCTTGGCGGCTAACAATCATTGGCACCCTCTACTTTCTGCTGCCTTTGCATTAGCATAGGGAGAGAGTGCCGCAGAGAGCCGGCCAGTTTAGCTAGCCTTGGAGGCTAGCAATCCTCGACGGCCTCTAATTTCTGCTGCCATTGCATTAGCATAGGGAGAGAGGGTCGCAGAGGGCCAGCCAGTTTAGCTAGCCTTGGCGGCTAGCAATCCTCAGCGCCTTCTACTTTCTGGTGCCTCTGCATTAGCATAGAAAGAGAGGGCCGGCCAATTTAGCTAGCCTTGGCGCCCTCTACTTTCTGCTGCTTCTGCATTCACATAGGGAGAGAGGGCCAGCAAGTTTAGCTAGCCTTGGAGACTAGCAATCCTCGACGCCCTCTAATTTCTGCCGCCTCTGCATTAGCATAGGGAGAGCGTCCGCAGAGGGCCGGCCAGTTTAGCTAGCCTTGGAGACTAGCAATCCTCGGTGCCCTCTACTTTCGGCTGCCTCTGCATTAACATAGGGAGAGAGGGCCGGCAAGTTTAACTAGCCTTGGCGGCTAGCAATTCTCGGCGCCCTCTACTTTCTCCTGCCTCTGCATTAGCATAGGGAGAGAGGGCCGGCCAGTTTAACTAGCCTTGGCTTCTAGCAATCCTCGGCGCCCTCTACTTTCTGCTGCCTCTGCATTAGCATAGGGAGAGAGAGCCAGCCAGTTCAGCCAGTTCAGCCAGTTCAGCCAGTTCAGCCAGTTCAGCCAGTTCAGCCAGTTCAGCCAGTTCAGCCAGTTCAGCCAGTTCAGCCAGTTCAGCCAGTTCAGCCAGTTCAGCCAGTTCAGCCAGTTCAGCCAGTTCAGCCAGTTCAGCCAGTTCAGCCAGTTCAGCCAGTTCAGCCAGTTCAGCCAGTTCAGCCAGTTCAGCCAGTTCAGCCAGTTCAGCCAGTTCAGCCAGTTCAGCCAGTTCAGCCAGTTCAGCCAGTTCAGCCAGTTCAGCCAGTTCAGCCAGTTCAGCCAGTCAGTTCAATCCTTTTCGCCCTCTACTTTCTTCTGCCTTTTCATTAGCATAGGGAGAGAGGGCCAGCCAGTTTAGCTAGCCTTAGCAATCCTCGGCGCTCTCTACTTTGTGCTGCCTCTGCATTAGCATAGGGAAAGAGGGCCGGCCAGTTTAGCTTGCCTTGGCAGCTAGCAATCCTCTGCGCCCTCTACTTTCTGCTGCCTCTGGATTAGCATAGGGAGAGAGGGCCGGCCAGTTTAGCTAGCCTCGGCTGCTAGCAATCCTCGGCGCCCACTACTTTCTGCTGCCTCTGCATTAGCATAGGAAGAGAGGGCCGGCCAGTTTAGCTAGCCTTAGTGGCTAGCAATCCTCGGCGCCCTCTACTTTCTGCCACCTCTGCATTAGCATAGGGAGAGAGGGCCGCAGAGGGCCGGCCAGTTTAGCTAGCCTTGGCGGCTAGCAATCCTCTGCGCCCACTACTTTCTGCTGCCTCTGCATTAGCATTAGCATTAGCATATGGAGAGGGAGAGGGATAGAGGGCCGGCCAGTTTAACTAGCCTTGGCGGCTAGAAATCCTCGGCACCCTCTACTTTCTGCTACCTCTGCATTAGCATAAGTAGAGACGACCGGTCAGTTAAGCTAGCTTTAGCGGCTAGCAATCCTCGGCGCCCTCTACTTTCTGCTGCCTCTGCATTAGCATAGGGAGAGAGAGCCAGCCAGTTTAGCCAGCCAGTTTAGCCAGCCAGCCAGTTTAGCCAGCCAGTTAGTTTAGCCAGCCAGTTAGTTAGTTTAGCCAGCCAGCCAGTTTAGCCAGCCAGTTTAGCCAGCCAGTTTAGCCAGCCAGTTTAGCCAGCCAGTTTAGCCAGCCATCCTTGGCACCCTCTACTTTCTGCTGCCTCTGCATTAGCATAGGGAGAGAGGGCCTGCCAGTTTAGCTAGCCTTGGCAGCTAGCAATCCTCTGCGCCCTCTACTTCCTGCTGCCTCTGCATTAGCATAGGGAGAGAGGGACGGCCAGTTTAGCTAGCCTTGGCGGCTAGCAATCCTCTGCGCCCACTACTTTCTGCTGCCTCTGCATTAGCATTAGCATTAGCATATGGAGAGGGAGAGGGATAGAGGGCCGGCCAGTTTAACTAGCCTTGGCGGCTAGAAATCCTCGGCACCCTCTACTTTCTGCTACCTCTGCATTAGCATAAGTAGAGACGACCGGTCAGTTAAGCTAGCTTTAGCGGCTAGCAATCCTCGGCGCCCTCTACTTTCTGCTGCCTCTGCATTAGCATAGGGAGAGAGAGCCAGCCAGTTTAGCCAGCCAGTTTAGCCAGCCAGCCAGTTTAGCCAGCCAGTTAGTTTAGCCAGCCAGTTAGTTAGTTAGTTTAGCCAGCCAGTTAGTTTAGCCAGCCAGTTAGTTTAGCCAGCCAGTTTAGCCAGCCATCCTTGGCACCCTCTACTTTCTGCTGCCTCTGCATTAGCATAGGGAGAGAGGGCCTGCCAGTTTAGCTAGCCTTGGCAGCTAGCAATCCTCTGCGCCCTCTACTTCCTGCTGCCTCTGCATTAGCATAGGGAGAGAGGGACGGCCAGTTTAGCTAGCCTTAGCAGCTAGCAATCTTCGGCGCCCTTTACTTTCTGCTGCCTCTGCATAAGCATAGGGAGAGAGGGGCACAGAGGGCTGGCCAGTTTAGCTAGCCTTAGCAATCCTCGGCGCCCTTTACTTTCTGCTTCCTCTGCATTAGCATAGGGAGACAGGGCCGGCCAGTTTAGCTAGCCTTGGCTAGCAATCCTCGGTGCCCTCTACTTTCTGCTGCCTCTGCATGAGCATAGGAAGAGTGGGCCGGCCAGTTTAGCTAGCCTTGGCGGCTAGCAATCCTCGGCGCTCTCTACTTTCTGCTGCCTTTGCATTAGCATAGGGAGAGAGTGCCGCAGAGGGCCGGCCAGTTTAGCTAGCCTTGGAGGCTAGCAATCCTTGGCGCTCTCTAATTTCTGCTGCCTTTGCATTAGCATAGGGAGAGAGGGCCACAGAGGGCCGGCCAATTTAGATACCCTTTGCAGCTGGCAATCCTCGGCGCTCTCTACTTTCTGCTGCCTTTGCATTAGCATAGGGAGAGAGGGCCACAGAGGGCCGGCCAGTTTAACTAGCCTCAGCGGCTAGCAATCCTCGGCGCCCTTTACTTTCTGCTTCCTCTGCCTCTGCCTCTGCCTCTGCCTCTGCCTCTGCCTCTGCCTCTGCCTCTGCCTCTGCCTCTGCCTCTGCCTCTGCCTCTGCCTCTGCATTAGCATTAGCATTAGCATTAGCATTAGCATTAGCATTAGCATTAGCATTAGCATTAGCATTAGCATTAGCATTTGGAGAGGGAGAGAGGGCCGGCCAGTTTAACTAGCCTTAGCGGCTAGCAATCCTCGGCGCCAACTACTTTCTGCTGCCTCTGCATTAGCATAGGGAGAGAGGGCCGGCCAGTTTAGCTAGCCTGGGTGGCTAGCAATCCTTGGCGCTCTCTACATTCTGCTGCCTCTGCATTAGCATAGGGAGAGAGGGCTGGCCAGTTTAGCTAGCCTGGGTGGCTAGCAATCCTTGGCACCCTCTACATTCTGCTGCCTCTGCATTAGCATAGGGAGAGAGGGCCGGCCAGTTTAGCTAGCCTTGGAGGCTAGCAATCCTCGGTGCCCTCTAATTTCTGCTGCCTCTGCATTAGCATAGGGAGAGAGTGCCGCAGAGGGCCGGCTAGTTTAGCTAGCCTTAACGGCTAGCAATCCTTGGCACCCTCTACTTTCTGCTGCCTCTGCATTAGCATAGGGAAAGAGGGCCTGCCAGTTTAGCTAGCCTTGGCGGCTAGCAATCCTCGGCGCCCTCTACTTTCTGCTGCCTCTGTGAGGGCCAGAGAGAGAGGGCCAGAGAGAGAGAGAGGGCCAGAGAGAGAGAGGGCCAGAGAGAGAGAGGGCCAGAGAGAGAGAGGGCCAGAGAGAGCAGGCATGTTTAGCTAGCCTTGGCAGCAAGCAATCCTCGGCGCCCGTTACCTTCTGCTGCCTCTGCATTAGCATAGTGAGAGAGGTCCGGCCAGTATATCTAGCTTTGGTGGCTAGCAATCCTCGGCACCCTCTACTTTCTGATGCCTCTGCATTTGCATTTTTTTTTTTTAAACCACTCAGTGGTTAGAAAGATACTCAGTCAAATATTTAGACAATAAATCTTTCAATTTAAATCATTGTGGCACCTTTATTTAAATGATAATTAAATCAGCCAAAAAAAACCATACATATTTATTTGATGAGAAACCGCCATTTTTTATACTTCCATACGCCTTCTGCATCAGTAGCATTTGAATGATAAACATCTCTCAAATAATACACATATAATCTCCCCAAAATCATATTTAAACACATTTCTTTCCCAATCACTTGGTTTTTAAATATTAATAGATTCCTAACATCCCATAGGACTTCTTTAATACAGCCTAACAACAGCCATAATACTCTTGATTTCACTTTGTTAGCAACACCCAGCCCGAACATAATTGTTCCCCAGGTAACAGTCTCCAACCCACATAACTCTCTATATAAAGGTTTGAGCCCATCCCTAACCTCACAAGCATACACACAACCCCAAAATAAATGATCTACTGTCTCAACATCACCGCACCCCCCCACTGGGCACACCGCAGCCCTACACAATCCCCGCTGTAAATCCTTTCTGTCCAAGATCTGCATGCTCTTGTAAAGAGACTGTCAAACATCTTCTCTGGGACTGTGGCTACGCAAAAGAATTTTGGAAAATTGTTTGCCCGCTTCTAAGTCTGGTAGGAGGACTGAAAGACTTGGATTATAACGCAATTCTTTATGGAAAAATGGAAGGTGTATCGCAGGCCCAATATATTATTTTATGGAAAATGATCAATTCTTTTAAGGAAGCCCTGTGGAAAGTGCTTAATATGATTATCTTCAATTCAAATGAAATTTTAGTACGAGATTGTATATCATTGGCTTTTAGTATAATGTATTTATATGTTCTGTTGGATGAAAAGAAATGTAAAAACAAATCTCTTTTATGGAGTCAAGACAAATGGTCCAATTTCTTAAAATAATAAGTTTTAATGTCTATCATTTAATTTAATTAATGTGATTTAAATGAATGTTTCATGATTTTCTGTTAAAATATTTTACTGTTCAATTGTTAATTTTTGAGTTTTTGCTTTAATAAAGCTCTTTGAAAAACTCTACACAATCCCCGCTTCCCCAGACCACAATCTAAGAGAATCATCAGACTTCATCCCATGCATGTTACTTACCCGCTCATTCCTCCTTATCCATTGTTTAACAACTTTTTTATTTTTCTCTTCTACTCCCAATTTCTCCAGCTCATATGTATCCCTAAACTCTTTCAGAGATAAATAGAACTTAGGAACTTCAAAATGAACAAGTCTATTTAACTCTGCAGCCTGCCATCCCCACCGCCTAAACAGCCACCCGCCCATATACTGAATCATACAAGCACAGCAGCTATCCTTACTTAGTATTCTCACAATACAGCCCCAATATTGCAGCTGCACAAACACACAAATATTTGGTAAATCCAACCCACCATTTTTCTGCTGCTTATACACAATTTCTCTCCTCAACTTCTCCATACGGGACCCCCACAAGAAAACAAAAATCAGCCTATTAATTTTTTGCGCACACTTGGTATCCGGAGGGAATACATTACTTGCATAAATAATGATAGACAACAAGACAGTTTTCACCACAATCACTTTCCCAGCCAAAGATAAGTCTCTCAGGCACCAAAAACGCAATTTTCTTGCAATTTTCTCACCCACAGCATTCCACACCACTCCCCCACTCAATCCCTTATGAAAAAAGATCCCTAGCACCTCCATTCCATCCTTTGCTACCTCTATCACATCCTCCTCTAGTTCCACATCTTTGCCAAAAACACAAAGTTTACACTTACTCCAATTAACCCTCATATTTGATACACAACAAAAGACATTTAGCAATAACTTCATCCTATGTATCGCCACATATGACTCACACAAAATAACAATGTCATCCATGTAACATAAAGATTTACCCTTCCTCCCCCCACTCCCCGGTACATCAAATCCCCTAATAACTTTATCTTTCTGCACTAATCTCAATAAAGGTTCCATTATACAAATAAAAGCAATAGGAGACAGGGGCCCCCCTGCCTCACACCAGACAATACCTTAAAGCTCTCACCCAAAGAACCATTAACTAACAACCTGCTCACAATATCAGAATAGAACCCCTTAATCACTTTTAGCAACCTCTCTGGGACCCCCATCCTATTTAAAACAGCAAACAGAAACTTATGTGAGACCTTATCGTATGCTTTCTCTAGATCTATCGAAGCAACAAACATGGAACAATTTCTCTCTTGAACATAAGAAATAATATCATGTAACAAAATTAAATTCTCCGTAATTATCCGCCCAGGCACCGCACACGCTTGAGATTCACCAACTAACTTCTCCACAACCAGCCGTAACCTGTTCGCCACCATCTTTGCCAGAATTTTATAATCGGAGTTTAATAATGTGATCGGTCGCCAGTTTCTAATATCCCGCCGATCCCCCTTTTTGAAGATTAAAACAATAACCCCTTCCTTCATTGATCTAGACAACACTCCATTCAGCATAATATATTTACATACTTCCAAAAACTCCTCCTTAATTATATCCCAGTATTTCACATAAAATTCACTGATTATCCCGTCACTACCCGGAGTTTTATTTAAGGCCATCGACTTCACCGTCACCAAAATTTTCCCAACATCCACATCTTTAGCCAAAAAGTCTATGTCCCCCTTGTCCAAACAGTTATCAATAATATTCAAGAACTCCGTGTCAATTTCCTCTCTGCTCCCACAAAACAAATCCCCATAAAACTCTCTGATACATTTATGCATTTCCCCCCCATATACCTCATCACCCTCCTTATTTAGAATTTTGACAAAAACACTTCTTTTATGACACATTTTTTTGAAAAAGAAACGTGAGCATTTCTCATCATTATCAAGATGCTTAACCTTGGTTCTATAAATGATACTTTTACCCCTTTCATTAATTGTCTTTTGAACTTCCTTTCTAACCTTAATCATTTCCTCCTCTACATCAACAGCAGCATTTCCCAGTTTATACAGCATTTGCAGCCTATTACATAACCCATCGTACATATTTCTCCTCAATCTGCCTTTCTTATATCCTTCCCGTTTAAAAAACTTGGCTATTTTACCTTTTGCCCAATCCCACCACTCCAGTATATTAACAAAATTCCCTTTCTCCATACACCACTTTCTATATAAGCACTCAAATTGTTCCCTGCACTCATTATCCTCCAATAGCTTCAAATTTAATTTCCATAATCCCCGCCCAAAGGAAAATGCATTGTTTAACATGACTTTGCAACAAAGAATAACATGATCAGAAAAAGGAATGGCCTGAGTACTCATCCTACCAAAACTAAAATGCTCAGAAAAAATACAGAAATCAATTCTAGACTTTACATTGTTTCTTTAGGTTGAGCAACATCATGTGCATCTGTTAGCCTAAAATCCCACAATATTTAGTTTAACAGCTTCCCAGCAGCATCCAATTGACATATCCCAACCCCTTCCCTATCCGCGCTATTTCGGATACAATTTAAATCACCTGCCAAAATAACTGGCCCTTTATTAGGTAAAAAGAACTGAAGATTTTCAAAAAACTCAATTTTCTCACTTCTTACCGCAGGTGCATACAAATGAAATATTCTGTACCTTTCCCCATAGAACTCAATATCCACCATTAACTCCCTCCCAGGTACAACCCCCATATACTGACTGACTGTTATATTCACATTATTAATCAAAACTCCCACAGTTGCACATCTGTTGCTCTCTGATTTAGACCAAATACTGTCTCCATAGTTCCACTCACTCTTTTTTGGGACAGAACCAAAGGCGCATTCCTGAAGGCAGAAAACATCACCGCCCAGATGATCCAGCACAGCAGCCCTCTTCGCCACTGATGAAAACCCCCTTACATTTAGGGAGACTATCTTGAGAGACATGCAAAGGTGAAGTTGTTACACCATGCAAGCATATTAGGATTCTCTAGAACTGCAGCTGAAGAAACAAACGTTCTGCAGGTTCTCCACACTCTCACTTTCCAAGTAGCTTTGGTCAGGTGATTGTACGGCTTCTCTGAAAATTGCAGGAGTCTCAGGCCTGGAACATGAAGAAACCCCCTCCCCCAAATCCCCAGCAGTAAAGACAGTAGATGGTTTAGCTCTTTTAGCCGGACTACACACTTCATGCACAGCAAGATTTTTGTTACCACTTTGCACGTCCATTGACTCCTCCACCTCATCCCCAGCCGTATCCCAGACAATTTCTTCAGCAATATTTCCATCAGAAAGTGGACTCACGGCACTTTCAATCAAGAATTCCTCCGATGCACCTGCAGTATGGCTCCCATCAGGGGCCACACTCTCTTCCACTCTAGGCACTTCCCCCACACTCTCCAGTGTAGCCTCCTCAGCTGTTGGCTCAATCACAGTTAATTCAGTTTCAGCAACAACATTTTCAGAATTGTCCCTCAGAGACAGCCCACCCCCAGTTCCCCTCACCCCTTCAGCCTCAGGTGGTTCAGCCCTTTTCACAATCTCTGCATAGGACATCCTAGCTGATGAAACTTTGGGGCAGTTTCTAGCCGGATGCTCCTGGCTTCCCCATATATCACACCGCCTTGGCTGCATGCAAGCGCCAGCTTCATGGCCCACATTAGCACAATTGCGGCAGCACTTACCCTTAGGGCAGGCATCACGGATATGGCCATAAGTAAAGCATTGCCTACAGTACTTGGGTTGGCCGGGGTAATACAAAAAACCCCTGTTTCCAGCAATAGAAAAATTTGCCGGAGGGTGCTTAACTCCTCCAATGCCATCCGGGTCAGGCCTGAGCTTCACCCAAAATTTCAGGTTTCCATTAAATATTTTAAAGCAGTTTGTTTGCCTTATACCTCCTTTAATTTTACTGCAGTACTTTTTCAAAAAGGCCAGAATCAGACCCATATCAGTAAACGGGTTAAACATGTGCAGAATAAGAGGTTTTTCCTCCATAAAGTATAGTGGGAGTACATCAAAATCCTCCAAAGGAGCCATGTTTCTCTTTGCCTTAAATCTTTCAAAAATCTCCACACAAACAGATTCACTATAAAAAGTCACATCATATGATCGAGGTGATGCACAATCCTGCAGGCAGAATGTGTCTTTTACCTGAAGCTCAAGTTCTTTCATTAGTATCTGTTTCACAAAAGATCCCAGCTCAACTCTAGTCACACATCCAGGCTTCACCTGAAAATGGAGCGCATTCCCCACAGAACCGGTCTCCATTGCTTTGGCTGAGAGTTATAACTCAACCAAAGCACTATTCAAAGCAAGGGCTTGCTGAGCAGACTGGGGATGCCACACAGACTGGGGGTGCCATACAGACTGGGGGTTCCATACACAGCCTGTTTATTATAGTGAGACACAAACTCTGAGCTCAGTGTCAGTCACTTTGCAAATCAGCATGCCTGGGAAGGAACATAGTGTTTGTGCAGAGGTTCCCCTGTACATGTTGTTCTGCCTATACACCTACTGGCACAGTTTGGCCTCTCCCCGTGTGTAATGCACACACACCCCCATGCAACTGCTTCATAAACACTTTGACAGAAGTTGTTACTTTATATCCCCACAACTAAAGCCAATAATGCTTTGTACATTGGGGAGACCGTAAGGTGCATATGCAAATCACTATATCATATATAGAGAAATCTGTAATGGGGAAATTCACCAAATTTTGTATAAACAAAATGATTGGAGCTTTTGGCACAGTTTATGTCTCTGTATAATAACCAGTCAGTGCCTGAGTCTCCATTGACTTTGCTTTGAGTTTTTAAGCCAGACAGGACTGTGATTGGTTGGCTTGTATGCATGTTTAATAGGGAACAGGCAGAGCTAAACATTTCTAGCCATATTCTTTTTTTTTTAGGCTTTAGTGTCCCTTTAACTTTACAGCGCAGGGTGCGGTGCCAAATCACTAGAGCAGCGAGTACAATTGCACATTCCCTCCAGGCCAAACTCCATGGAGCTGAGGTAGGGCCTGCTTTGAAGGGAGGAAGTTATGGGGGAGCAAAGGGGGGCCATAAGGAATGTTGCTGTGATTATGTCAGTGAATTTGTTATGGTCAAATTGAGTTGTTTATTTCAGGAGAAATCCAGCCATATCTTCCTCTCCAAGGTGGAGAATTTAGAGAAGGGGGTAAACTCCTTCTATAGGAAACTTCAATATGGCCGTACCCCCCCGACAGAGCTGTGCAAGGGGGCCGGCATCATTTGCATATGCAAATCAGCATGCCTGGGAAGGTATATAGTGTCTGTGCAATGGTTTCCCTGTACATAGCATGGGGTTTTGCCTATAGACCTTCTGGCACAGTTTGGCTTTTCCCAATGGTGAAGGGACTGGACACAAATCTACATGCCGGGGGCGCTGTACTAGATCTAAGGGATGTTTTATAACTGTATGAGCAAGTGTAGTCTTTGCGCAAAGGCAAGTCCAACAACCCTTTCCCCTTAGTTTGGGATAAAGGGTCTCTCCCTAATCTTTGTGTGAGGCACAACAGCCCTGGTGCCCTGGTGCCCACCCACCCATCTTAGCCAGAGTGCAATGGTTCCCAATGACTCTGGCACCTAAGTGCCTTTTGGCCTTGGGGAGTAAGTAAGTAAGTAAGTAAGTAAGTAAGTAAGTAAGTAAGTAAGTAAGTAAGTAAGTAAGTAAGTAAGTAAGTAAGTAAGTAAGTAAGTAAGTAAGTAAGTAAGTAAGTAAGTAAGTAAGTAAGTAAGTAAGTAAGTAAGTGTAAAGTGTGTGTGTGTGTGTGTTTTGTGTATAGAGTTGCTGGGGTCTTGAACTGATTCCATAAGGGGCAGGTTGTAGTACAAGGAATACGGATTTATCTATCTGGGGTGCGCTATATTGGGGTTCCTTATAATGAGATAAGGGGCAGTTTAATGGCTCTCTATTTTATATAAACTAAGGTGAACAAGTGCACTTGCCCCAGAGGCAAAAGAACCTCCTACAGATCCAGCCAGTTTATCCTTTCACTCATTTCATTATTTATATAAATATATTGCCCGAGTGGGGGGAGATCATGGGGCTCAGTACGTCTGCAGGACTCACCATGATGCAACAGAACAGAGAAAGGTAAGGAAATTGAGCTTTTAGGTAATGTAATAATGAAACAAATATTTTTATATCTAGAAGTTATGTCATGTAGGATTCAGCTTTTGAATTTGGCCAAACTGAAGTCTCAAAGGGAAACTAAACCCTGCGGCACAGCGCGGCTCAACCCAACGTTACTCAGCTGTTGCCGGACTACAAATCCCAGAATAATGTAACATATAATGAAGGGTGAGGCATGCTGGGAGCTGTAGTCCAGCAACATCAGGGTTGGATTCTTAAAGCAATATTGCCCAATAAAACTGCATTAAAATGCAAGAAATCCCCCAATGAGAATCCCAGCTGATGTGAGTAAATCCGGCTCCCTGTTCTCTGTTCCTGCAATTGGAGTTGGGAGCAATAAGCACAGTTTCCCAGCACTGAACAAGTCTGTCCCTTTATCCCCATGTCTGATTCCTGTGCCATATAATGACGGGAAAATGCCATCATTATCTCTATATGTAAGGTACCAGCAAGGGGCCTGACACAGGGCTGGGAATCAGATGCCATAAGCAATGTTACTGTGATTATGTCAGTGAGTTTGTCAGGGTCTAATTGAGTTGTTTATTTCAGGGGAAATCCAGGCATATCTTCCTCTCTAAGGTGGAGAATTTAGAGAAGGGGGTAAAAATGCAACTCCTTCTATAGGAAACTTCAATATGGCCGTACCCCCCCGACAGAGCTGTGCAATGGGGCACCCTAAAATCAGTCACTTTGCATATGCAAATCAGCATGCCTGGGAAGGTATATAGTGTCTGGGCAATGGTTTCCCTGTACTTAGCATGGGGTTTTGCCTATAGACCTTCTGCCTTTTCCCCCATGGTGAATGGACTGGGCACATGCTGGGGGTACTGTAGTAGGTCTAAGGGATGTTTTATAACTGTACAAGCAAGTGTAGTCTTCAGGCAAAGGTGAATCCAATGATCCTTGCCCCTTAGTGCCTTTTGGCCTGTGGGTCAGGGATAAAGGGGTTTTTATAAGCCTTTAGGTGAATGTGAGGCCAACAACCTTTGTGCCTTTTGCACTGTGTGTTGGGATAAAGGGGCTCTCCCTAACCTTCAAGTGAAGGTGATTTAATGACCCTTTTGGCCTTGTGATCTTGGATAAGGAGGCTTGCCCTAGCCTTTGTGTGAAGGTTCCCATTGACCCTTGCACCTAAGTGCCTTTTGGCCTGGGGGTCGTGGGATAAAGGGGCGTGCCCTAGCCTTTGTGTAAAGGTTCCCATTGACCCTTGCACCTAAGTGCCTTTTGGCCTGGGGGTCGTGGGATAAAGGGGCACGCCCTAGCCTTTGTGTGAAGGTTCCCATCGACCCTTGCACCTAAGTGCCTTTTGGCCTGGGGGTCGTGGGATAAAAGGGGCTTGCCTGATAAAGGGGCTCACCCTAGCCTTTGTGTGAAGGTTCTCATTGACCCTTGCACCTAAGTGCCTTTTGGCCTGGGGGTTGTGGGATAAAAGGGGCGCGCCCTAGCCTTTGTGTGAAGGTTCCCATTGACCCTTGCACCTAAGTGCCTTTTGGCCTGGGGGTTGTGGGATAAAGGGGCGTGCCCTAGCCTTTGTGTGAAGGTTCCTATTGACCCTTGCACCTAAGTGCCTTTTGGCCTGGGGGTCGTGGGATAAAGGGGCTCACCCTAACAGTAAGTCGAAAGAAAGAAAGAAAGTAAGTTTTGTGTATAGAGTTGCTGGGGTCTTGAACTGATTCCATAAGGGGCAGGTTGTAGTACAAGGAATACAGATTCATCTAAAGCTGGGGTGCGCTATATTGGGGTTCCTTATAATGAGATAAGGGGCAGTTTAATGGCTCTCTATTTTATATAAACTAAGGTGAACAAGTGCACTTGCCCCAGAGGCAAAAGAACCTCCTACAGATCCAGCCAGTTTATCATTTCACTCATTTCATTATTGATATAAATATATTGCCCGAGTGGGGGGAGATCATGGGGCTCAGTACGTCTGCAGGACTCACCATGATGCAACAGAACAGAGAAAGGTAAGGAAATTGAGCTTTTAGGTAATGTAATAATGAAACAAATATTTTTATATCTAGAAGTTATGTCATGTAGGATTCAGCTTTTGAATTTGGCCAAACTGAAGTCTCAAAGGGAAACTAAACCCTGCGGCACAGCGCGGCTCAACCCAACGTTACTCAGATGTTGTTGGACTACAAATCCCAGAATAATGTAACATATAATGAAGGGTGAGGCATGCTGGGAGCTGTAGTCCAGCAACATCAGGGTTGGATTCTTAAAGCAATATTGCCCAATAAAACTTTCCCCCAAATCCCCATTAAAATGCAAAGGAATCCCCCAATGAGAATCCCAGCTGATGTGAGTAAATCCGGCTCCCTGTTCTCTGTTCCTGCAATTGGAGTTGGGAGCAATAAGCACAGTTTCCCAGCACTGAACAAGTCTGTCCCTTTATCCCCATGTCTGATTCCTGTGCCATATAATGACGGGAAAATGGCACCATTATCTCTATATGTAAGGTACCAGCAATTTTACCATAACCACACCAGTCCATTAATGGGAAACATCTTAGGAGTGAATCATATTATATTTCTCTTTTTTGAGACTTAGTATAAGTGTCATAGAGTCACCCCTCAGACATGAGATTATTTATTGATTTTATGTATAACTGCTTAATATTTTAATCTTATGTTTGTATATGCATTTCAATTAGGGTTGAGTTGGTAACCTGGAGGTTAATGTATACCATGGGGGTGGGTCTCACTTGGGTATTTAAGGTACTGGTGGGGGTGTGTATACCTGTTATAGAGTCTGAGGAAGTGGCGGCAGGCCACGAAACGCGTTAAGCTCATGGTGTGGTTTTTTGCAACATGTTTTTAATGGAGATATGAAATAAAGAATACGTTTTCATGGAGAAGTGGTCCTGGCGTGCTCCATCCACCAACACTATATTTTCCGTACCAGCAAGGGGCCTGACACAGTGCTGGGAATCAGCATCCTCATTGGCCGTCTTTAATTAAGTAGTAGATTTCTCATTGGTGAATTGGTTTCCATGTGTAATTATGTTTTTTATCAACTTCTATAGAGAACTAGGGGGCGCTGTGGGGCAGCTTTAGTGCTGGGATTTGTGTCCATTTAACTACCAAATTATCCTAATTGTACGTGACAGTATTCATAGCGCAGTGCTAGCATTAGTAAGTACACTCTCAATTTTATTCTTTTAATCGTTTATCACCGATAACCAAATATATTTTATTTTGCATTTGTTTTGTTAGTGTTACAGATAATGAGATCTGCATCAGATCCCCAGACATGGAATGGCCCAATGAGAGAAAAAAAATCAGTGTATTGCAAGAACAGAACAATTTCTCTTGTGCACTAATGATGGGATTTCTGTGTTTTTTTCATCAATTTCAGATCTGTCTTTTCTTACAACTCTACTTATATTAGGCGCCTTCATTACATACCGGGACTCCCCCATAGTGAGAGCCAACAACCGGAGCCTGAGCTTCCTCCTCCTTGTCTCCATCAAGCTGAGCTTCCTCAGTGTGTTTCTGTTCCTCGGTCGCCCTGTGGATATAACCTGCATGCTGCGCATCATCACTTTTGGAATCACCTTCTCCATAGCTGTCTCTTCTCTCCTGGCCAAGACTATCATGGTTTGTGTTGCTTTCAAAGCCACCAAGCCAGGGAGCTCATGGAGAAAATGGCTGGGAGTCAAACTGTCCAATTCTGTAGTCTTGTTCTGCTCATCCATTCAAATAATCATCTGCATGACTTGGTTGGCCATTTCTCCTCCCTTTCAGGAACTGGACATTCACACTTCCCCTGGAACCATCATCATTCAGTGCAATGAGGGCTCAGCTATTGGCTTTTACTCAGTTATTGGGTATATGGGGCTTCTGGCAGCTGTTAGTTTTGTTTTAGCATTTTTAGCTCGGAGCTTACCGGACAGTTTTAATGAGGCCAAGTACATCACTTTCAGCATGCTGCTCTTCTGCAGTGTTTGGATCACAATGATCCCGGCCTATCTGAGCACCAAAGGCAAAAACACTGTGTGTGTGGAGATATTTGCCATACTCACCTCAAGCGCCGGCCTTTTAGCCTCTATATTTCTGCCCAAATGTTACATTATTTTGTTGAGACCTGAAATGAACACAAAGTCCCATTTACTTGGAAACAGAACTTATAATAGTATAATAGGGATAATAGTAAATTATGAAACTGCAGGTAACATCTCATAGAAACATAAAAGCTGATTAAAAATGAGAACCATAATATTCAGACAGGACTGGTTTATGTGTTGCCCTGTAATGTAATGTGGGTTTTATAGTTTTCTTTTGTATTGTTTAATATACTTTTCCCAGCTCTCTAGAGCCAATGGCTCTGATTGGCTCTTATTGGATGTCTGTGACTCTACTACCATCAAGAGTTTAAATACCGGGGAATTCCCTACCAGTCATTTGAACTGAAGAAGCCACTCGGATGAGTGGTGAAACGTTTTCAAGAAAAACTCAGAAAAGTCCAGTTGTTTTAGACTTAATTCTACTAGACACTCACAATATTCTTCTTTCCTATGCTTGCTCTAGTCTCTGCCTGTTCCCTATTAAACATGCATACAGGCCAACCAATCACAGTCCTGTCTGGCTGCTCCCTAAATAACTGAAGTCCTGCTCTGGCACTTTGAGCTTGGGGAGAGACTTTAGCTGAATCCTTATTGTGGGACTTTTCTTTCCCCCTTGTAATGATCCCAAATACTGAGCTGTGTAACAAATATAAGTTACAAAGGTTGGAAACAGAGGCAGAAGCTGTGACAAAAGTTTTAGTCACTTTGCTGTTACAAAACTGCCCCATTGGAAAGGTTTCTCTGTATGTAACACAGTGACTGTATCTGCCCCTTACACTCCCCCCCAGGGCTAAGGTACAGAATATTATTAGCTTTAGCACTAAGGTTTCAACAAAGTTTTATTGAATTACAGAATAAAAACACCATAAAATACTTTGTTGAATATAAAATATATACAATGCTTAAGAGAGGATTTATACAATTTTTAAAAAAGAGAAAGCAGTAAAATCACATTAAAACGTCATTCCAGTGTTTAAAACCCCAGACAGACATAGCTTTCTCAGTCCCCAAATGTTTTTTATCTCTTAAAAAATATATATACATGTCACTAAAAGCAATTTTAATACAATTTTTAACATCAATAAAATCATGTTTAAAAAGTAAAATATTTCGTGTTTTCCAGATGGCATTTTTAAAACAATTAATAATCATCCAACATACATTGTACTGATTTTTATTAGGACATACAAAAAGACCATATAAAACCATAAGATGATTAAAATTGTTAAGACCCCCGACATGTTTAAAAAGAGGAGCTGCCACTTTCCATACCTCTTGTGCATAAGGGCAGTTCCAAAACAAATGCAATACTGTTTCATCAATGCAGCAGGTTTCCCGAGGACATTTAGCCCTTGCCACCAGTCCCCTTTTGTGCTGAAACTCTCGCGTGGGAAGACACTGGGGTACAATGGCCCAGGAAAGGTCTTTGTGGGCATTAGCAAGGAATTTCCCAAACACATTCCGCCACACTTTTTTTGACCTGTCCTCAGAGAAGTTTGACACCGGTAAAACAACTTCTTTTTGCTTTAAAACCTTGGAGACCTTTCTTTGGTCTCCCAACATTTCAGATTCCACATCTTTAAGGTTAAAAAGTCTTATTGTTTTTTCTAAAATCACATAATGTTTGGGGGGACATAAAAGCACCGGTGAATTTAAAGGAACACGAACCCATTTCTTAAAAACCATCCCTGCTGCATACCTTAAAAAACAACTAAAAATGCCATCAGAGTTAAAAAGCTTAAAACAGAAACAGAAATATTTTACATAAAAGAATAAAAGAAGGTTAGGGACATCCATTCCACCTTTTGACTTATCTCTGTACATGAATTCCCTTTTCAGTTTTTCCATTTTAGAGCCCCACAAGAATTTAAAACAAACCCTGGTTAGTTTTTTGATATAAATATTGGAAGGAGGAAAAACCATACCCACATGCAACATTATGGGCAATAAAACCATCTTAATGATTAAAACCTTTCCTTCCATCGTGAGGTCTCTCATATTCCACATTAAAACCTTCTTTTCTAACTTCATTAAAACCGAATCCCAATTAAAAGTGCCTACAATGTCGGAGTTAAAAACGATACCTAAAATCTTTATCTGATCCTGTTGGAATAAAATGTCAGGAGTTGGGGGTTCATTCCATACTCCTAAACCCAGACAGTTACACTTGTGCATATTGAGTTTAAAACCAGACGCCCCACAAAAAAAGGAAGTGTGAAAAAGTGCTCTTTTTAGTGAATAGGGGGAGGGACAAAACACCGTAACGTCGTCCATATAGCTAAGGACCTTTACTTGACGGCCTCCTCCTCCGGGGACTGGGACCCCTCTAATCACTTTGTCTGTTCTTAAAAGAATTAAAAGAGGCTCAATAGCACAGATAAAAAGAAAGGGGGCAGGGGGCACCCCTGTTTCACCCCAGACTTTAAAAACACAGGCTGGGTTAAAAATCCATTCACAGATACTTGGCTAAAACAACATTTGTATAAAACTTTGATACCATTCTAAAATGCTAAAAAGAAAAAAATGACAAACTCTATCAAAAGCTTTTTCAAAGTGGAGAGATAAAATTGTAAGATTTTGCTTTCTGTCATTGCAATACCATATTACATCCCTGATAATATTAAGAGATTCGGCCATGCTTCTCCCAGGGACTCCGCACACCTGGTTGGGATGAATAAGTTTGTTAGAAAATGGTTTTAAACACAGAGCAATCAGTTTGGCCATAACCTTATAATCGGCATTAAGGAGGGTTATTGGCCTATAGTTTTCTAAATTCTCTTTACTGCCTTTTTTAAAAAGTAAAGAAACAATCCCTCTTCTCCAGGAAGAGGGTAAAACATTGACATAAAAAGCCTCTTTATACAGTAAAAACAGATCATCTTTTAAAATTTCCCAAAAATGTAGATAAAATTCGACAGGTAAGCCATCCTCACCAGGGGCTTTTTTAAAAGAAAAACTTTTAAAAACAAGTAAAAGCTCATCCACCGTGATGTCCTTAGACAATACCTCCTGGTCTAAAAAACTTAGCTTACCTTCTAAAATCTTAAGACAATCGTTTAAAACAGAGGCATCAAAACATTTTTCGTTAAAAAGAAGCTGATAAAAATTAAAAGTAACATTTAAAAGGTCCTTCATGTCAGTTTTATCATTTAAGGAGGAAATTAGTTCTTTTTTATCCATCACTTTTTTAAAGAAAAATCTAGAACATTTTTCTCCTTCCTCCAGGTACTGAACATGAGAATTAAAAATGATTTGTTTACCTTTTTGGTCGATCAGCTTCTTAATCTCCCCTTTTAGGGAGAAAATGTCATTGTCAACGTTAAAACCAATGCTCTGTAATTTTAAAAGCGCTTGTAAACGTAAATTTAAAACATTAAAACAATGCTTTTTCCCTTCTGCAACTATTTTACCAGCCTTGATAAAAAAATTCTTAATCTTAGGCTTAATGCCCTCCCACCAAAGCAGCATTGAAATCTGGGGGTCACGTGATTTTTGCCAACATCGGTAGGTCCGCTCAAACCTTTTACTTATCTTAGGATCACCCAGCAATAAAACATTTAATCTCCATAATCCACAATTAACCCTTTTCTCACCATTAAAATCAATAAGAGCACTTAAAACTTGATGGTCAGAAAAAATATTAGTTAAAAGTTCACACTTAAGAGGGTTAAAATCCTTGGATAAAAAGATAAAATCAATTCTGGAGTGGATCCTGCCATTTGACCAGGTAAAACCAGGGTTTGTAAAACATTTTAAAAGCATCTTTCAACTTAAAATCATCAGTAAAGTTTTTTAAAAGACAAGAAGTACGATCTTTTTTCCCAGGGTCACCTCTGAGTCGTTGTTCTCCTGCAAAGACAAAGTTAAAATCTCCGCCGACTAACAGAGGAGATGACCCCACACAGAACAGAGGCAAAAGCTCAAGCAAATCAGCTCTCTCCTGCTTGTCAGGGGAGGCATAAATATTTAAAATACGGATAAAATGACCCTTAAAAAACACATGAATTAAAAGCGCATGGCCTGGCACAATTTCAATCACATTTTGTAATGAAGTATGGGAACCTCGAAAAAGAATTCCCTCCCCAGCAGATTTGCCATCATTAGAACCGGACCAAACTGATAGCCCGTGTATCCAGTCCTTTTTGATGTGAGTATAGTCCACACTGTTTTCTATTGCACACTCCTGTAATAGACAAATTTCGAAGTCCAAAGTCTCTAAGAAAGAAAATAAAGCGGCTCTACGAACCGAGCCCTTTAGAGACATCAAATTGAGTGAGGAGATTTTTAGAGAAGTCATAATGAAATCCACTTACGAGGCAACAGCGTCCATATCTGAGTCCAGACTACTTCCAAACGAGATGTGAAAGGACCCTCCCTCTCCTTGTTCCAGAGAGGTTGGATCCTTGATGTTAACCGGATCCGAAGCCGACACATATCTAGGATCAACTCGAATCCGGGGCACCTCATCGCTGGAGCTGGATGACGATCTTTCTCTCCTTTTACTTAAAAAGCCTCACTTCTTGGACGCTTCTCGGCAGGATGGCGCCCTTCAATCTCCTCACTCCGACCTGCAGATGTACCACCATCAGGCTTCCGACCACCAGGACCCTCTTCGACGGACTTCTCCATCTCGGGCGATCTCAGTAGCTTGGCCCGACGACGACGTTCCTTTTTCGCCTTTCTTTTCTCATCTGCATCGACCCATTTTTCTTCACAGGAGACATCCGGAGTCGTCTCTGCAGAGTCTCTCGCAGGCAATGCTTGAGACCCTTGCTCAGACTCCACAACAGATGTCCGGCGGCTGGTTTTTCCTCCTTTCCTTACAGACTCAGACGCTGATGGCACAGCAAAAGTCTGCTCAGGACCTACAACACCCGGGATCATCCTCGCACTATGCTCCGATCCCACCGCCAGTGTGCATGGTGCCAAAGGAGCAGGAACCACTAAAGTGGCTGCAATATCCTGCCCCACAACCGAAGACCTTCTGCGGGCACTCGGAACCTTCCCAGAGGGATCCGCCAAAGACGTAGTGGCGACAGCCCTCTCAGGCTCCAAGGAACCCCTTCTCGCGACTGGCACCGTTTTAACTGGTGTCCTACGAACCAGTGTGGATGGCTCACCTTGCTCATCCGGAGTCTTCTTAGCAGCACCAGCAACCGCTGCTGGTATTTGCTCAGTCCCAGGACCGGATTTTACCAGCTTGGCTTCGGTTCCCTCCTTCTTAGCCTTGCTGGGCAATCTTTGTATATGTGTCCTTCCTTGCCACACATATTACAGGTTTTTAGGTAAGTACAGAGGGCAGCGACATGGCCCGGTCGACCACACTTATTACACCGGGTTTGTCTCGCCTCACTGCAATTCTCACTCGTGTGCCCGAACCGAAGACAATTGCGGCAGTACAGGGGCATACCGGAATAAAAAAGGTATCCCCTATTTCTACCAATGAGGAAATTTGAAGGTGGACGCATGTATCCACCAATTCCCTCAGGGTCACGCCTAAACTTCACAAAAAACTTTCTTTTGCCGTTCCAGTATCCCAGCTCATTTTTCAAACAATGGGAAAATCGTACCTCCATACAGTACCGCTGCAAAAAGGTGGAAATATCAGCGGTGTCAATGTACGGGTTGAACATATGGACAACCAACGGGACATCCTCCAACCCGTACAACAGAAAAAACCGTCTAAACGATCTTCTGCCAGATTTTTCTTACTCAGCACTGCGTAGATGTTTTCACAGCAGGCTAGGGAGGTGAAGGTGATCGTATACACTCCCTTCCGATCCTGGTCCTGAAGACACAGGATCTCGTCACTCTTGAGGCCGAATACTCCGAACAGAACCTCCCTCACGACAAAGCGCAGGTCCTTCTGTCTGCGATGTTCCTCCACGACCTCAATCCTGATGATATTCTTTAGCCGAGTTTCCCCGGCTGGGAATTCAAAAGCAACTGGCATCATAGACCCGCTCCGAACACCAGAAGAGAAAAAAAGAAAAATTCTGATCCACCTAAGAGCCACCCCAAGGACCCAAGGATTAGCCCCTTGCCCAATAGCAGTATGAGGCTTAAGTTTCTAAAAGAAACGATGCCTCAAAGCCGAGCAAGGGGGGTACCTGGACCCGAGAAGCAACCCAAAGGCTTCCAGCAACCACTCCGTAAACAAAAAAACTCCCTTGATCCTCCTCAGGCCGTAAGACAAAAGTCGTCCACCTGGGGATCGCAACTCGTTACCCTCAGAAACACTCACCACCCAATAGCAGCAAGGGGCTTAAGTCTCCGAAGAGACGATGCCCCTTGGCCGAGCGGCCAGGGAACCTGGATACCCCTTGGCTAATTTCACCTGTAGCAAGCTACACTTGATCTTAGCCAAGAGGCCGAGAAGCAATCACTCAACGTCCTCAACATCCTCTACTTTCTGCTGCTTCTGCATAAGCATAGGGAGAGAGGGCCGGCAAGTTTAGTTAGCCTTGGCGGCTAGCAATCCTCGGCGCCCTCTACTTTCTGCCGCCTCTGCATTAGCATAGGGAGAGAGGGCCGGAGAGGGCCGGCCAGTTTAGCTAGCCTTAGCAGCTAGCAATCCTCGGCACCCTCTATTTTCTGCTTCCTCTGCATTAGCATAGGGAGAGAGGGCCGGCCAATTTAGCAAGCCTTGGCCAGCAATTATCGGCGCCCTCTACTTTCTACTGCCTCTGCATTAGCATAGGGAGAGAGGGCCGGCCAGTTTAGCTAGCCTTGGCGGCTAGCAATCCTCGGCGCCCTCTACTTTCTGCTGCCTCTGCATTAGCATAGGGAGAGAGGGCCGGCCAGTTTACCTAGCCTTAGTGGCTAGCAATCCTCGGCACCCTCTATTTTCTTCTTCCTCCTCTGCATTAGCATAGGGAGAGAGAGCCGGCTAATTTAGCTAGCCTTGGCTAGCAATCCTCGGCGCCCTCTACTTTCTGCTGCCTCTGCATTAGCATAGGGAGAGAGGGCCGGCCAGATTAGCTAGCCTTGGAGGCTAGCAATCCTCGGTGCCCTCTACTTTCTGCTGCCTCTGCATTAGCATGGGGAGAGAGGGCTGCAGAGGGCCGGCCAATTTAGCTAGCCTTTGTGGTTAGCGACCCTCGGCGCCCTCTACTTTCTGCTGCCTCTAAATTAGCATAGGGAGAGAGAGGCGGAAAATTTTGCTAACATTGGCAGCTAGCAATCCTCTGCATTAGCATAGGGAGAGAGGGCTGGCCAGTTTAGCTAGACTTAACGGCTAGCAATCCTCTGCGCCCTCTACTTTCTGCTGCCTCTGCATTAGCATAGGGAGAGAGGGCCGGACAATTTAGCTTGCCTTGGCGGCTAGCAATCCTCTGCGCCCTCTACTTTCTACTGCCTCTGCATTAACATAGGGAGAGAGGGCCGGCCAGTTTAGCAGCTAGCAATCCTCTGCGCCGTCTACTTTCTGCTGCCTCTGCATTAGCATAGGGAGAGAGGGCCGCAGAGGGCCGGCAAGTTTAGCTAGCCTTGGCGGCTAGCAATCCTCTGCGCCGTCTACTTTCTGCTGCCTCTGCATTAGCATAGGGAGAGAGGGCCGGCCAGTTCAGCTAGCCTTGGCGGCTAGCAATCCTCTGCATTAGCATAGGGAGAGAGGGCCACAGAGGGCCGGCCAGTTTAGCTAGCCTTGGCGGCAAGCAATCCTTGGCGCCCTCTAATTTCTGCTGCCTCTGCATTAGCATAGGGAGAGAGTGGCGCAGGGGGCCGGCCAGTTTAGCTAGACTTGGCTAGCAATCCTCGGCACCCTCTACTTTCTGCTACCTCTGCATTAGCATATGGAGAGAGAGCCAGCCAATTTTGCTAGCCTTGGCAGCTAGCAATCCTCTGCATTAGCATAGGGAGAGAGGGCCACAGAGGGCCGGCCAGTTTAGCTAGCCTTGGCGGCTAGCAATCCTCGGCGCCCTCTAATTTCTGCTGCCTCTGCATTATCATAGGGAGAGAGTGCAGATGAGGGCCGGCCAGCTTAGCTAGCCTTAGCGGCTAGCAATCCTCAGCACCCTCTAATTTCTGCTTCCACTGCATTAGCATAGGGAGAGAGCCGGCCAATTTTCCTAGCCTTGGCAGCTAGCAATCCTCTGCATTAGCATAGGGAGAGAGGGCCACAGAGGGCCGGCCAGTTTAGCTAGCCTTGGCGGCAAGCAATCCTTGGCGCCCTCTAATTTCTGCTGCCTCTGCATTAGCATAGGGAGAGAGTGGCGCAGGGGGCCGGCCAGTTTAGCTAGACTTGGCTAGCAATCCTCGGCACCCTCTACTTTCTGCTACCTCTGCATTAGCATATGGAGAGAGAGCCAGCCAATTTTGCTAGCCTTGGCAGCTAGCAATCCTCTGCATTAGCATAGGGAGAGAGGGCCACAGAGGGCCGGCCAGTTTAGCTAGCCTTGGCGGCTAGCAATCCTCGGCGCCCTCTAATTTCTGCTGCCTCTGCATTAGAATAGGGAGAGAGAGGGCCACAGAGGGCCGGCCAATTTAGCTAGCCTTGGCAGCTAGCAATCCTCTGCGCCCTCTACTTTCTGCTGCCTCTGCATTAGCATAGGGAGAGAGGGACGCAGAGGGCTGGCCAGTTTAGCTAGCCTTGGCAGCTAGCAATCCTCGGCGCCCTCTACTTTCTGCTGCCTCTGCATTAGCAAAGGGAGAGAGGGCCGGCCAGTTTAGCTAGCCTTGGCGGCTAGCAATCCTCGGCGCCCTCTACTTTCTGCTGCCTGTGCATTATCATAGGGAGAGGGGCCGGCCAGTTTAGCTAGCCTTGGCAGCTAGCAATCCTCTGCATTAGCATAGGGAGAGAGGGCCGGCCAGTTTAACTAGCCTTGGCGGCTAGCAATCCTCGGCACCCTCTACTTTCTGCTGCCGCTGCTGCTGCTGCTGCTGGAGAGAGGGCCGGCCAGTTTACTAGCCTTGGCGGCAAGCAATCCTTGGCGCCCTCTAATTTCTCCTGCCTCTGCATTAGCACAGGGAGAGAGTGGCGCAGGGGGCCGGCCAGTTTAGCTAGACTTGGCTAGCAATCCTCGGCACCCTCTACTTTCTGCTACCTCTGCATTAGCATATGGAGAGAGAGCCAGCCAATTTTGCTAGCCTTGGCAGCTAGCAATCCTCTGCATTAGCATAGGGAGAGAGGGCCACAGAGGGCCGGCCAGTTTAGCTAGCCTTGGCGGCTAGCAATCCTCGGCACCCTCTAATTTCTGCTGCCTCTGCATTATCATAGGGAGAGAGTGCAGCAGAGGGCTGGCCAGTTTTGCTAGCCTTAGCGGCTAGCAATCCTCAGCACCCTCTACTTTCTGCTTCCACTGCATTAGCATAGGGAGAGAGCCGGCCAGTTTAGCTAGCCTTGGCAGCTAGCAATCCTCGGCACCCTCTAATTTCTGCTGCCTCTGCATTAGAATAGGGAGAGAGAGGGCCGGCGAGTTAACTAGCCTTAGCGGCTAGTAATCCTAGGCGCCCTCTACTTTCTGCTGCCTGTGCATTAGCATAGGGAGAGAGGGCCACAGAGGGCCGGCCAATTTAGCTAGCCTTGGCAGCTAGCAATCCTCTGCGCCCTCTACTTTCTGCTGCCTCTGCATTAGCATAGGGAGAGAGGGACGCAGAGGGCTGGCCAGTTTAGCTAGCCTTGGCAGCTAGCAATCCTCGGCGCCCTCTACTTTCTGCTGCCTCTGCATTAGCAAAGGGAGAGAGGGCCGGCCAGTTTAGCTAGCCTTGGCGGCTAGCAATCCTCGGCGCCCTCTACTTTCTGCTGACTTTGCATTAGCATAGGAGAAGGGGCCGCAGAGGGCCGGCCAGTATAGCTAGCCTTGACGGGTAGCAAACCGCGTCGCCCTCTATTTTCTGCTGCCCCTGCATTAGCATAGGGAGAGAGGGCCACAGAGGACCGGCCAGTTTAGCTAGTTTTGACGGCTAGCAATCCTCAACGCCCTCTACTTTCTGCTGCCTCTGCATTAGCAAAGGGAGAGAGGGCCGGCCAGTTTAGCTAGCCTTAGCACTCTCTACTTTCTGCTGCCTCTGCATTAGCAAAGGGAGAGAGGGCCGGCCAGTTTAGCTAGCCTTGGCGGCTAGCAATCCTCAGCGCCCTCTACTGTCTGCTGCCTTTGCATTAGCATACGAGAATGGGCCGCAGAGGGCCGGCAAGTTTAGCTAGCTTTGGCGGCTAGGAATCCTCGGCACCCTCTACTTTCTGCTGCCTCTGCATAGAGAGAGAGGGCCGGCCAGTTTTGCTAGCCTTGGCAGCTACAAATTGTTTGCACCCTCTACTTTCTGCTGCCTCTGCATTAGCATAGAGAGAGGGCCGGCCAGTATAGCTTACCTTGGCGCCCTCTACTTTCTGCTGCCTCTGCATTAGCATAGAGAGAGGGCCGGCCAGTATAGCTTACCTTGGCGCCCTCTACTTTCTGCTGCCTCTGCATTAGCATAGGGAGAGAGGGCCGGCCAGTTTAGCTAGCCTTGGCGGCTAGCAATACTCGGCACCCTCTACTTTCTGCTGCCTCTTCATTTGCATAGGGAGAGAGGGCCGCAGAGGGCCGGCCAGTTTAGCTAGCCTCAGCAGCTAGCAATCCTCCGCACCCTCTAATTTCTGCTGCCTCTGCATTAGCATAGGGAAAGAGGGCCGCAGAGGGCCGGCCCGTTTAGCTAGCCTCGGCAGCTAGCAATCCTCGGCGCCCTCTACTTTCTGTAGCCTTGGTTGCTAGCAATCCTCAGCGCCCTCTACTTTCTGCTGCCTCTGCATTAGCATAGGGAGAGAGGGCCGCAGAGGGCCGGCCAGTTTAGCTAGCCTTGGCGGCTAGCAATCCTCTGCATTAGCATAGGGAGAGAGGGCCAGAGAGGGCCAGAGAGGGCCAGAGAGGGCCAGAGAGGGCCAGAGAGGGCCAGAGAGGGCCGCAGAGGGCCGCAGAGGGCCGCAGAGGGCCGCAGAGGGCCGGCCAGTTTAGCTAGCCTTGGCAGCTAGCAATCCTCGGCACCCTCTACTTTCTGCTGCCTCTGCATTAGCATAGGGAGAGAGGGCCGGCCAGTTTAGCTAGCCTTGGCGGCTAGCAATCCTCTGCATTAGCATAGGGAGAGAGGGCCGCAGAGGGCCGGCCAGTTTAGCTAGCCTTGGCAGTTAGCAATCCTCGGCGCCCTCTACTTTCTGCTGCCTCTGCATTAACATAGGGAGGGAGGGAGGGCCACAAAGGGCCGGCCAGTTAACTAGCCTTGGCAGCTAGCAATCCTCAGCACCCTCTACTTTCTGCTGCCTCTGCATTAGCATAGGGAGGGAGGGCCGCAGAGGGCCGGCCAGTTTAGCTAGCCTTGGCGGCTAGCAATCCGCTGCATTAGCATAGGGAGAGAGGGCCGCAGAGGGCCGGCCAGTTTAGCTAGCCTTGGCAGTCAGCAATCCTCGGCGCTCTCTACTTTCTGCTGCCTCTGCATTAGTATAGGGAGGGAGGGCCGCAAAGGGCCGGCCAGTTTAGCTAGCCTTGGCAGCTAGCAATCCTCTGCATTAGCATAGGGAGAGAGGGCCGCAGAGGGCCAGCCAGTATAGGTAGCCTTGGCGGCTACCAATCCTCTGCGCCCTCTACTTTCTGGTGCCTCTGCATTAGCATAGGGAAAGAGGGCCGCAGAGGGCTAGCCAGTATAGGTAGCCTTGGCGGCTAGCAATCCTCGGTGCCCTCTACTTTCTGCTGCCTCTGCATTAGCATAGGGAGAGAGGGCCGTAGAGGGCCGGCCAGTTTAGCTAGCCTTGGAGGCTAGCAATCCTCGGTGCCCTCTACTTTCTGCTGCCTCTGCATTAGCATAGGTAGAGAGAGCCGCAGAGGGCCAGCCAGTTTAGCTGGCCTTGGAGGCTAGCAATCCTCGGCGCCCTCTACTTTCAGCTGCCTCTGCATTAGCATAGGGAGAGAGGGCCGCAGAGGGCCAGCCAGTTTAGCTGGCCTTGGAGGCTAGCAATCCTCGGCGCCCTCTAATTTCTGCTGCCTCTGCATTAGCATAGGGAGAGAGGGCCGCAGGGGGCCGGCCCGTTTAGCTAGCCTCGGCGGCTAGCAATCCTCAGCGCCCTCTACTTTCTGCTGCCTCTGCATTAGCATAGGGAGGGAGGGCCGGCCAATTTTAGCTAGCCTTGGCGGCTAGCAATCCTCGGCACCCTCTACTTTCTGCTGCCTCTGCATTAGCATAGGGAGAGCGGGCCGCAGAGGGCCGGCCAGTTTAGCTAACCTTGACGGCTAGCAATCCTCGGCACCCTCTACTTTCTGCTGCCTCTGCATTAGCATAGGGAGAGTGGGCCGCAGATGGCCGGCCAGTTTAGCAAGCCATGGCGGCTAGCAATCCTCAGCACCCTCTACTTTCTGCTGCCTCTGCATTAGCATAGGGAGAGCAGGCCTCAGAAGGCCTGCCAGTTTATCGAGTCTTGGCGGGTAGCAATCCTCTTTATTAGCATAGGGAGAGCAGGCCACAGAGGGCCGGCCAGTTTAGCTAGCCTTGGCGGCTAGCAATCCTCTGCATTAGCATAGGGAGAGCCGGCCGCAGAGGACCAGCCAGTTTAGCTAGCCTTGGTGGCTAGCAATCTTCGATGCCCTCTACTTTCTGCTGCCTCTGCATTAGCATAGAGAGAGCAGGCCACAGAGGACTGCAGAGGGTCGGCCAGTTTAGCTAGCAAAGAGCAATGGCCCGGGGCAGGTTTATAAAGGGTCTAAATTGATTAATGATGAACTAGACATGGGGATAACGAGGTGGGCAAATGGCAGGCATACAAATACTAGTTTATTTATAGCATGCGCACAGTTTTAAAAAGTGCTCTCAAAAGAATTTTTTGCCACACAGCCAAGAAGATATTAAAGGGAACATTGTCTGGGGCCACAGTGGGTGAGTCTCCAGGGTTGGGGGCAACAGCGGGTAAGTCTCCAGGGTCAGGGGCCAAAGTGGATGAGCCTCCAGGGTTTAGGGCCACAGCGGGTGAGTCTCCAGGGTTTAGGGCCACAGCGGGTGAGTCTCCAGGGTTTAGGGCCACAGCGGGTGAGTCTCCAGCATCTGGGGCAAAAGCGGGTGAGTCTCCAGGGTCTGGGACCACAGCAGGTAAGTCTGCAGGGTCTGGGACCATGGCGGGTGAGTCTCCAGGGTCTGGGGCAACAGTGGGTGAGACACCAGGGTCAACATCTGGAGCAACTAGAGGACCACCTGAAACAGCAACAACTAGAGGCTGAGACACTGGCAAAACTACTACTAGGGTCAGTAGCAAGATGATCATTGTGATAAGCAACAAGATGGCTGTCACCAACACAAGTAGCCCAGACAGGCCCAGAGGTCAGAGCAGCTTTATCCTCTGGCACAGAGACAGATACAGCCACAACCGTTATACTTTCTCTATTTCATTACTGCCCCCCCTGATACATAGTGATCCTACCCCCCCTTAACTGCCCCTTCCTCAGTGTAACCAATCCCAACTGGGCCAGCCTTTCCCCATAACTGAGCCCATTCCCTTTATCAGCTTAGTCGCTCTTCCCTGTACTTTCTCTATTTCATTACTGCCCCCCCCCCTTATATATTTATATATAGTGACCCCCCCCTTAACTGCCCCCCCCAGTGTAACCAATCCCAACTGGGCCAGCCTTTCCCCATAACTGAGCCCATTCCCTTTATCAGCTTAGTCGCTCTTCCCTGTACTTTCTCTATTTCATTACTGCCCCCCCTTATATATTTATATATAGTGACCCCCCCCTTAACTGCCCCTTCCTCAATGTAACCAATCCCAACTGGGCCAGCCTTTCCCTATAACTGAGCCCATTCCCTTTATCAGCTTAGTCGCTCTTCCCTGTACTTTCTCTATTTCATTACTGCCCCCCCCTTATATATTTATATATAGTGACCCCCCCTTAACTGCCCCTTCCCCAGTGTAACCAATCCCAACTGGGCCAGCCTTTCCCCATAACTGAGCCCATTCCCTTTATCAGCTTAGTCGCTCTTCCCTGTACTTTCTCTATTTCATTACTGCCCCCCCCTTATATATTTATATATAGTGACCCCCCCTTAACTGCCCCCCCCCCCAGTGTAACCAATCCCAACTGGTCCAGCCTTTCCCCATAACTGAGCCCATTCCCTTTATCAGCTTAGTCGGCCCGGCATAGTCTAGATGGGGCAGTACCAGCGCTCTGTAAAGGGGCAGTATAACCCCCCCTCCCGTGAATCTATACCCCATTTAATACAGCACATACCCGTTTGCCCCTTGGTGATGCTGCCTGGCATTGTTTGCTAGGTGCATTATACCCATTAAGGGTAAAAGTGGGGGCAGATTGTTACCCCCAGGTAGATGACCTTACATTTACCAAAACTGAATCCCATCTGCCCCTTAGCCACCCAGAGTGCCAGGTTGCCCAAATCCTGTTGCAAGGTGCCACACCCTGGATTGAATTAATTTGTTTTGTGCCATCTGGAAACACTGATAAAATAATACAAGTACTCTCCGTAAGCCATTAATAAACAAGTTAATTAAAAGTGGACCCAATATAGAACCCTGTGGAACCCCACTAAGAACTCCGAGCAGAAAATGTACCAGTGACCCCCACCTTCTGCACCACATCCACTAGCCAGTTTCCTACCCAGGTACAAACAACATTAGTAAGGCCAAGCTTAGTTTAGAAACACTTTGGCCAAATACTTTCCACCTACTGCACCCCCACTGTCCGACTACTGCACTCTCACTGTCTGGCCTAACTTCCTTCCAACTAACCTCATCATAAAAAGCAACTAAATTGGTTTGACATGACCTGTGCCATTCTCCAGAACATAATTGTGAATGTGATCCCTTAACAAATGTTCAAATAACTTGCCCCCCACCCCACACAGATGTCAGATTTACAGGCCTATAATTGCCAGGCTGAGATCGTAATCCCTTATTTAATATAGGAATGACATTAGCTTCCCCCCAACCCATAGGTTTTATACCAGATGGAGCCGAATGTAAGAAAATAAGAAATAGAGGCCTAATTTAGACTGAGCTCTCTGAGTACCCGAGGGTGTATTCCATATAGCCATGGGGCCCCGTACACATTCAGTTTTTGTAACCCTCTCTGTACCATATCCTGTGTCAGCCACTGACTAAACTGAGCCATCAGGGCCCCTATCCTCTATTGTATACACTGAAAAAAGAACAGATTAAGAACATTTGTCTTTTCTGTATCCATTATAACCACATTATTTCCATCATTCAATGGCACCACACTCTCAGCCCACGTCGTTTTACCATTAATATACTTTAAAACCTTTTGGGGGTGAGTCTTAGCCTGTGCCACATTCAGTTTCTCATTTTCTATCTTTTCCTTCCCGATTGTTGTTTGCAACATTTGTTATAGTGATTTTTATTCATTAATGCAGATTCCATTCCCCTGATTAATAGTTATTAAATCTCTTTCTTTTCTTTCCTATTAACTTCTTTACTTGTAAACTGAGCCACATGGGGGGTTCTTATTGCCCCTACATTTACTTCTTAAGGGAAAAAAGTGGGAACAGTAATAATTTAATATCAGTTTAAATGACACTCATTTTCTACCGCCCCATCTCTGCCCTGAATCACTGCCCTTAAGGAGCTAATATTTGCTTTTCTGAGGCTTTGTTGCCCCAGGGTATATTTGATTTTTGCCCCAAACATTAAATGAGATAACATTATGGTCACTGTTATACCGGGGGACTTGTACTTGCAAATTATTTTGCTGGACTTTTTACAATCTGTGACAAGCTCCCCCATAAACTTCTGCCCCCCCTACCTTATTATCCCCATAACTTATTCCTTGATATTGACCTTTATATTGGCCGCTTTCATTATGCTTATCATTGATTTGATGAGGACTCTCCCCTAGTTTCCATATCTGAGCCCTTACTGACGCTTATCCATCGGAGCCCTTTTTGCCCCCCAGTATTCAGTACTCTGAGCCTTATTACCTCACCCTAATAATCATTAGCCAAAGCCTCAGCCTAGTGTATCTGATTGGTACCTATTATACTACAATTATGGGATACCCACCGGCCATCTTTGTTTAATGAGAAAAACCTTCATTACTTATCAAGGAAGAGCAAACAAGTGCTCGGGAACGGGTCGGGAACCCTCTGTGAACATTACGGAGAGTTAGCAAAGACACAATGAGTTCACTTTTCATTTAGTAAATGATGGTGTATGAGGATAAATAATGATAATAGTGAATGATGTTGGCTTTATGCCTTTGACCTACCAACTTGCATTTCTGGAGAGAGGGAAATAATACAGAGAACGTACGGTTTTAATGAAGGTAAATGTCCCACATTCAGTCTGCCGGGCAGGAACGTATCATACATAACCCTAATCTCTACCTAAACATCAAGTAAAGGCTAATTCTGTGTAGAACTCCTTCTCTCCTCTTGCACTAAATCTCCCCATCAGTCACCGTGCTTTGTGCTCCACAGGGAACAATGTCACGGCACATTCTTCCTGTTCCCTATGGTATGGGCTTTATATTCAATAGGAGTCCATTACATGCTGTTATCATGAGTTCAGCCAATGTCCTGCTCATCTCGGGACACACACACATGTAGAGTAATTGCTACACCATTAAGTGCTTTCTGCTACATAGGGACACAGTTTGCCCCCCCCCCCCGGTTTCACCCCACAGGTAGAGGCTTCAAGTCCTATAATGTGTTTTAGATGCTCTTCCTTCTTAGATATTAATGAATGAACGAGAATATTTGTAGAGCTATGTAACATTAATTGCTTTTGTTTTTTTTCATAAGCATTTCCCACAAATAGGAGGTGCTCAGTTCCTGGTATCTGCCAATCAGCTCCTACGATGCCCAGAACATGGCATATGAGTCAGGCTCTTTGGGTAGGAGCCTCTTGTTTCTGGCATCCCTCTCCATACGGAGAAATACGTTAGGGGCAGCACAACGCCCACTCTATAAGCATGAGGGTTCCGTACTATGGGACCGCTGATGTGTGACCAGCTGATAGCTCCAACAGAAGCTCCGCCCACACTCAATACAGGTATAGGGCTTCTCCCCAGTGTGTACCCTCTGATGTCTGACAAGCTGATAGCTCCAACTGAATTTTTTCCCACACTCCAAACACGAGTATGGCTTCTCCCCCGTGTGGGTCCTCTGGTGTTTGTTATAATCCGAGTTGCGGCTGAAGTTCTTCCCACAGATGAGGCACTGGAAGGGCTTTTCATTGCTGTGAGTTACGCGGTGCCGGTCACAGCCGACTTTATCTATGAAACTTTTGCCACACTCCGGACAGGTATAGGGTTTCTCCCCGGTGTGAATCCGCTGGTGCGTTACCAGCACGGAGCGCTGACTGAAGCTCTTGCCACAAGCGGCGCACGTATAGGGTTTCTCCCCGGTGTGTATTCTCTGGTGCATGACCAGCTTGGAGCTTTCACTGAAGCTTTTGCCGCAGTCATTGCACGTGTAGGGCCTCTCTCCAGTGTGAGTGCGCTTATGAGTGATCAGATGTGAGCGCACACTGAAACTCTTGCCACAGTCGCTGCATGAATACGGCCGCTCCCCTGTGTGAGTTCTCTGGTGTATCACCAACTTGGAGCTTTCACTGAAGCTTTTGCCACACTCGATACACGTGTAGGGCCTCTCCCCCGTGTGAGTCCTCTGGTGCCGGACCAGCTGGGAGCTTTCGCTGAACCGCTTCCCGCAGTCAGAACATGCAAAGGGTTTCTCTCCGGTGTGGATTTTGTGGTGCCGGATGAGAAGAGAGCAGGAGGTGAAGCTCTTTCCACACTCGATGCAGGGGAAGGGTCTCTCTCCGGTGTGATTGCGGTGGTGCTGGATAAGGAGGGATTTCTGGCTGAACCTTTTGCCACATGTGGTGCATAGGAAAGGCTTAACTTTAGTGCTCGTTTTCTTCTGGGATTTGGCAGATCTGTTGGTGCAGAGTGTCTGCGACCCTGCGGTCAGATGCTGCTCACTGGTTTCATTCGCCGCGCTCTCTGGCGGCATAATGTATGTGAACGGGTCCCTTTGTGGGTACAAGTCAGTGCTAAAAGAACTAGCGGATGGCACGTCCGAGCGTGCAGACAGGGTGCTCCAGGGGGTTCCATGGGGGGATGGAGCAGACTCCTTCATGCATTCAGGCTTAACCAGCGACCCTGGGACATCCCCACTGATTGTCACATCTAGGAGCAATCTCTCCGGAGAACTTCTGCTGGGATTTCTGTGGGTTTTGACGGGTTTCCGCCGACGCCTAATGCTCTGTTCTCCTGCGCACGGTTTGGGGACATCTCTTTCAGTAGTTTCTGGCAGATCCGGCAGAGAGATATCTTCAAGACATCTCATATCTAGAGAAGGAATAACATTCAATGGTAAGATAATATTGCATTTTATTGGCTTTTAGTTGGAAAACAAGAGCTGTAAAGAAGGGTTCCATCCCCTGCAGCCTCGGGAGGCCTCAGTATATCCCTCAGTGTCCCAGTCAGGGCTCCCTGCTGATTTGTGCACAATTCTACGGTGCCCCCTCCCTCGTCTGACTGGGAAGAGCTGAATCATCTCAAACATAACTGATTGGCTGAGACAGTTCTTTGGGTGTATGGGTTATGCATGAGTTAATGGTATTTGCCATGTATATAGAGAGCATAGTTATCTCCCCTCCGTTGCACATTGTCCTCCCCCCCCATCTTAGTTAGTTCCATTTTTATTTTATACTTTTTATTTTGTGAATAAATATACCACTTATTTAGAGGTTCGGCTGTCTCAGTTCAATCAGCGCCCCAAAAAAGAGCAGCTCCATCAGTGAGGAGTCAGGGGAATGTAATACACTTATGGGGAAGGTTTATTCACTGTAAAGAAGTGGGATGGAATAGTATGGCTGCTTCTCTAGGGAGCGGTGTGACTGAGCTGTGTCCCATTGCCCCTTGTCTGTTCTACTGGTGCCATTGCCCCTTGTCTGTTCTACTGGTGCCATTGCCCCTTGTCTGTTCTACTGGTGCCATTGCCCCTTGTCTGTTCTACTGGTACCAGTGCCCCTTGTCTGTTCTACTGGTGCCATTGCCCCTTGTCTGTTCTACTGGTGCCATTGCCCCTTGTCTGTTCTACTGGTGCCATTGCCCCTTGTCTGTTCTACTGGTGCCATTGCCCCTTGTCTGTTCTACTGGTGCCATTGCCCCTTGTCTGTTCTACTGGTGCCATTGCCCCTTGTCTGTTCTACTGGTACCAGTGCCCCTTGTCTGTTCTACTGGTGCCAGTGCCCCTTGTCTGTTCTACTGGTGCCATTGCCCCTTGTCTGTTCTACTGGTGCCATTGCCCCTTGTCTGTTCTACTGGTGCCATTGCCCCTTGTCTGTTCTACTGGTGCCATTGCCCCTTGTCTGTTCTACTGGTACCAGTGCCCCTTGTCTGTTCTACTGGTGCCATTGCCCCTTGTCTGTTCTACTGGTGCCATTGCCCCTTGCCTTTTCTACTGGTACCATTGCCCCTTGTCTGTTCTACTGGTGCCATTGCCCCTTGTCTGTTCAACTGGTGCCATTGCCCCTTGTCTGTTCAACTGGTGCCATTGCCCCTTGTCTGTTCTACTGGTGCCATTGCCCCTTGTCTGTTCTACTGGTGCCATTGCTCCTTGCCTGTTCTACTGGTACCATTGCCCCTTGCCTGTTCTACTGGTACCATTGCTCCTTGCCTTTACTACTGGTACCATTGCCCCTTGTCTGTTCTACTGGTGCCATTGCCCCTTGCCTTTACCACTGGTACCATTGCTCCTTGCCTTTACTACTGGTACCATTGCCCCTTGTCTGTTCTACTGGTACCATTGCCCTTGCCTTTTCTACTGGTACCATTGCCCCTTGTCTGTTCTACTGGTGCCATTGCCCCTTGTCTGTTCTACTGGTGCCATTGCCCCTTGTCTGTTCTACTGGCGCCATTGCTCCTTGCCTGTTCTACTGGTACCATTGCTCCTTGCCTTTACTACTGGTACCATTGCCCCTTGTCTGTTCTACTGGTGCCATTGCCCCTTGCCTTTACCACTGGTACCATTGCCCCTTGCCTTTACCACTGGTACCATTGCTCCTTGCCTTTACTACTGGTACCATTGCCCCTTGCCTTTTCTACTGGTACCATTGCCCCTTGCCTTTTCTACTGGTACCATTGCCCCTTGTCTGTTCTACTGGTACCATTGCCCCTTGCCTTTTCTACTGGTGCCATTGCCCCTTGTCTGTTCTACTGGTACCATTGCCCCTTGCCTTTTCTACTGGTACCATTGCCCCTTGCCTGTTCTACTGGTACCATTGCCCCTTGCCTTTTCTACTGGTGCCATTGCTCCTTGCCTTTACTACTGGTACCATTGCCCCATGCCTTTTCTACTGGTGCCATTGCCCCTTGTCTGTTCTACTGGTACCATTGCCCCTTGCCTTTTCTACTGGTACCATTGCCCCTTGTCTGTTCTACTGGTACCATTGCCCCTTGCCTTTTCTACTGGTGCCATTGCCCCTTGCCTTTTCTACTGGTGCCATTGCTCCTTGCCTTTACTACTGGTACCATTGCCCCTTGCCTTTTCTACTGGTGCCATTGCCCCTTGTCTGTTCTACTGGTACCATTGCCCCTTGTCTGTTCTACTGGTACCATTGCCCCTTGCCTGTTCTACTGGTGCCATTGCCCCTTGCCTTTTCTACTGGTGCCATTGCCCCTTGCCTTTTCTACTGGTACCATTGCCCCTTGTCTGTTCTACTGGTACCATTGCCCCTTGCCTTTTCTACTGGTGCCATTGCCCCTTGCCTTTTCTACTGGTGCCATTGCTCCTTGCCTTTACTACTGGTACCATTGCCCCTTTCCTTTTCTACTGGTGCCATTGCCCCTTGTCTGTTCTACTGGTGCCATTGCCCCTTGTCTGTTCTACTGGTACCATTGCCCCTTGTCTGTTCTACTGGTACCATTGCCCCTTGTCTGTTCTACTGGTACCATTGCCCCTTGTCTGTTCTACTGGTACCATTGCCCCTTGCCTGTTCTACTGGTGCCATTGCCCCTTGCCTTTTCTACTGGTGCCATTGCTCCTTGCCTTTACTACTGGTACCATTGCTCCTTGCCTTTACTACTGGTACCATTGCCCCTTAACCAGTTCTACTGGTACCATTGCCCCTTGCGTTTTCTACTGGTACCATTGCCCCTTGCGTTTTCTACTGGTACCTTTGCCCCTTGCCTGTTCTACTGGTACCATTGCTCCTTGCCTTTACTACTGGTACCATTGCCCCTGGTCTGTTCTACTGGTGCCATTGCCCCTTGTCTGTTCTACTGGTACCATTGCTCCTTGTCTGTTCTACTGGTGCCATTGCCCCTTGTCTGTTCTACTGGTACCATTGCTCCTTGCCTGTTCTACTGGTACCATTGCCCCTTGTCTGTTCTACTGGTGCCATTGCCCCTTGTCTGCTCTACTGGTACCATTGCCCCTTGCCTGTTCTACTGGTACCATTGCCCCTTGCCTGTTCTACTGGTGCCATTGCCCCTTGTCTGTTCTACTGGTGCCATTGCCCCTTGCCTTTTCTACTGGTACCATTGCCCTTTGTCTGTTCTACTGGTACCATTGCCCCTTGCCTGTTCTACTGGTACCATTGCCCCTTGCCTTTACTACTGGTACCATTGCCCCTTGCCTTTACTACTGGTACCATTGCTCCTTGCCTTTTGTACTGGTACCATTGCTCCTTGCCTTTTCTACTGGTACCATTGCTCCTTGCCTTTTGTACTGGTACCATTGCTCCTTGCCTTTTGTACTGGTACCATTGCTCCTTGCCTTTTGTACTGGTACCATTGCTCCTTGCCTTTTCTACTGGTACCATTGCTCCTTGCCTTTTGTACTGGTACCATTGCTCCTTGCCTTTTCTACTGGTACCATTGCTCCTTGCCTTTTGTACTGGTACCATTGCCCCTTGCCTTTTCTACTGGTACCATTGCTCCTTTCCTTTTGTACTGGTACCATTGCTCCTTGCCTTTTCTACTGGTACCATTGCTCCTTGCCTTTTGTACTGGTACCATTGCTCCTTGCCTTTTGTGCTGGTACTGGTACCATTACTCTTTGGCACTGGTACCATTCTGGCCCTCTCTAATGGTAACCAGTGGGGTAACTATAGAGGAAGCAAACCTTGCAGTTGTGATGGGGGGGGGGCCTACCTACCTGGCTGAGGAGCAGGGTGAGTGGGTTGGTGCCCCTCTGAGGGTTTTTTTGCGGGGGGGGGGGGGTATGAGCGCGACACTGTAACGCCACTGATGGAAACATACTTTGATTTCTCTGTGTTTTCAGTTTTCCCATTGCTCAGTGCTGCTCGCCATTCCCATTCCTGCATCACCAACCTGTGCCTGGAGACTGCAAAGGGCTTTCCTCTGGGTCCCCCCTTTCCTGCATGTCCGAACCCGAACCCCTAAAACTAACAGAAAAGACAAATGTAATATATGTACATAGAGAACTCACACACAATGCATTTATATTTGTACTATATTCTCTTCATAAATAAACTGCTCTTACACACACACACACTCACACACACACACTTTCTAACATCGTTTTAACCATTTTATAGGGTTAATTTTGTATAGTACATACACTCCCCCCTCCCCGTGCTGTCAGTATGCAGTATACAGGCAGTATATAGGCAGATTACAGGCAGTATACAGGGAGTATACAGGCAGTATATAGGCAGTATACAGGGAGTATACAGGCAGTGTATAGGCAGTATACAAGCAGTATACAGGGAGTATACAGGGAGTATACAGGCAGTGTATAAGCAGCATACAGGCAGTATATAGGGAGTATATAAGTAGATTACAGGCAGTATACAGGGAGTATATATGCAGTATACAGGGAGTATATAGGCAGTAAACAGGCAGTGTATAGGCAGTATACAGGCAGTATACAAGCAGTGTACAAGCAGTATACAGGGAGTATACAGGCAGTACACATGCAGTATATAGGGAGTATACAGGCAGTATATAGGCAGTGTATAAGCAGCATACAGGCAGTGTATAGGCAGTATACAAGCAGTATATAGGGAGTATACAGGGAGTATATAGGCAGTATATAGGCAGTATACAGACAGTGTATAAGCAGCATACAGGCAGTGTATAGGCAGTATATAGGGAGTATACAGGCAGTATAGAGGGAGTATATAGGCAATATACAGGCAGTATATAGGGAGTATACAGGGAGTATACAGGCAGTGTATAAACAGTATATAGGCAGTATACAGGCAGTATATAGGGAGTATACAGGCAGTATATAAGCAGTATATAGGCAGTAAACAGGCAGTATATAGGGAGTATACAGGGAGTATACAGGCAGTGTATAAGCAGTATATAGGCAGTATACAGGGAGTATACAGGCAGTGTATAAGCAGTATATAGGCAGTAAACAGGCAGTATATAGGGAGTATACAGGGAGTATACAGGCAGTATACAGGCAGTGTATAAGCAGTATAAAAGGAGTATACAGGCAGTATATAGGCAGTAAAAAGGCAGTATATAGGCAGTATAAAAGGAGTATACAGGCAGTATACAGGCAGTATATAGGCAGTAAAAAGGCAGTATATAGGCAGTATATAGGGAGTATACAGGCAGTATATAGGGAGTATACAGGCAGTGTATAAGCAGTATATAGGCAGTAAACAGGCAGTATATAGGGAGTATACAGGGAGTATACAGGCAGTGTATAAGCAGTATATAGGCAGTATACAGGCAGTATATAGGCAGTAAAAAGGCAGTATATAGGGAGTATACAGGGAGTATAAAGGCAGTGTATAAGCAGTATATAGGCAGTATACAGGGAGTATACAGGCAGTATACAGGGATTATACAGGCAGTATATAGGGAGTATACAGGCTGTATACAGGCAGTATATAGGGAGTATACAGGCAGTACATAGGGAGTATACAGGCAGTACATAGGGAGTATACAGGGATTATACAGGCAGTATACAGCCAGTATATAGGGAGTATACAGGCAGTATATATAGGGAGTAAACAGGCAGTATACAGCATTATATAGGGAGTATACAGGCAGTATATAGGGAGTATACAGGCAGTATATAGGGAGTATACAGGCAGTATACAGTGAGTATACAGGCAGTATACAGGGAGTATATAGGGAGTATACAGGGAGTATACAGGCCGTATACAGGCAGTATATAGGGAGTATATAGGGAGTATACAGGCAGTGTATAAGCAGTATATAGGCAGTATATAGGGAGTATACAGGCAGTATATAGGCAGTATATAGGCAGTATATAGGGAGTATATAGGCAGTATATAGGGAGTATATAGGCAGTATATAGGGAGTATACAGTACCGGCACATTCAGTATAAATAACAATCTATTCTGTACTCACTTGGGCTCCATGCAGAGCTGTGATGTCACTTCCTGTTTGAATGCAGAATCTTTATGTGCAGGAAACAGAGAGACAGAGAGAGAGGCAGCGAGTGCTGGGAATTATCTCCCCCCCCCCCCACTCCTGTCAGTTTGTATCCCGGGGGGGGCACAGTCCTGCCGCAGGCTAAACAGCAATAGAATAATATCATATAGTCTGTACTGTTACAGGCTCCTCCCATTACACTGACCCCCCCCCCACTCCTGTCAGTTTGTATCCCAGGGGGGGGCACAGTCCTGCCGCAGGCTAAACAGCAATAGAATAATATCATATAGTCTGTACTGTTACAGGCTGCTCCCATTACACTGACCCCCCCCCCACTCCTGTCAGTTTGTATCCCCGGGGGGGGCACAGTCCTGCCGCAGGCTAAACAGCAATAGAATAATATCATATAGTCTGTACTGTTACAGGCTGCTCCCATTACACTGACCCCCCCCACTCCTGTCAGTTTGTATCCCCGGGGGGGGGGGGGCACAGTCCTGCCGCAGGCTAAACAGCAATAGAATAATATCATATAGTCTGTACTGTTACAGGCTGCTCCCATTACACTGACCCCCCCCCCACACTCCTGTCAGTTTGTATCCCCGGGGGGGGGGGGGGGCACAGTCCTGCCGCAGGCTAAACAGCAATAGAATAATATCATATAGTCTGTACTGTTACAGGCTCCTCCCATTACACTGACCCCACCCCCCCCCACTCCTGTCAGTTTGTATCCCGGGGGGGGCACAGTCCTGCCGCAGGCTAAACAGCAATAGAATAATATCATATAGTCTGTACTGTTACAGGCTCCTCCCATTACACTGACCCCCCCCCCCCCACTCCTGTCAGTTTGTATCCCGGGGGGGGCACAGTCCTGCCGCAGGCTAAACAGCAATAGAATAATATCATATAGTCTGTACTGTTACAGGCTCCTCCCATTACACTGACCCCCCCCCCCCCCCACTCCTGTCAGTTTGTATCCCGGGGGGGGCACAGTCCTGCCGCAGGCTAAACAGCAATAGAATAATATCATATAGTCTGTACTGTTACAGGCTCCTCCCATTACACTGACCCCCCCCCACTCCTGTCAGTTTGTATCACCGGGGGGGGCACAGTCCTGCCACAGGCTAAACAGCAATAGAATAATATCATATAGTCTGTACTGTTACAGGCTCCTCCCATTACACTGACCCCCCCCCACTCCTGTCAGTTTGTATCCCGGGGGGGGCACAGTCCTGCCGCAGGCTAAACAGCAATAGAATAATATCATATAGTCTGTACTGTTACAGGCTTCTTCCATTAGACTGACCCCCCCCCCCACTCCTGTCAGTTTGTATCCCCGGGGGGGCACAGTCCTGCCGCAGGCTAAACAGCAATAGAATAATATCATATAGTCTGTACTGTTACAGGCTCCTCCCATTACACTGACCCCCCCCCACTCCTGTCAGTTTGTATCCCCGGGGGGGGGCACAGTCCTGCCGCAGGCTAAACAGCAATAGAATAATATCATATAGTCTGTACTGTTACAGGCTCCTCCCATTACACTGACCCCCCCCCCACTCCTGTCAGTTTGTATCCCGGGGGGGGGGGCACAGTCCTGCCGCAGGCTAAACAGCAATAGAATAATATCATATAGTCTGTACTGTTACAGGCTCCTCCCATTACACTGACCCCCCCCACTCCTGTCAGTTTGTATCCCCGGGGGGGGGCACAGTCCTGCCGCAGGCTAAACAGCAATAGAATAATATCATATAGTCTGTACTGTTACAGGCTCCTCCCATTACACTGACCCCCCCCCCCACTCCTGTCAGTTTGTATCCCGGGGGGGGGGCACAGTCCTGCCGCAGGCTAAACAGCAATAGAATAATATCATATAGTCTGTACTGTTACAGGCTGCTCCCATTACACTGACCCCCCCCCCCACTCCTGTCAGTTTGTATCCCGGGGGGGGGCACAGTCCTGCCGCAGGCTAAACAGCAATAGAATAATATCATATAGTCTGTACTGTTACAGGCTCTTCCCATTACACTGACCCCCCCCCACTCCTGTCAGTTTGTATCCCCGGGGGGGGGGGCACAGTCCTGCCGCAGGCTAAACAGCAATAGAATAATATCATATAGTCTGTACTGTTACAGGCTCCTCCCATTACACTGACCCCCCCAAATCATTAAAAGACAAAGTGCCCTCATCCAGGGATGGACTGGGGGGGGTGCAGGGCCCACCAGGCTGCCACCCCAGGGGCCCCCACCCGACCCCTCCCCTGAGTGCCTGACCGGCAGCCGGGGGAGCACCCGGTGGTGATCAGGTCTGCAGCAGAACAGTCTGACCCAGCGCCCATATACACCCATATACACCCATATGCACCCATATACACCCATATACACTCATATACACCCATATACACCCATATACACCCATATACACCCATATACACCCATATACACTCATATACACCCATATACACCCATATACACCCATATACACTCATATACACCCATATGCACCCACATACACCCATATACCAAAGTCTTTTTGCTCCTTCTGCTTCTGCCCCCACTGGAAGCAAAATTTATTTTTAACTGTAGGAAAAGATTGGAAGTGCCCATAAGGCGCCCAAGGGATGAGAGTTCCTGCTCCATGGGACCTTCCTTGTTCCCCAGTACATTTACCTCAGAACTTTCCCTCTTCTGGGTTCCCGGTTCAGGTAGGGCCCTGCTGTGCAATGGTTGGTAGCCATGTGGCCTTCCTGTGTTTCCACTGTAGCTTTTGGTGGCAAATGTTGTCCCCTCCCCCATCCTCCTTACCTGCCCAGCGGCAGCAGCGGTGCTGAGTGTTTGGGCTGCTCCGTCAGGCCAGTCCCAGGCTTCATCAAGATCTAGGCCTGGTGGTTTGGCTGCTAAGAGCCAGCATGTGTATGAAGCAGATGGCCAGGAAAAACACCTTTATGGCCCAGCAGATGATGTTACTCTGGATTTACCTGCACTGGAGCCAGGAGATCAGGGCTCCCAGATCAACATGGCTGCCTGTATCGGGGCTTCCAGATCAACATGGCTGCCTGTATCAGGGCTTCTGGACCAACATGGCTGCCTGTATCAGGGCTTTCAGATCAACATGGCTGCCTGTATCAGTTCTCCCAGATCAACATGGCTGCCAGTATCAGGGCTTTCAGATCAACATGGCTGCCTGTATCAGGGCTTTCAGATCAACATGGCTGCCTGTATCGGGGCTTCCGGATCAACATGGCTGCCTGTATCAGGGCTCCCAGATCAACATGGCTGCCTGTATCAGGGCTCCCGGATCAACATGGCTGCCTGTATCAGGGCTTCCGGATCAACATGGCTGCCTGTATCAGGGCTTCCGGATCAACATGGCTGCCTGTATCAGTTCTCCCAGATCAACATGGCTGCCTGTATCAGGGCTCCCAGATCAACATGGCTGCCTGTATCAGGGCTTCTGGACCAACATGGCTGCCTGTATCAGGGCTCCCAGATCAACATGGCTGCCTGTATCAGGGCTCCCAGATCAACATGGCTGCCTGTATCAGGGCTTCCGGATCAACATGGCTGCCTGTATCAGGGCTCCCAGATCAACATGGCTGCCTGTATCAGGGCTCCCAGATCAACATGGCTGCCTGTATCAGGGCTTCCGGATCAACATGGCTGCCTGTATGAGGGCTTCTGGATCAACATGGCTGCCTGTATCAGGGCTCCCAGATCAACATGGCTGCCTGTATCAGGGCTCCCGGATCAACATGGCTGCCTGTATCAGGGCTTCCGGATCAACATGGCTGCCTGTATCAGGGCTTCCGGATCAACATGGCTGCCTGTATCGGGGCTTCCGGATCAACATGGCTGCCTGTATCAGGGCTCCCAGATCAACATGGCTGCCTGTATCAGGGCTCCCGGATCAACATGGCTGCCTGTATCAGGGCTTCCGGATCAACATGGCTGCCTGTATCAGGGCTTCTGGATCAACATGGCTGCCTGTATCAGGGCTCCGAGATCAACATGGCTGCCTGTATCAGGGCTTCCGGATCAACATGGCTGCCTGTATCAGTTCTCCCAGATCAACATGGCTGCCTGTATCAGGGCTTCTGGACCAACATGGCTGCCTGTATCAGGGCTTTCAGATCAACATGGCTGCCTGTATCAGTTCTCCCAGATCAACATGGCTGCCAGTATCAGGGCTTTCAGATCAACATGGCTGCCTGTATCAGGGCTTTCAGATCAACATGGCTGCCTGTATCGGGGCTTCCGGATCAACATGGCTGCCTGTATCAGGGCTCCCAGATCAACATGGCTGCCTGTATCAGGGCTCCCGGATCAACATGGCTGCCTGTATCAGGGCTTCCGGATCAACATGGCTGCCTGTATCAGGGCTTCCGGATCAACATGGCTGCCTGTATCAGTTCTCCCAGATCAACATGGCTGCTTGTATCAGGGCTCCCAGATCAACATGGCTGCCTGTATCAGGGCTTCTGGACCAACATGGCTGCCTGTATCAGGGCTCCCAGATCAACATGGCTGCCTGTATCAGGGCTCCCAGATCAACATGGCTGCCTGTATCAGGGCTTCCCGATCAACATGGCTGCCTGTATCAGGGCTTCTGGATCAACATGGCTGCCTGTATCAGGGCTTCTGGATCAACATGGCTGCCTGTATCAGGGTTCCCGGATCAACATGGCTGCCTGTATCAGGGCTTTCAGATCAACATGGCTGCCTATATCAGGGCTCCCAGATCAACATGGCTGCCTGTATCAGGGCTCCCAGATCAACATGGCTGCCTGTATCAGTTCTCCCAGATCAACATGGCTGCCTGTATCAGGGCTCCCATAGTTACATAGTTACATAGGGTTGAAAAAAGACCAGTGTCCATCAAGTTCAACCCATCCAAGTAAACCCAGCACACAACCTATACTAACCAATCTATACACTCACATACATAAACTATATATAAATACAACCAGTAATACTAACTGTAGGTATTAGTATCACAATAGCCTTGGATATTCTGCTTGATCAAGAACTCATCCAGGCCCCTCTTATAGGCATTAACAGAATCTGCCATTACCCCATCTCTAGGGGCATTCCCCAACCCCCTCACTGCCCTCACCGTGAGGAACCCCCTACCCAACATCCCCCGGCAGGGCATTCCCCAACCCCCTCACTGCCCTCACCGTGAGGAACCCCCTACCCAACATCCCCCGGCAGGGCATTCCCCAACCCCCTCACTGCCCTCACCGTGAGGAACCCCCTACCCAACACCCCCCGGCAGGGCATTCCCCAACCCCCTCACTGCCCTCACCGTGAGGAACCCCCTACCCAACATCCCCCGGCAGGGCATTCCCCAACCCCCTCACTGCCCTCACCGTGAGGAACCCCCTACCCAACACCCCCGGCAGGGCATTCCCCAACCCCCTCACTGCCCTCACCGTGAGGAACCCCCTACCCAACATCCCCCGGCAGGGCATTCCCCAACCCCCTCACTGCCCTCACCGTGAGGAACCCCCTACCCAACATCCCCCGGCAGGGCATTCCCCAACCCCCTCACTGCCCTCACCGTGAGGAACCCCCTACGCTGCTTCAAATGGAAGCTCTGTTCCTCTAATCTATAGGGGGGGCCTCTGGTGCGTTGATTGTTTTTATGGGAAAAAAGAACCCCCCCAACTGCCTATAATCCCCCCTAATGTACTTGTACAGAGTAATCATGTCCCCTCGCAAGCGCCTCTTTTCCAGAGAAAACAACCTCAACCCTGACAGTCTCACCTCATAGTTTAACCCTTCCATCCCCTTAACCAGTTTAGTTGCAGTCTCTGCACTTTCTCCAGCTCATTAATATCCCTCTTAAGGACTGGAGCCCAAAACTGCCCCCCATCCTCACTGTTACTGCCCCCCATTCTCACTGTTACTGCCCCCATACTCACTGTTACTGCCCCCCATACTCACTGTTACTGCCCCCCATACTCACTGTTACTGCCCCCCATACTCACTGTTACTGCCCCCCCATACTCACTGTTACTGCCCCCCATACTCACTGTTACTGCCCCCATACTCACTGTTACTGCCCCCCATACTCACTGTTACTGCCCCCCATACTCACTGTTACTGCCCCCATACTCACTGTTACTGCCCCCCCATACTCACTGTTACTGCCCCCATACTCACTGTTACTGCCCCCCATACTCAAGGTGAGGCCTTACCAGGGACCTATAAAGGGGCAAAATTATGTTCTCATCCCTTGAGTCAATGCCCTGTTTATACAAGACAGCACTTTATTTGCTTTAGTAGCCACAGAATGACACTGCCTGGAATTAGACAACTTGTTATCAACAAAAAACCCCAGATCCTTCTCCATTAAGGATCCCCCAACTCACTCCCATTCAGTAGATAGTTCGCGTTTATATTATTTCTACCAAAGTGCATAACTTTGCACTTATCAACATTGAACCTCAGTTTCCAGTTTGCTGCCCAGTTATCTAATTTTGTCAGATCAACATGGCTGCCTGTATCAGGGCTCCCGGATCAACATGGCTGCCTGTATCAGGGCTTTCAGATCAACATGGCTGCCTGTATCAGGGCTCCCAGATCAACATGGCTGCCTGTATCAGGGCTTTCAGCTCAACATGGCTGCCTGTATCAGGGCTTTCAGCTCAACATGGCTGCCTGTATCAGGGTTTTCAGATCAACATGGCTGCCTGTATCAGGGCTTTCAGATCAACATGGCTGCCTGTATCAGGGCTCCCAGATCAACATGGCTGCCTGTATCAGGGCTCCCAGATCAACATGGCTGCCTGTATGGGGGCTTATAGATCAACATGGCTGCCTGTATCAGGGTTCCCAGATCAACATGGCTGCCTGTATCAGGGCTCCCGGATCAACATGGCTGCCTGTATCAGGGCTCCCAGATCAACATGGCTGCCTATATCAGGGCTCCCAGATCAACATGGCTGCCTGTATCAGGGCTCCCAGATCAACATGGCTGCCTGTATCAGGGCTTTCAGATCAACATGTCTGCCTGTATCAGGGCTCCCGGATCAACATGGCTGCCTGTATCAGGGCTTTCAGATCAACATGGCTGCCTGTATCAGGGCTCCCAGATCAACATGGCTGCCTGTATCAGGGCTCCCAGATCAACATGGCTGCCTGTATCAGGGTTCCCAGATCAACATGGCTGCCTGTATCAGGGCTCCCAGATCAACATGGCTGCCTGTATCAGGGCTTTCAGATCAACATGGCTGCCTGTATCAGGGCTTTCAGATCAACATGGCTGCCTGTATCAGGGCTTTCAGATCAACATGGCTGCCTGTATCAGGGCTTTCAGATCAACATGGCTGCCTGTATCAGGGCTTTCAGATCAACATGGCTGCCTGTATCAGGGCTTTCAGATCAACATGGCTGCCTGTATCAGGGCTTTCAGATCAACATGGCTGCCTGTATCAGGGTTCCCGGATCAACATGGCTGCCTGTATCAGGGTTCCCGGATCAACATGGCTGCCTGTATCAGGGTTCCCGGATCAACATGGCTGCCTGTATCAGGGCTTTCAGATCAACATGGCTGCCTGTATCAGGGTTCCCGGATCAACATGGCTGCCTGTATCAGGGCTTTCAGATCAACATGGCTGCCTGTATCAGGGCTTTCAGATCAACATGGCTGCCTGTATCAGGGTTCCCAGATCAACATGGCTGCCTGTATCAGGGTTCCCAGATCAACATGGCTGCCTGTATCAGGGCTTTCAGATCAACATGGCTGCCTGTATCAGGGTTCCCGGATCAACATGGCTGCCTGTATCAGGGCTCCCGGATCAACATGGCTGCCTGTATCAGGGTTCCCGGATCAACATGGCTGCCTGTATCAGGGTTCCCGGATCAACATGGCTGCCTGTATCAGGGTTCCCGGATCAACATGGCTGCCTGTATCAGGGCTTTCAGATCAACATGGCTGCCTGTATCAGGGTTCCCGGATCAACATGGCTGCCTGTATCAGGGCTTTCAGCTCAACATGGCTGCCTGTATCAGGGCTTTCAGATCAACATGGCTGCCTGTATCAGGGCTTTCAGCTCAACATGGCTGCCTGTATCGGGGCTTCCGGATCAACATGGCTGCCTGTATCAGGGCTCCCAGATCAACATGGCTGCCTGTATCAGGGCTTTCAGCTCAACATGGCTGCCTGTATCAGGGCTCCCAGATCAACATGGCTGCCTGTATCAGGGCTTTCAGATCAACATGGCTGCCTGTATCAGGATTCCCAGATCAACATGGCTGCCTGTATCAGGGCTTTCAGCTCAACATGGCTGCTTGTATCAGGATTCCCAGATCAACATGGCTGCCTGTATCAGGGCTTTCAGATCAACATGGCTGCCTGTATCAGGGCTCCCAGATCAACATGGCTGCCTGTATCAGGGCTTTCAGCTCAACATGGCTGCCTGTATCAGGATTCCCAGATCAACATGGCTGCCTGTATCAGGGCTTTCAGATCAACATGGCTGCCGGGAGGATTTCCCTGTATTCCCGGCTCCTGTTCCTGCTACTGAGGGGGGCCCCCCAGGTAAGCCTGTTACCTCTGGTACTGTGGGTGCCCTGTCTGCCTCTGCCCCCATGGCATCTTGTTCCCCGGCCTCTGGCAGCGCCCCCTGTGTGTCTGGGATGGAAACTGCAAACTGTGTCTCTAAACCATCTTCCTCTGCTGAGAGCTCTGGGGAAGGGCAAATGTGCCCCCCAGGCATCATTCCATGTTATTCCTTCCCTATCCAGCCCTGTATACACAGGTGCCTACAACTCCCAGCATCCCCTCTGGTCCCACTGACACTGGGAAAAACAAGACTGTTGGTTTTGGCGGGAAAATTAAGCCAGGTGAATTTTTGCCTACATCTCCCATAATCCCCTGTGGTTCCTTTGAGGCTACTGAAATCTCTGGGGAAGGGAAAATGTGCCCCCCAGGCATCATTCCATGTTATTCCTTCCCTATCCAGCCCTGTATACACAGGTGCCTACAACTCCCAGCATCCCCTCTGGTCCCACTGACACTGGGAAAAACAAGACTGTTGGTTTTGGCGGGAAAATTAAGCCAGGTGAATTTTTGCCTACATCTCCCATAATCCCCTCTGGTTCCTTTGAGGCTACTGAAATCTCTGGGGAAGGGAAAATGTGCCCCCCAGGCATCATTCCATGTTATTCCTTCTGTGCTGTCACATCCACCCCTGTATACACAGGAGCCTACAACTCCCATCATCCCCTTTGGTTCTTTTGAGGCTACTGAGAACTCTGGGGAAGGGAAAATGTGCCCCCCAGGCATCATTCCATGTACTGTTATTCCTTCTGTCACATCCAGCCCTGTATACACAAGTGCCTACAACTCCCAGCATCCCCTTCTGGTTCCTTTGAGGCTGCTGAGAACTCTGGGGAAGGGAAAATGTGCCCCCCAGGCATCATTCCATGTTATTCCTTCTGTGCTGTCACATCCAGCCCTGTATACACAGGAGCCTACAACTCCCATCATCCCCTCTGGTCCCACTGACACTGGTTTTAGCAGAAATATTATGCCTGGTGCATTTCTGACTGAGTTGATAGAGTCAATTTAGCAGGATTAAGCCCTTTCTTTTTACAGCCCAGTTGGTAGCTTTTGGGGGTGACACTGTGACTGGACGTATGGACAGGGGAGATGCCACAGGCCAACTGTGCTCCGATACTCCTTCCCTATATAGCATAGTCAGGGAGGCGGGGCTTGTGGGTGTGCACATTCGCCACTACCCAGACTGCACTGGGTTTACCTTCTATAGAGGTATATGCAGATGGAGAAGATTTTACCTGATGCCCCAATAAGTAAAGTAAGCAAACTTTCACCTATTGGGAAGAAATGCAGGTGTGGGCATACCCATGGTCCTAGCCTTGTGCTAAATAGCCCCCTGCTCTATTCCCATGTATGCACAGTATGCAAACAGGCACTTAGTGGGAAATAGCCCCCCTGCTCTATTCCCATGTATGCACAGTATGCAAACAGGCACTTAGTGGGAAATAGCCCCCCCTGCTCTATTCCCATGTATGCACAGTATGCAAACAGGCACTTAGTGGGAAATAGCCCCCCTGCTCTATTCCCATGTATGCACAGTATGCAAACAGCTGCTTAGTGGGAAAGTATACAGGCGTGGGTATTTCCACATTTCTGCCTGTGATCAATTGAGTCTCCTTTTTCCTATGGTGTTTTGAGCCTTTGAAGACTGATATCGGACTAAAGGGCCTGGGTATGGATATGGGCTAGTGATAACTAAAGGTCCCCATACACTATAAGATCCGCTCGCTTGGTGATGTCGCCAAGCGAGCGGATCTTTACCCGATATCCCCACCTACGGGTGGTCGATATCGGGTAGCAAGTTGCTTTAAAAAAAAAAAATCCGATCGGATTACAGTTGCGGCCATGGGGTAGTCGGTTCGGGGACCGCATCAGCTCGTCAGCTCATCAACGAGCTGATGCGGTCCTCGATCCGACTGGATTTTCTAACCTGGCCGATCAAGATCTGCCCAATTTCAGGCCAGATATGGGTCGGCCAGGCTGCTCTGTTCTGCCCATACACGGGCCGATTAGCTGCCGAATCGGTCCAAGGGACCCATATCGGCAGCTTCTATCGGCCCGTGTATGGGGGCCTTAAGCCTGAATCTGGTGAGTATGAATCTTCAGTCTCTACTGTGTGTTTGAAATGCTCAGGGCACTGAGAAGCCTGGATACTAACAAGCTAATTATGTCCCTCAGCTGAAGGCTGTCTGGGTTCTTGTGGGAGTTTCCATCCTGCTGACACTCACTGCTATTGGGTAAGGTGTAAGTGATTCTTTAAGACACTTTGCTATTGATATCTTTAGTGTTTGTATAGTAAATAAGCCCTTTATTTCCACAAGCGACACCATATTGTATCCCGGATGAGACTGTATCCTTCAGGGGTGAGTCCTCGCTTTGTATGGAGGCCGGGTAGATATGTGTTGTGTTTCTCAATAAATGGGCGCCAGTGGGTTCTTAACCTTGAAACCATGAACTGTTTATTTACACCCACTTAGGGGTAATTACAGCACAGAATAGGTAGGTAGTAGCATCTCACAGAATAGGCAGTACTTACAAGGAATAGTCACAATAACCCTTTAGCTGCAGGGCACAATGGGTTAACTCCCAGCTTTCAGGTTATGGCTTCCAGTGGAACATGGGTGATCACTATCTAACCCTAGGTCTGTACACTGTTACCCCTACTCTGGGCAATATTATACCCAGCTTATAATCCCTCTACAATCCTGGTTGGAGCGAATGCTGCTCACTAAATAGCCCTGCCTGTCTATCACACCTAGTGTGATCTATAACAGGAGCTTGCTATTCTTTCTAAACCTACCTACTCCCAGATGTCTCTGCCTGCTTCCTCAGAGAGCTTCACAAAATGGCCTTCAGCCTCATGGCTGCTCGGCCTTTTATAACCACAGTGACACCTAATGGCCAAACTGTGGACCAGCACAAGGGGTCATGCTATGACCCAGGAACAAGGGACTTACTTCCCATTACATTCAGGACCCTTCATAGCTGTCCAAATACTAGGGGACCCAGAGTTAGAAAAGGCACATTTTACCACTTCCCTACATGTTTTTACTGTAAGCCTGAGTCCTCTGTGCAGACACAGCAGGTATGGGTGCAGGTATGGGTGCAGGTATGGGTGCAGGTATGGGTGCAGGTATGGGTGCAGGTAAGGGTGCAGGTATGGGTGCAGGTATGGGTGCAGGTATGGGTGCAGGTATGGGTGATCATTTACACCAGGTGCTTCCAAGACTGTTCTAGGAGTTGCACTGCTGTAGCAGTATGGTATCTCCTTTTCTTACAGGGAGTCTGCACCTTATAACCAACCTTTCTCCAGGGTTCTGACTGGAGTTTGCATTTTGCCTACAAGCCAATTTTATCCTGTAAGGTGTTTGTGTGCTTCTAGGCCTCCTTGCTATTGCTGTTTCATATCGTTAGCCTTTCTATGTCAGTAGTGCCTGCCATGCAGACTCTGCAGGTATTGGAGTTGCACTGCTTTAGCAGTATAGTGTCTCCTTTTCTCGCAAACAAAAGGAATTCTGGGAATGAATTCCAAACTTTTTCCTTTTCTCGCAGGGAGTCTGCACCTTATAACCAGCCTTTCTCCAGGGTTCTGACTGGAGTTTGCCTTTTCCCTACAAGCCAGTGTTATCTTGTTAGGTGCTTGTATGCTTCTTGGGCTCCTTGTTATTGCTATTTCATATATGTAGAATTCCTTGTGAGTCAAATCTCCTGTGCAGACACAGCAGGTATAGCAGCTCTTATTCCATCAGGGGCTTCCTGGTGTAACTGGGGTTTCTGCTGTGGCAGTGTTGTACCTTTTTCCTGCTTATTTTATTTCTGCAGGCCCTGGTTTGGTCTTTGGCTTAAAAGGCATTTTTTTCCTACCAGGTATGAACAGAGTTGTAGTTCAACTCCTTTTTCTTTCTGGTGTGTTTACAGGTATTTTTCTGTCTGCTAGCATGATAGGAGCCAACATTAGTAAATGTTTGATTGCTCTGTGACTGTCATTTTGCATGACTGCCGGCTTGTGCTATGACCTTTGCTTACGTGCCTGTTGGTCCTTGTCCTGGTTATAGCCTTTGGTCAGCGTGGCCGCTGGTCTTGGTCCCTGTTAGCCATATTTTTGCTATGTCTCTTGGCTTGCATGACTGATGTTCCTTGTTTTGGGTTTTGGGTGTTTTGGGTGTGCCTGACCCTGGCCGTGATTATGGTTTTTGGTTTGCTTGGCCATTGGTTCTGTCTATGGCCTTTGCCTTACTTGGCTGCAGTTCCTGCTTATGGCCTCCGGCTCATTTGTCTACTGCCTCTGACCCCTGGCATCAGACTTTCTGCTATAGCCTTGGCTTGCTTGGCTGCTAGTCCTTGTCATGGACTTTGCCTTGTGTGTCTGTTGGCCCTGATTATGGTCTTTGGCTTGCTTGGCTGTTGGTTTGGTCTATGGCCTTTGCCTCACTTGGCTGAAGTTCCTGCTTATGGCCTCTGACCCCTGGCATCAGACTTTCTGCTATAGCCTTGGCTTGCTTGGCTGCTGGTCCTTGTCATGGACTTTGCCTTGTGTGCCCGTTGGCCCTGATTATGGTCTTTGGCTTGCTTGGCTGTTGGTTCTGTTTATGGCTTTTGCCTCCCTTGGCTGTGGTTCCGGGTTATGGCCTTTGGCTTGCTTTGCTACTGCCTCTCACCCCTGGCAGCAGAATTTTTGCTATAGGCTTGCCTGCTGGTCCTTGTTTTGGACTCTGGCTTGCTTGTCTGCTGGTCCTTGTTGGCTTGAGTGGCCACTGGTCCTTGGTTTGGCCATTTTCTTTGCTTGGTCGCTGGCCCCTGGTTTTGGCCTTGACTCACTTGGCTGCTTCTTCCATTCTGGCTTTTAGCTCACTTGGCCACTGGTTCTGTCTTCTGGTTTGCTTGACCATTTTTCCCAGTTCTGTCCTTTGGCTTGCTCGGCAGTGGGATCTGATTTTGGCCTTTGGCTTGCTTGCCCACTGGTTCCAGTTTTGACCTTTGGCTCGCTTGGCCATTAGTTTTGGTCTTTGACTTGCTTGTCCATTGGTTTTGGCCTTTGGCTCTGGTTTCAGCCTTTTGGCTCAGGTTTTGGCCTTTTGGCTCTGTTTTAGGCCTTTTGGCTCTGTTTTTGGCCCTTTGGCTCTGTTTTTGGCCTTTTGGCTCTGTTTTTGGCCTTTAGCTTGCTTGGCCATTGGCTCAGGTTTTGGCCATTGGCTCCAGTTTTGTCTTTTTGGCTCGCTTGCCCATTGGTTTTGGCCTTTGGCTTGCTTGGCCGTTGGCTCTGGTTCTGGCCTTTGGCTTGCTTGGCCGTTGGCTCTGGCCTTTGGGTTGCTTGGCTGTTGGCTCTGGTTCTGGCCTTTGGCTTGCTTGGCGATTGACTCCAGTTTTGGCCTTTGGTCCTGGTTTGTGGCTCATTTGACCCCGGTTTTAGCCTTGGTTTGCGTGGCAACTAGCCCTGTTTTCTGTCCTTTGGCTCTCAGGGAGAGTGGCCCTGGTTATGAACTTAGGCTCATAGGATGCTGGCAATTGTACATGAGGCTGCCAGTTTTGTTGTGCTCCTTGGCGCAGGTGGCTGCTGGCCTTGGCTTTAGTCCTTGGCGTATATGGATGCCAGTCATGCTGTGGTCCTTGGTGCAGGCATGTGGTTGTCTGCCTTTGATATGGTCTTTGGTTCATGTAATGGTGGGCTTTGGTGCTTGTGGCTGTCTACCTTAGCTTCTTTCTTGGCATGTGTGGGTGCTTGTTTTTCACCTTGTATTCCACTCCTTACTAGCAGTGGCCAGTTTGGGGACAGGTTTCTTTGCAGTTACAGTATCTGAACAGTGCATCAGTGGTTGCAGGTTTTAAGTTCTCTTCAGAGTCATGTATTGCAGGCACAGCGCTAGCATATTGCTATTGCTTGTTACTAGCTGTCTTTCACTCTGGTGTCTTGCATGCAGGGATGGCAGCTGGCATGTTCACTGGTCCTTTGCTGGCAGGGTGTTTGGTTTGTCCACTGGTTGTTTAGCATGCATAGTATATGGCTTTCATGCAGGTTGGTTAGCTGGTGCATTGAGTATGGGCTGGCTGTGCACTAGTCATTCCATGCATGATTTCCAGTTGATTCCAGTCATGTTATACTGGTTAGCTGATCTTCCATCTGCAGGTTGTGTACAGTTGCTAAACCTGGCCCTAACATTGCTGGTTAGGTAGCCTCTCAAAGTTGGTAGCTACAGTGAGTGGTAGGAAGTTGGGTTTCAGCCTGTCATGCTCTGTTACAGGCTGGAGTCCCTAGCTTGTTTGTGCCATAGGGGGGCTTGATGGCTAGTGGGCCCTTTCACTGTTGGTCAGTTTCACTTGTACGTTGCTTCAGATCTGTGCTTGGATTATCTTTGGCTGATCTCTGGGGGTTGTTGAGTTTGACGGCTGTCAACACCAATTTAAGCTGATACCGGTGTGCTTTGGAGCTAGAGGCTTGTGGATCGCAATTATTTTTCTAGGGCCCCAGGTTAGTGCTAAGGATCAGGGGCATAGAGACAGCTCTAGTGGATAATGCATCAGAGTTGTGGTTAACTGGTCGGTTGCTGCGGGGCTGGTAACACCAGCGAGCTGCCCAGTGTCAGAGTTATGATTGTGACCATTTTCTTCTTGTTGGCAGAGGATCCTCCCGAGCCGGGCTTGGATGTTTATGGCAACCGTAGTGTGGAAATCCCTCTGGTCCCTCAGAGGATTCTTGTAGCCGGGATTGGTCAGTTTTTTCTTGTGATGCTTGATTTTTGTTTTTAGCATCTGTTGATATTATTATTCCCACCCCTTATTGTTTAGGGGCGGGGCTTGGTACATCCCATGCGTACTGACATGGAAGGGACGAAGAAGAAAATGAGAATTTCACTTACCTCTTATCGTAAATTCCATTTCTTCTAGTCCCGACATGTCAGTACGGGGTTTCCCATCCCAATTATTTGCTTCTTGTATTGCTTGGCAAATGTATAACTGTGGTGAGGAGGAAGTCACATGGTCTTATAGGTAAGGGTTCATTTTGATTGGCTTTGGTATATAGGTCCTACCTCCTAGCTGTGGGGGCAATACTGCCCATGCGTACTGACATGTCGGGACTAGAAGAAATGGAATTTACGATAAGAGGTAAGTGAAATTCTCATTTAATGGCGCTTACATTCTGCCCTTTCAGGGACTTTTTTCAGGCCCAGGAATCTATAATAGATGTCTGCAGCAGTAAGGTTGGGTGGTGGGAGATGGTTAAAAGAAGGATCGCAGGACTCTTTTGAGGCCTAGCAAACAAAATACAAATTGATAAATATCGTGCCTATCTTGCCCTCAGGAGGAAGCTTGACAGACTGGTGTCTGATGGCGGTGATCGTGGGGAGATCCCCAGAGTTAAGGCTCTGATGAAGGAGTACCAGTGTAGGGAACTGGTAAATTGTACCTTTTCTAACTCTGGGTCCCCTACCATTGGACTGCTATAAAGGGTCCTCAATGTAATGGGAAGTAAGTCCCTTGTTCCTGGGTCATAGCATGACCCCATGTGCAGTTCCACAGTTTGGCCATAAGGTGGCACTGTGTTGTAATATAGCCATGAGGCCAGACGCCATTTTTGTGAAGTCTCTGCTGAGCAAGCAGGCAGAGAGATACTGGTAGGTTCAGACAGAATAGGCAGCTCCTGTTATAGGTCACACCAGGTGAGATAGACAGGCAGGGCTATTTAGTGAGCAGCTTCTGGCTCCAACCAGGAATTGTAGAGGGATTATAATCCCAGGTATAATACTGCCAAGAGTAGGGGTAACAGTGTACATACCTAGGGTTAAATGGTGATCACCCAGGTTGCACTGCAAGCATATACCTGAAAGCTGGGAGTTAACCCATTGTGCCCTGCAGCTAAATGGTTATTGTGACTATCCCTTGTAAGTACTGCCTATGCTGTGAGATGCTACTACCTACCTATGCTGTGAGATGCTACTGCCTACATATTCTGTGCTGTAATTACCCCTAAGTGGCTGTGTAAATAAACAGTTCATGGTTTCAAGGTTAAGAACCACTGGCGCCCATTTATTGAGAGAAACAACACATATCTATAGCATTTATATTTGCCTATTTGTATCTGTAAGTTACCCTCCCATATAGATTGTAAGCTCTATGGGGCAGGGACCTCCATCCTCTTGTGTCTTTGACTCTTAACTTATTGCAACTGTAACTGTATCTTGTATTTATTTGTATTTATTGTTATACTTTGTATTTATCTATTATCTTATTAACCCCGTTTGTATTAATGTATTCTACTGTACAGCGCTGCGTACATAAGTAGCGCTTTATAAATAAAATTATACATACATATCTACCTGGCCTCCATACCAAGCGAGGGCTCACCCCTGAGGGATAAAGTCTCATCCAGGATAAAATACGGTGTAGCTTGTGGTAATTGAAGGGCTAATTTACTATAAGCTTACACCAGTATGGCAGGTACTCTTCCCTGGTTCTGGAAAGGGATTATGGGCCTTACCACTCACCTGACCCGTCCCAGACCTGTAGGGAAGCAGCTTCCTGCCATTCTGTAGAAATGAGGCCGGGGTGCCAGAGACTTCGGTTCCAGGAGTCCCAGGGGTTGTTGGAAACTATTATACTGGAGCAAAAACTCAGCCCAGCTAGAATGTCTCCCTTCCTATTCAGCAAGATGACATTCTTTTTGGTGATTTGGTGGGTGAGATTGAGGTTGATGAAGTCATGGCGGCTATTGATAGCCTAAACCTTAAACAGTCACCGGGGCCTGACGGTCTTATGGCCGAGTTTTATAAAGAGTTTCGAGACGTCTTGGCACCTTGTCTCCAGGGGGTATTTAATAGCTCCCTGGCCGAGGGTTTACTCCCTCACTCTATGAGACACTCAGCCTTAATCTTGCTCTCCAAGGGTTTGGATGAGTCCAGAATTGAGCAGAACTGGCGCCCCATAGCCCTTCTCAATGTGGACAGGAAGATTCTGGCAAAAGTTTTGTTTAATCGTCTCTTTCCCCCTCACAGCACTGCTCTGTGATAGGCTGGAGCACCTTTTCTGCTGTCCAGGGGGCTTGTCAGGGCCTGTGAATGGGGCAAGTACCTGCTGGCGTTGGGCCAGTCTAAGGCCTTTGATAGAATCAACCACAAATATCTCTGGTTGCTCCTTGGCAGATCTCCCGGGGTCTCCCGGGGGTTTTTATTAATTGGCTTAAAGTTTTGTATCGAAGGGACACTGTGACCTGTGTAAGTGTCCTATCAAAGCTCTTGACCAAACTGGCACATATATGTGTGTGTATGTACAAGTATGGGATCCGTTATCCGGAAACCGAATTATGGAATGGCCATCTCCCATAGACTCCATGATAAGCAAATAATTCTAATTTTTGAAAATGATTTCCTTTTTCTCTGTTTTTCTCAACTAAGATATAATTACCCCTTATTGGGGGCAGAACAGCCCTATTGGGTTTATTTAATGGTTAAATGATTCCCTTTTCTCTGTAATAATAAAACAGTACCTGTACTTGATCCCAACTAAGATATAATTACCCCTTATTGGGGGCAGAACAGCCCTATTGGGTTTATTTAATGGTTAAATGATTCCCTTTTCTCTGTAATAATAAAACAGTACCTGTACTTGATCCCAACTAAGATATAATTACCCCTTATTGGGGCAGAACAGCCCTATTGGGTTCATTTCATGGTTAAATGATTCCCTTTTCTCTGTAATAATAAAACAGTACCTGTACTTGATCCCAACTAAGATATAATTACCCCTTATTGGGGCAGAACAGCCCTATTGGGTTTATTTAATGGTTAAATGATTCCCTTTTCTCTGTAATAATAAAACAGTACCTGTACTTGATCCCAACTAAGATATAATTACCCCTTATTGGGGGCAGAACAGCCCTATTGGGTTTATTTAATGGTTAAATGATTCCCTTTTCTCTGTAATAATAAAACAGTACCTGTACTTGATCCCAACTAAGATATAATTACCCCTTATTGGGGCAGAACAGCCCTATTGGGTTTATTTAATGGTTAAATGATTCCCTTTTCTCTGTAATAATAAAACAGTACCTGTACTTGATCCCAACTAAGATATAATTACCCCTTATTGGGGCAGAACAGCCCTATTGGGTTTATTTAATGGTTAAATGATTCCCTTTTCTCTGTAATAATAAAACAGTACCTGTACTTGATCCCAACTAAGATATAATTACCCCTTATTGGGGCAGAACAGCCCTATTGGGTTTATTTCATGGTTAAATGATTCCCTTTTCTCTGTAATAATAAAACAGTACCTGTACTTGATCCCAACTAAGATATAATTACCCCTTATTGGGGGCAGAACAGCCCTATTGGGTTTATTTCATGGTTAAATGATTCCCTTTTCTCTGTAATAATAAAACAGTACCTGTACTTGATCCCAACTACCCCGTATAGATGAGGGGGATGAGTCCCAGCTACTTTTGCAAATGGAGGAGGCTTCAAAATTGGGTCAAGTTGTTATTATGGGGGACTTTAATTATCCGGCACTGACTGGAGTAATGGGGGGGCTAAGTCAGAAAAAGCTAGTAGGTTTGTAAATATGCTAAATGGCAACTTTTTATTTCAGGCGGTTCAAGAACCCACTAGGAATGACTCTATTTTGGACCTGGTGATTTCTAATAATACTGAACTTATCTCTAACATTTGTGTGTGGGGGGGGGCATTTGGGGAACAGTGATCCCAACATGGTCTCCTTTGAGATAATGCTGCAGAGACAGCTCTATAAGGGAGTAACTAAACGCTCAGACGTGCAGACTTTGCCAGTATAAGGGCATCTCTGCAATGTGTCAACTGGGAAAGGCTTTTCATGGGGTTAGGCACAGAAGGAAAATGGAACATCTTTATAACATTGCTTTGTAGGTATACACAACAGTATATCCCCCTTGTAAGCAAGGAGAGGCATCGCAAAGCAAAACCTTTATGGCTGAATAAAAGTGTTATTGTCGAGGTTGGTAAGAAAAAACGTGCTTTTAGGGCATTCAAGTTAGCTGGGGCAGCTGGGGCTTTCATCAGGTACAGGGGGGCAAATAAAGCAGCAAAAAAGCAATCAGGCAGCTAAAATAGAGATGGAAAGGGATATTGCAGCTAGGAGTAAAAAGAATCCTAAATTATTTTTTAATTATGTGAATAGTAAAAAAATGAAGCAAGAAGGGGTGGGAACTTTATTATCATGGGGGGGTAAGTTGGTTGATGAGAACGGGGAAAAAGCTGAAATTTTGAACTCTTATTTCCCATCTGTCTATACATCTGAGGAGCCAGATAATGAAGGCTTCCCTTGTAATATGCCCAGTTCTAGTAATTTAGCTACTGACGCATGGGTCACTCGGGGGGGGATTCAATAGCGACTGGAACATGTAAAGGTAAACAAAGGTCCAGGGCCGGATGGGATTCATCCCAGGGTATTAAATGAGCTGAGCGCTGTGATTGCCAAACCTTTTCACTTAATTTCCCAGGATTCCCTGAGGTCTGGCATGGTGCCGAGAGACTGGCGGATTGCTAATGTGGTGCCGTTATTTAAACAGGGATCTCGTTCTTAGCCTGAAAACTATAGGCCTGTTAGTCTGACATCAGTAGTAGGAAAGCTTCTGGAAGGGGTAATAAGGGATAGGATAGTTGAATACATTGCAGTTCACAATACTATTAGTTTGTGCCAGCATGGTTTTATGGGTAACAGATCTTGCCAGACTAATTTAGTCGCCTTTTATGAGGAGGTGAGCAGGAACCTTGATGCTGGAATGGCAGTTGATGTCATCTACTTGGACTTTGCTAAAGCGTTTGATACAGTACCTCACAGAAGGTTAATGATCAAATTAAGGAATATTGGCCTAGAACATAATATCTGTAATTGGATAGAGAACTGGCTGAAGGATAGATTACACAGAGTGGGGGGAAATGGAACATTTTCTAATTGGCCCAGTGTGGTTAGTGGGTACCGCAGGGGTCAGTCCTTGGTCCTTTGCTTTTTAACTTGTTTATTAATGCCCTGGAGGGGGGCATAGACAGTATTGTTTCTATTTTTGCTGATGACACTAAATTGGGCAAAACTATAAGTTCCATGCAGGATGTGCCGCTTTGCAGAGCGATTTGACTGGGAAACTGGGCAGCAAACTGGGAAATGAGGTTCAATGTTGATAAGTGCAAAGTTCTGCCCTTTGGTAGAAATAATATAAACGCGAACTATCTACTGAATGGGAGTGTGTTGGGGGATCCTTAATGGAGAAGGATCTAGGGGTTTTTGTGGATAACAAGTTGTCTAATTCCAGGCAGTGTCATTCTGTGGCTACTAAAGCAAATAAAGTGCTGTCTTGTATAAACAGGGCATTGACTCAAGGGATGAGAACATAATTTTGCCTCTTTATAGGTCCCTGGTAAGGCCTCACCTTGAGTATGGGGGGCAGTAACAGTGAGTATGGGGGGCAGTAACAGTGAGTATGGGGGGCAGTAACAGTGAGTATGGGGGGGCAGTAACAGTGAGTATGGGGGGGCAGTAACAGTGAGTATGGGGGGCAGTGACAGTGAGTATGGGGGGCAGTGACAGTGAGTATGGGGGGCAGTGACAGTGAGTATGGGGGGGGCAGTGACAGTGAGTATGGGGGGGGCAGTAACAGTGAGTATGGGGGGGGCAGTAACAGTGAGTATGGGGGGGCAGTAACAGTGAGTATGGGGGGGCAGTAACAGTGAGTATGGGGGGGCAGTTTTGGGCTCCAGTCCTTAAGAAGGATATTAATGAGCTGGAGAGAGTGCAGAGACTGCAACTAAACTGGTTAAGGGGATGGAAGGGTTAAACTATGAGGTGAGACTGTCAGGGTTGGGGTTGTTTTCTCTGGAAAAGAGGCGCTTGCGAGGGGACATGATTACTCTGTACAAGTACATTAGAGGGGATTATAGGCAGTTGGGGGGGTTCTTTTTTCCCATAAAAACAATCAGCGCACCAGAGGCCCCCCCTATAGATTAGAGGAAAGGAGCTTCCATTTGAAGCAGCGTAGGGGGTTCCTCACGGTGAGGGCAGTGAGGGGGTTGGGGAATGCCCTGCCGGGGGATGTTGGGTAGGGGGTTCCTCACGGTGAGGGCAGTGAGGGGGTTGGGGAATGCCCTGCCGGGGGGTGTTGGGTAGGGGGTTCCTCACGGTGAGGGCAGTGAGGGGGTTGGGGAATGCCCTGCCGGGGGATGTTGGGTAGGGGGTTCCTCACGGTGAGGGCAGTGAGGGGGTTGGGGAATGCCCTGCCGGGGGATGTTGGGTAGGGGGTTCCTCACGGTGAGGGCAGTGAGGGGGCTGGGGAATACCCTGCCGGGGGATGTGTGGTAGGGGGTTCCTCACGGTGAGGGCAGTGAGGGGGTTGGGGAATGCCCTGCCGGGGGGTGTTGGGTAGGGGGTTCCTCACGGTGAGGGCAGTGAGGGGGTTGGGGAATGCCCTGCCGGGGGATGTTGGGTAGGGGGTTCCTCACGGTGAGGGCAGTGAGGGGGTTGGGGAATGCCCTGCCGGGGGATGTTGGGTAGGGGGTTCCTCACGGTGAGGGCAGTGAGGGGGCTGGGGAATACCCTGCCGGGGGATGTGTGGTAGGGGGTTCCTCACGGTGAGGGCAGTGAGGGGGTTGGGGAATGCCCTGCCGGGGGATGTTGGGTAGGGGGTTCCTCACGGTGAGGGCAGTGAGGGGGTTGGGGAATGCCCTGCCGGGGGATGTTGGGTAGGGGGTTCCTCACGGTGAGGGCAGTGAGGGGGTTGGGGAATGCCCTGCCGGGGGGTGTTGGGTAGGGGGTTCCTCACGGTGAGGGCAGTGAGGGGGTTGGGGAATGCCCTGCCGGGGGATGTTGGGTAGGGGGTTCCTCACGGTGAGGGCAGTGAGGGGGTTGGGGAATGCCCTGCCGGGGGGTGTTGGGTAGGGGGTTCCTCACGGTGAGGGCAGTGAGGGGGTTGGGGAATGCCCTGCCGGGGGATGTTGGGTAGGGGGTTCCTCACGGTGAGGGCAGTGAGGGGGTTGGGGAATGCCCTGCCGGGGGATGTTGGGTAGGGGGTTCCTCACGGTGAGGGCAGTGAGGGGGTTATGGAATGCCCCTAGAGATGGGGTAATGGCAGATTCTGTTAATGCCTATAAGAGGGGCCTGGATGAGTTTTTGAACAAGCAGAATACCCAAGGCTATTGTGATACTAATACCTACAGTTAGTACTAGTGGTTGTATTTATAGTTTATGTATGTGAGTGTATAGATTGGTTAATATAGGTTGTGTGCTGGGTTTACTCGGATGGGTTGAACTTGATGGACAATGGTCTTTTTTCAACCCTATGTAACTATGTAACTAAGATATAATTACCCCTTATTGGGGCAGAACAATCCTATTGGGTTTATTTCATGGTTAAATGATTCCCTTTTCTCTGTAATAATAAAACAGTACCTGTACTTGATCCCAACTAAGATATAATTACCCCTTATTGGGGCAGAACAATCCTATTGGGTTTATTTCATGGTTAAATGATTCCCTTTTCTCTGTAATAATAAAACAGTACCTGTACTTGATCCCAACTAAGATATAATTACCCCTTATTGGGGGCAGAACAGCCCTATTGGGTTTATTTAATGGTTAAATGATTCCCTTTTCTCTGTAATAATAAAACAGTACCTGTACTTGATCCCAACTAAGATATAATTACCCCTTATTGGGGCAGAACAGCCCTATTGGGTTTATTTCATGGTTAAATGATTCCCTTTTCTCTGTAATAATAAAACAGTACCTGTACTTGATTTAAAAGTTATTTATATAAACAAAAGGTGTTAAAAAAAAGTCAACTTTATTTTTTTAAATCTCTCAATTTGCTGAGTACAAGTCCTACAATGCAGCTGAACTGTATCCCTCTCACTGACTGCCTGGTCTAAGCCACGCCCACGTTCCCTTTCTGGGCCCGCCTCCTCTCTCCGACTGATAAATAATATAGATAAATAATTCAAAACACAACATTTTTAGGGCCCAGTGGATTGGCGCAAAGTTTTCAGACTGATCTTCTCATTGCTGGGAGGGAATTAAATTGGATTTGGGTCTTTCTTTCCTTCCGCAAGTTACGGATATATCCGCCGTTACAGAGAAATATCTAATGCAGTTAGAATGTCCGGCTCTGGCTGTATGTTTTTATTTTAGGCAATGAAACCCATCAGGATCAGGGCTCTTACAGTGAGGGCCCCACTCTTATGGGAAATAAATGTTCCATGGGCCAAAATCTGAAATCTGCCCCCTATGGGACCAAATGGGTCTGAAATCTGCCCCCTCCGGGGGCCAAATGGATTTATCTGAAATCTGCCCCCTCCAAGGCCAAATGGATTTGTTGGAAATATGCCCTTGCCAGGGCCAAATGGGTCTAAAATCTGCCCCCACCAGGGCCAAATGGGTCTGAAACCTGCCCCTCCACGGCCAAATGGATTTGTCGGAAATCTGCCCCCGCCACATCTCCCTTTTCATGAAATATTAGTAAAGATATAAAGACCATTTCTTACTAATTTTGCCCAAAAAGTAATGGGACCCAGTAGCCCGGAGCCCTGAGTAGTTTCCGCTTACAGTTGCTTTTCATTCGCTGCACTGCTGTAAATTCTGCTTTCTGTATAATATCCGGATTTTCTTCTTCGTCCCTTCCATGTCAGTACGCATGGGCAGTAGTATTGCCCCCCCAGCTAGGAGGTAGGACCTATATACCAAAGCCAATCAAAATTAGCCCTTACCTATAAGACCATGTGACTTCCTCCTCACCACTGTTATTTTTTGTCCTACTGAACAGGAGGTAGGATCTCCCTCCTCACCATTTTGTGATTTCACAGTTTGATTTTTCTTTTGTTTTTGTCATTTTATTTATTTATTTTATTTTTTACCCCTGTGTATACATAGAGGGATGATTCCCAGGTAATGGAGAAGATTTTACCTGATGCCCCAATAAGTAAAGTAAGCAAACTGTCACCTATTGGGAAGAAATGCAGGTGTGGGCATACCCATGGTCCTAGCCTTGTGCTAAAATAACCCCCTGCTCTATTCCCATGTATGCACAGTATGCAAACAGGCACTTAGTGGGAAATAGCCCCCCTGCTCTATTCCCATGTATGCACAGTATGTGAACAGCTGCTTAGTGGGAAATAGCCCCCCTGCTCTATTCCCATGTATGCACAGTATGCAAACAGGCACTTAGTGGGAAAGTATACAGGCGTGGGTATTTCCACTTTCCTGCCTGTGATCAATTGAGTCTCCTTTTTCCTATGATGTTTTGAGCCTTTGAAGACATTTCGGACTAAAGGGCCATGGGTATGGATATGGGCTAGTGATAACTAAGCCTGAATCTGGTGAGTATGAACCTTCAGTCTCACTGTGTGTATGAAATGCTCAGGGCACTGAGAAGCCTGGATACTAACGAGCTAATTATGTCCCTCAGCTGAAGGCTGTCTGGGTTCTTGTGGGAGTTGCCATCCTGCTGACACTCACTGCTATCTGGTAAGGTGTAAGTGCTCCTTTAGGGCACTTTGCTATTGATATCTTTTGTGTTTTTACTGTAAGCCTGAGTCCTCTGTGCAGACACAGCAGGTATGGGTGCAGGTATGGGTGCAGGTATGGGTGCAGGTATGGGTGCAGGTATGGGTGCAGGTATGGGTGCAGGTATGGGTGCAGGTATGGGTGCAGGTATGGGTGCAGGTAAGGGTGCAGGTATTGGTGCTCATATGGGTGCTCATTTACACCAGGTGCTTCCAAGACTGTTCTAGGAGTTGCACTGCTGTAGCAGTATGGTATCTCCTTTTCTTACGGGGAGTCTGCACCTTATAACCAGCCTTTCTCCAGGGTTCTGACTGGAGTTTGCATTTTGCCTACAAGCCAATTTTATCCTGTAAGGTGTTTGTGTGCTTCTAGGCCTCCTTGCTATTGCTGTTTCATATTGTTAGCCTTTCTATGTGAGTAGTGCCTGCCATGCAAACTCTGCAGGTATTGGACCATTATTACACTGGGTACATCCAGACTGGCTAGGAGTTGCACTGCTGTAGCAGTATGGTATCTCCTTTTCTCGCAGGGAGTCTGAACCTTATAACCAACCTTTCTCCACAGTTCTGACTGGAGTTTGCATTTTGCCTACAAGCCAATTTTATCCTGTAAGGTGTTTGTATGCTTCTAGGCCTCCTTGCTATTGCTGTTTCATATTGTTAGCTTTTCTTTGAGTCTACCATGCAAACTCTGCAGGTATGGGAGCTCATTATTACACCAGGTGTGCCCAGACTGGCTGGGAGTTGCACTGCTGTAGCAGTATAGTATCTCCTTTTCTCACAGGGAGTCTGCACCTTTTAACCAGTCTTTCTCCAGGGTTCTGACTGGAGTTTGCCTTTACCTACAAGCCAGTGTTATCTTGTTAGGTGCCTGTATGCTTCTTGGGCTCCTTGTTATTGCTATTTCATATATGTAGAATTCCTTGTGAGTCGAATCTCCTGTGCAGACACAGCAGGTATAGCAGCTCTTATTCCATCAGGGGCTTCCTGGTGTAACTGGGGTTTCTGCTGTTTTTTTCCTGCTTATAATATTTCTGCAGGCCCTGGTTGGGTCTTTGGCTTAAAAGGCAGTTTTTTCCTACCAGGTATGAACAGAGTTGTAGTTCAACAACTCCTTTTTCTTTCTGGTGTGTTTACAGGTATATTTCTGTCTGCTAGCATGATAGGAGCCAACATTAGTAAATGTTTGATTGCTCTGTGACTGTCATTTTGCATGACTGCCGGCTTGTGCTATGACCTTTGCTTACGTGCCTGTTGGTCGTTGTCCTGGTTATAGCCTTTGGTCAGCGTGACTGCTGTTCTTGGTCCCTGTTAGCCAGTTTTTTGCTATGTCTCTTGGCTTGCATGGCTGATGTTCCTTGTTTTGGGCTTTGCCTTGTGTGCCTGACCCTGGCCGTGATTATTGTTTTTGGTTTGCTTGGCCGTTGGTTATGTCTATGGCCTTTGCCTAACTTGGCTGCAGTTCCTGCTTATGGCCTCCGGCTCATCTGTCTACTGCCTCTGACCCCTGGCATCAGACTTTCTGCTATAGCCCTGACTTTCTTGGCTGCTGGTCCTTTTCATGGACTTTGCCTTGTGTGTCTGTTGGCCCTGATTATGGTCTTTGGCTTGCTTGGCTGTTGGTTCTGTCTATGGCCTTTGCCTAACTTGGCTGCAGTTTCTGCTTATGGCCTCGATCTCATCTGTCTACTGCCTCTGACCCCTGGCATCAGACTTTCTGCTATAGCCTTGGCTTGCTTGGCTGCTGGTCCTTGTCATGGACTTTGCCTTGTGTGCCTGTTGGCCCAGATTACGGTCTTTGGCTTGCTTGGCTGTTGGGTCTGTTTATGGCTTTTGTTGCCCTTGGCTGTGGTTCCGGGTTATGGCCTTTGGCTTGCTTTGCTACTGCCTCTCACCCCTGGCAGCAGAATTGTTGCTATAGGCTTGCCTGCTGGTCCTTGTTTTGAACTCTGGCTTGCTTGCCTGCTGGTCCTTGTTGGCTTGAGTGGCCACTGGTCCTTGGTTTGGCAGTTTTCTTTGCTTGGTCGCTGGCCCTGGTTCTGGCCTTGACTCACTTGGCTGCTTCTTCCATTCTGGCTTTTAGCTCACTTGGCCGCTGGTTCTGTCTTCTGGTTTGCTTGGCCGTTTTTCCCAGTTCTGTCCTTTGGCTTGCTCGGCAGTGGGATCTGATTTTGGCCTTTGGCTTGCTTGCCCATTGGTTCCAGTTTTGACCTTTGGCTCGCTTGGACATTAGTTTAGTCTTTGACTTGCTTGGTCCATTGGTTCAGACCTTTGGCTCTGGTTTCAGCCTTTTGGCTCTGTTTTGGGCCTTAGTTTACTTGGCCATTGACTCTGGTTTTGGCCATTGGCTCCAGTTTTGACCTTTTGGCTCACTTACCCATTGGTTTTGGCCTTTGGCTGGTGTGACCGTTGGCCCGGTTCTGGTCTTTGGCTTGCTTGGCCATTGGCTCTGATTCTGGCCTTTGGCTTGCTTGGCTCTGGTTCTGGCTTTTGGCTTGCTTGGCCACTTGGCTCTGGTTCTGGCCTTTGGCTTGCTTGGCCATTGGCTCTGATTCTGGCCTTTGGCTTGCTTGGCCACTTGGCTCTGGCCTTTGGCTTGCTTGGCCACTTGGCTCTGGTTCTGGCCTTTGGCTTGCTTGGCCGCTTGGCTCTGGCCTTTGGCTTGCTTGGCCTTTGGCTCTGGTTCTGGCCTTTTGGCTCAGGTTTTGACCTTTGGCTTGATCGGCCTTTTGGCTCTGTTTTTGGCCTTCAGCTTGCCTGGCCATTGGCTCAGGTTTTGGCCATTGGCTCCAGTTTTGACTTTTTGGCTTGCTTGCCCATTGGTTTTGGCCTTTGGCTTGCTTGGCTGTTGGCTCTGTTTCTGCCCTTTGGCTTGCTTGGCCGTTGGCTCTAGTTCTGGCCTTTGGCTTGCTTGGCGTTTTACCAATTTTGGCCTTTGGTCCTGGTTTGTGGCTCATTTGACCCCGGTTTTAGCCTTGGTTTGCTTGCCAACTTGCCCTGTTTTCTGTCCTTTGGCTCCCAGGGAGACTGGCCCTGGTTAGGAGCTTAGGCTCATAGGATGCTGCCAGTTTTGGTGTGCTCCTTGGCGCAGGTGGCTGCTTGCCTTGGCTTAGTCCTTGGCGTATATGGTTGCCAGTCATGCTGTGGTCCTTGGTGCAGGCATGTGGTTGGCTGCCTTTGATATGGTCTTTGGTTCATGTCATGGTGTGCCTTGGCGCTTGTGGCTGTCTACCTTAGCTGCTTTCTTGGCATGTGTGGGTGCTTGTTTTTCACCTTGTATTCCACTCCTTACTAGCAGTGGGCAGTTTGGGGAGCGGTTTCTTTGCAGTTACAGTATCTGAACAGTCCATCAGTGGTTGCAGAGTCGTGTATTGCAAGCACAGCGCTAGTTTTTTTGCTATTGCTTGTGTGTTAGCTGTCTTTCACTCTGGGCTCTTGCATGCAGGGATGGCAGCTGGCGTGTTCTCCAGTGCTTTTCTTGACATGTCCACCGCTGCTTTCTGGCAGGGTGTTGGTTTGTCCGCTGGTTGTTTAGCATGCATAGTATATGGCGCTTCTGACTTTCATGCAGGGTGGCTAGATGGTACATTGAGTATGGGCTGGCTGTGCACCAGTCGTTCCATGCATGTTTTCCAGTTGATTCCAGTCATGTTTTACTGGTTAGCTGATCTTCCATCTGCAGGTCGTGTACAGTTCCTAAACCTGGCCCTAACATTGCTGGTTAGGTAGCCTCTCAAGGTTGGTAGCTACAGTGAGTGGTAGGAAGTTGGGTTTCAGCCTGTCATGCTCTGTTACAGGCTGGGGTCCCTAGCTTGTTTGTGCCATAGGGGGGCTTGATGGCTAGTGGGCCCTTTCACTGTTCGTTGCTTCAGATCTGTGCTTGGATTATCTTTGGCTGATCTCTGGGGGTTGTTGAGTTTGACGGCTCTCAACACCAATTTAAGCTGATACCGGTGTGCTTTGGAGCTAGAGGCTTGTGTGTCACAATTATTTTTCTAGGGCCCCAGGTTAGTGCTAAGGATTGGGGGCATAGAGACAGCTCTAGTGGATAATGCATCAGAGTTGTGGTTAACTGGTCGGTTGCTGCGGGGCTGGTAACACCAGTGAATTGCCCAGTGTCAGAGTTATGATTGTGACCATTTTCTTCTTGTTGGCAGAGGATCCTCCCGAGCCGGGTTTGGGTGTTTATGGCAACCGTAGTGTGGAAATCCCTCTGGTCCCTCAGAGGATTCTTGTAGCCGGGATTGGTCCGTTTTTTCTTGTGATGCTTGATTTGTTTTTAGCATCTGTTGATATTATTATTCCCACCCCTTATATTTTAGGGGCATGGCTTGGTAGATCCCATGCGTACTGACATGGAAGGGACGAAGAAGAAAATGAGAATTTCACTTACCTCTTATCGTAAATTCCATTTCTTCTAGTCCCGACATGTCAGTACGGGGTTTCCCATCCCAATTATTTGCTTCTTGTATTGCTTGGCAAATGTATAACAGTGGTGAGGAGGAAGTCACATGGTCTTATAGGTAAGGGCTAATTTTGATTGGCTTTGGTATATAGGTCCTACCTCCTAGCTGTGGGGGCAATACTGCCCATGCGTACTGACATGTCGGGACTAGAAGAAATGGAATTTACGATAAGAGGTAAGTGAAATTCTCATTATTCTCATTCACAGAAAGATCCATTGATCCGAGTTACAGGGAACATTGTCTGTTATTCCGTGTCAATTGTGGCCCCTCACGGAATGTTCTCTGGCCCGGATATGATTTGTGCTCAGCCCGGGGCCCCAATACAGGGAATGGGCTCAGTAATGTGTTCCGTGCACTTCCGCTGTTCTCTGTAAGATTTCCTTCTCATTAGCGTAGATTGGGATCTTGTGATCCAGGATCTGCCAGCGAAGAGAAACCTCCGGGCTGGATTGGTTCAGATTCTGTGAGAGAGAGACGGGCCCATTAAACTGCATTTATTTATATATAGTGATCAGGGGAGGGGAGCAGGGTAAGCAGGGGGAGGGGAGCAGGGTAAGCAGGGGGAGGGGAGCAGGGTAAGCAGGGGGAGGGGAGCAGGGTAAGCAGGGGGAGGGGAGCAGGGTAAGCAGGGGGAGGGGAGCAGGGTAAGCAGGGGGAGGGGAGCCGGGTAAGCAGGGGAGGGGAGCCGGGTAAGCAGGGGAGGGGATTTCTTTCATTAAAATAGTTATACACCTGAGCTGCACTTACCTGTAGGAATTGACTGAGTGTTTCCTCCGTGTCCAGATGAATATTCACAGCCAGTGTTTCAATCCAGGAATTGTCTGTGTTCCTCGGGTCATCTAGATATCCCCGGAACACCTGGGGGAGACAGACCCCTCAGTATCTGTGCCATAATGTTATATCCCCCTCCTGCGCTTTAGGGGGCGCCGCACTCACATTACAATCAGTCTGTCACTATCAGCGCTGCTTCCCCCCCGACCGGCCGATGGGGATCTCTCCCAGAGTTCTGGGGCCCAGTCCAACCCAGTCCGGCCCAGTCTCAGCTTCAGTCTGTAATAGACCTATGCTTACAGGGGTCTCTATAGGGGGATTCACTTTTACTCCTAATAAGGGACTTTCTCCATATTCACAAACAAATTTGTCCTTTAACCCTTTTACTGCCAGCCATTTTGGTCAAAGCGGAACTTGTATTGCCAGACAGTTTTTGAACATTTTGCACTGTTTCACTTTAGGGGCCTTTCCTCGGGGGGACTTTTAGTTTACCAAGGAAAACAATATATCGTTTTTTTCAGAACAACCTAAGCTTTCAAAATATGGTAGAATTTTTGTGTAATTCCAATTCTGTAACAAGATATAGGCTTCTAAATGTCTAAAAATGCAAAAAAAAATCTAATTTTCCATAATATAATCACACATACTAGAAACAAAAATTATTTTATGCACGAATATACAACTGATTTGGAAAATCCCATGTCTCCTGAACGTGCCAATACCAAATATATATAGTTTTATGGAGATTTCTCACTTGTATAGGTCAAAAACTCCCAGCAGTACACTACCAAATTCCCAAAGCACTGCTCCAAAAAACTGCATACTTTGGATTTCAAGGCCAAAATTCCACTAACAGAAGGTTTATCCCAGAAAATTGTACATTTTTGGAAAGAACAGATTCTGGGGAATACAGAATAGGCACAACTGTCTGTCTACTCCAAACTATCAAGTCGCAATGCTTTCCTAAAGTTATTGGTTTTTATCAAAATTTGTGATTTTTTTTAAAAATCGCTTCAAAGCTTCTAGTCTATAGTATCTTATCTCCTACAGGTCATAAAGTAACCAAATAAAACACCCTAAATATGAATGCCTGGGGTCCACTGAACAGTTTGATGCCCAATATGTATAGGTTTACCTAAGTATGTGGCATGTAGGGGCCCCAATGTGAACCCCCATATGTACTGTCATTTCTGTCATTTCAGCTTCTGCAAAATCAACACATTTACATCATTATATGTGGGATGAAGCTAGTAAAAAGTACGCTCACCCCAGAAAGTCATATATTTTTGGAAAGTACACATTCCCCCAAATCTAAAATGGGTACCCATGTCTTTCTACTCCAAAGTACCAAGCCGCACAGCTTTTCTAAAATTAGCAATTTTGATGACATTTCCAAAAATCCCCTCAAAGCTTCCACTTTGCAGCATCTTATCTCCCACATAGTGTTAGGTACCAAGATAAAACACCCTAAATTTGAACGCCAGGGGTCCACTGAACAGTTTGATGCCCAATATGTATAGGTTTACCTAAGTATGTGGCATGTAGGGGCCCCAATGGGAACATACCCCCATATGATCTATCATTTCAGCTCCTGCAAAATCAACACATTTACATCATTATATGTGGGATAATGCTACAAAAAAAGTACATTCACCCCAGAAAGCCATATATTTTTGGAAAATACACATCCCCCTGAATCTATAATGGGTAAATATTTCTTATTGCTACAAAGTACCAAGCTGTAAAGCTTTCCTAAGTTTGCAGATTTATATGACATTTCGAAAATCGCATAAAAATGTTGCAATTTTCCGCATTTATCTCTCACAATTTCTTGATAAAGATCAGATAAAGACAAATCACCCCAAATAGGAACACCAGAGGCCTACTGAACAGTTTGATGCCCAATATGCATAGATATACCAAAGTCTGCAGTATGTACTGAACCCTAAATGAAAATAGCGCATAAGGATTTCTCGCCTGCCAGCTCAGCTTTTGCACACAGAGCCCCCTGTCAGTGTATTATGTGCAGTAACCCCCCCCTAACTATACAGTGACCCCCACAAAACCATATATTTTTGGAAAGTACACATTCTGATGAATTCAAAATAGGTAAAGTTATTTTTGTGCACCAAAGTTACACCTGGCAAAGCTACGCTAAAAACAGATCAGGAACACTTATATAGGGATAAAATGTGATAAAACCACAAAAATTGTGCAAATCAGTGAAACAACAAAATAAGTTACATGACAGTGTAATTAGTGGCCAGAATATCTGATCCAATAGTTACGCTGTCAAAATAAACAGTTTTTAGGTAAAAGAAAATAAAAACAAAGTGGTAAAATGAAAAAAAAAAAAAAAAAAAAAAAAGCAAAACAAAAAAAAACAAAAGTGTTTGTGTATACATGTGTGTACATGTGTAAAAGTTGTGTGATAGTGTGTAAGTGTGTATATGAGTGTAAATAAGTGTATAAACGTGTGAAAAATGAAAAAAAAAAATAAAAATAAAAAATAAAAAAATGCTAAAATGTGTGCTGTAAGTGTGTGTAAATGTATGTAAGTGTGTATAAATGTATGTAAATGTGTGTATAAGTGTGTAAAAGTGTGTAAATGCAAGAAAAAAAAACTCCTTACCTGTTCCTGAAGACCCGATCGCTCCTTGCTCAGTTGGGCCGGCGCTGGGGGAGAGGGAGGAAGCAGCAGACGCGATGCGATCGCGTCTGCTGCTTCCTGGAGGGTCCTGCGAGCGATCGGCTCGCAGGACCCTGATGACAGCCCCCCTGGCACATTGCCCAGGGGGGCTGTCATTGTTAGAAGCCCTCTGCAACGGCGGCACATGCCGCCGCTGCAGAGGGCAGCGCTTAAACGCCAACGACGTATGAGACACGTCGTTGGCGTTTAAGCCCTTTTACTGCCAGCACGTATGCCATACGTGCTTGGCAGTAAAAGAGTTAAACAAGTAAAGCTCCGTGTAACCCTCCCCCGTGTCAGATCAACTGTCAGCTCTTCTGCTTGGCTTCCCCCAGTCTCCATTGGAGATTTGCAGCCTATTGGCAGGGGACAAAGCCCTAATTAGCATATCATTCAATTCATACAGAAAATGTCACATGACTTCAAACAGTTCTGGTTCTATTCAGCTGAACACGTGGGGGGGGGGGTAATTAAAGTCTCCCCATCAAATGTGACTGGTTTTGCCATAAATCTCTGCAACATTATTGTGATTTCATCCAAAAACTGCAGATTGTTGTCATTTCGCTATTAAACTTAACCCTTAAACTGACTCTAAAAACTGCTCCTCAGAATATAAACGTAAAGTTCCCCGATAGGGCTGTGTGTGTAATTGGTACCAGCACTCCCTAACCCGGCTGTCCCTTCCCATCCCTTCCCAACCCGACTGTCCCTTCCCAACCCGACTGTCCCTTCCCAACCCGACTGTCCCTTCCCAACCCGACTGTCCCTTCCCAACCCGATTGCCCCTTCCCAACCCGACTGCCCCTTCCCAACCCGACTGCCCCTTCCCAACCCGACTGCCCCTTCCCAGCCCGACTGCCCCTTCCCAGCCCGACTGCCCCTTCCCAGCCCGACTGCCCCTTCCCAGCCCGACTGTCCCTTCCCAGCCCGACTTATAGACAAAATAGAAAGAGACCCCCAAGGCTGCCCAAACAACACACTCTAGAACCCCACTGTTCAGCTTGTAGCTTTGTATCTGGTCACTATGTAGAAATGGAAGGTGTAAGCCCAGAGGGCCCCGTAGAGATAATGTCGGGTTAATGAGTCGTTAGTGCAACAGTCGTTACCTCTCTCCCCCCTCGGAGCAGCTCTGAGAATCGCTCTCCATACGTCTGACTGAGAATAGATTGGAGTTTGGAAGGGATCTCTTCTCCCGGGCTCAGGGTCCCCTAGAATAGATAGTACCATTAGCAGCAAGATTGCCCCCCCGTACTATTGCCCCTGCCCCCGTGGGCTCGGTGCCCCATTACACTGAGGGCAATAATACACTTTCCTACAATCAACTGCCTTAATAACCATGAGAAGATTCCCGGGGCATTTGACTCTGACCCCCCATTTGGTTGCACAGTATAGGGGCAATAGGGGTATATGGGGCAACAGGCAGTGCCAATACCCAGCACCCCCAAACATAATCTCTTACCCCTGGCAGCGCCAATACCCAGCACCCCCAAACATAATCTCTTACCCCTGGTAGCGCCAATACCCAGCACCCCCAAACATAATCTCTTACCCCTGGCAGTGCCAATACCCAGCACCCCCAAACATAATCTCTTACCCCGGCAGTGCCGATACCCAGCACCCCCAAACATAATCTCTTACCCCTGGCAGTGCCAATACCCAGCACCCCCAAACATAATCTCTTACCCCTGGCAGTGCCAATACCCAGCACCCCCAAACATAATCTCTTACCCCTGGCAGTGCCAATACCCAGCACCCCCAAACATAATCTCTTACCCCTGGCAGTGCCAATACCCAGCACCCCCAAACATAATCTCTTACCCCTGGCAGCGCCCACAGTTCGTTTTTCTTTTCTTTCACAACCAACACCTCCAGCATCTTCCGAGGAAGCTTTTTGTCTGCGGAGCCATTGGCCCGTGTATTCCACCTGATGTTGGGAACCAATGGAACATCAGAATCAGAGACCAGGATCTACTCAGGTTGCCTGAAGCCTCTCACACACAGACTGGCATCTTCTTGGCACACAGACTGAGCATTACACTAAATTCTCTCAAGGAAAGTGCCCCTGTATCTCCCTGCAGGTACGTTCCTTCTTCCAAGCACCCTCTGGCTACCGGGGATGCGCCCAATCCAGGATTCCGTTTGGGATTCGGCCGGATCCTAAAATAGTGTATTGGGTGCATCCCTGACTACTGACTTGTCATTGGCTACACAAACAAATCATTGCACATCTTCATATTTCTGGTTATATAACAGCCAAACCCTTACCCCAACCCCTATACCCTAACTCTAACCCTATACATTAACCCTAACCCCAACCCTATACACTAACCCTATACCAGGGGCTGTTGGGTAGGGGGTTGGGGAATGCCCTGCCGGGGGATGTTGGGTAGGGGGTTCCTCACGGTGAGGGCAGTGAGGGGGTTGGGGAATGCCCTGCCGGGGGATGTTGGGTAGGGGGTTCCTCACGGTGAGGGCAGTGAGGGGGTTGGGGAATGCCCTGCCGGGGGATGTTGGGTAGGGGGTTCCTCACGGTGAGGGCAGTGAGGGGGTTGGGGAATGCCCTGCCGGGGGATGTTGGGTAGGGGGTTCCTCACGGTGAGGGCAGTGAGGGGGTTGGGGAATGCCCTGCCGGGGGATGTTGGGTAGGGGGTTCCTCACGGTGAGGGCAGTGAGGGGGTTGGGGAATGCCCTGCCGGGGGATGTTGGGTAGGGGGTTCCTCTGCATAATAACAATAGAGACTTACTGGGAGGCTGGGCCAACAGGGCCATAAAAAGAGAGCTTGGGAGTCAGTCTTCAGAGAGAGGAGGAAAAGACTCCTGCACTTCAGTTCAAACCTTCAGCGACCCTTTAGCTATTATTGATTAGAGGTTTCTTTGGACTGTGGAAAGACTTTTGTGGGTCATTGGAATCACCTTTCTGTTATCCATAGGACAATTTGTTGCTTTGTGGGTACTCTCCAGTGTCCTTCAGTGTTCCTGTTAGGTCATTTTCATGACATTTGGTGGCAGTGGTGGGATTGTACATCCAGAGGATCCAGAGCTATATGGAGGAACAGCTACATAACCTGGAGTTACCTACAGTACCCTACAGAGATCATGCTACTACCAGGAGTTACATTCCCAAGGGCAGAATGATGATGAGAGCGCTGCATCTAATGCCCAGACAATTGTACTACATATTATTATGGAAGATCATAATTCCATTGAACTTGATGGACTTTGGTCTTTTTTCAACCCAGCTTAACTATATAACTATGTAACACACACACACATTATACCTCACTGGTCCAAAGACTCCTTGGTGTCACTCACCGCGTTATTACCAGGTGCAGAGAATGATTTGGCCCAAACCAACGAAGACTCCCAACACCTCTCAAACCTGTTCGACCCATTGGGTTCCTGGATGGGAGAAATGAATAGGGAATGTGGGAAGTAAAGACATGTGATAGACTGAGTGTGTGAGAGAGAGAGAGAGAGATAGGAGCACACAGGGGCTGATTTATAATCAATTGCTCCTCTGGGGCAGATCCAATCACGTAGGAAAACCCTTGTTTTTACCTCGATTGCATATTCTGGCATCTTAAGCTTTTTATGGAGGTTTTTGTTCCATGATTGGGTTTTTTGAAACAGTAAAAAAGCTTGTCAGGCTGTAGGTCTGTTAAAAAAAAAACGAGCATGGCAAAAAAACGATATCAATCTACCCAATCCCCTTCCTTGATTCTTAATAAATCAGCCCCTTAATCCGTGAAAGAAAAACAGAGACATGACTGGGCGATACTTACAGTGGGAACCCGTCCTGTACAGCATATGTACCACAGGAGCTTCGCAAATCCAGCGCCCCATCTACGGCATTGTATTTCCTATTGGTCTGTGACATCCTAATGGGAGGAGCAAGGAGAGGTCAGCTCTGGGGTCTGGGGGAAAGAGACATAGAAAGCAGGCTGTGGGTCTCTCAGTGCTGGGTAGTTTCTTTTGTTGGGGTGTAATCTATAATGTATGTATGTATATCTTTATTTATAAAGTGCTACTTATGTACGCAGCGCTGTACAGTAGAATACATTAATACAGACAGGGGGTTAACGATAATGGATAAATACAAAGTACAACAATAAATACAAATAAATACAAGGTGCAGTTGCAGTAAGAGTCAGAAACACAAGATGAACGAGGTCCCTGCCCGTAGAGCTTACAATCTATATGGGAGAGGTAACTAACAGACACAAATGGGCAAATGTAAGTGCTGTAGGTCACAGTGGGGTGGTGTCATTTATTGGGGTGCAATGTAAAAGGTTGGGGTGTCGTTTGTTGGGGTGGTGTCATTTGTTGGGGTGCAATGTAAAAGGTTGGGGTGTCGTTTGTTGGGGTGGTGTCATTTGTTGGGGTGCAATGTAAAAGGTTGGTGTGGTGTCATTTGTTGGGGTGCAATGTAAAAGGTTGGTGTGGTGTTATTTGTTGGGGTGCAATGTAAAAGGTTGGGGTGGTGTCATTTGTTGGGGTGCAATGTAAAAGGTTGGGGTGGTGTTATTTGTTGGGGTGCAATCTATAAGGTTGGGGTGGTGTCATTTGTTGGGATGCAATGTAAAAGGTTGGGGTGGTGTCATTTGTTGGGGTGCAATGTAAAAGGTTGGGGTGGTGTCATTTGTTGGGGTGCAATGTAAAAGGTTGGGGTGGTGTCATTTGTTGGGGTGCAATGTGAAAGGTTGGGGTGGTGCATTTGTTGGGGTGCAATCTATAAGGTTGGGGTGGTGTCATTTGTTGGGGTGCAGTGTATAAGGTAGGGGCGGTCTCATTTGTTGGGGTGCAATGTATAAGGTTGGGGTGGTGTCATTTGTTGAGGTGCAATGTAAAAGGTTGGGGTGGTGTCATTTGTTGGGGTGCAGTGTATAAGGTCGGGGTGGTCTCATTTGTTGGGGTGCAATGTATAAGGTTAAGCTGCAATTTATATGGTTGGGTGGTGTCATTTGTTGGGGTGCAGTGTATAAGGTTGGGGTTATGTCATTTGTTGGGGTGCAGTGTAATAAGTTTGGGTGGTGTCATTTGTTGGGGTGCAATGTAAAAGGTTGGGTGGTGTCATTTGTTGGGGTGCAGTGTAAAAGGTAGGGGCGGTGTCATTTGTTGGGGTGCAGTGTAAAAGGTAGGGGCGATGTCATTTGTTGGGGTGAAATGTAAATGGTTGGGGTGGTGTCTTTTGTTGGGGTGCAATCTATATGGTTGGGGTATTACCCTTATCTATTACCCTTATCTATTACCCTTATCTATTACCCTTATCTATTACCCTGCCTGGCTGCTCCTGTTCTCTGGGACAGACTGGGGGTACTGGGACCCCTGGATTTAAGCATGTGCTGAACTTCCAGTCAAGCAGGGGGGTTTGTCTCTATGAACAAACCCCGCCCCTATATATTCAACCTACCGAGGCAGGTAAGTGGCAGAGCTGCTCCCAGCCCTGATCATAATACAGTGCAGCTATTGGCTGAGAGACTATGGCACTGTGGGGACCCCACCCTGCACCCACATTCCTTATACATGGGATGGGATCCCTTATCCGGAAGCCTGTTATGCAGAAAGCACAGGAAGGCTGCCTCCCATAGACTGCACCTACTGGAGGCAAAACGATCCCATTGGGTTTATGTAAGTATGGAGATCTCAATTCCGGAAGTTCCCGTATAACAGGTCCTGTACAAGGAAACGGGGCACAGACAGAATGAAGAAAAGAAGGAAAGGTTTCTTACTCGGAATGGGGATCGTAGGCCCCGCGGTCGCCCCGCTCTGCAGTGTAGAAGGGGGGCTCATAGCCCGGGAATGGAACCTGAAAGAATAGGGGTCCTGTTACCCCACAAGATGACACATTGGCACTTACCTCTATGTACATCGGCTACTTACCTCCCAAGGCACCATTTCATCCGGGACTGGGTAACGGCTCACCGGGGAGTCGGGGTACTGCAGGGTTCTGCTATTCACATGATAAATGGACTTTCTTTCCGTTGAAGGATCCAACCCATGGGTGGCGCTGTCCCCCGAGTCCTGGGAGCTGCTGTGAACTGATGGGGGAGAAACCAGGGGAGAACATTATATCTATTGGGGGCTTCCTCTCTCCCTATGGGCAGGGGAAAAGCAGCAGAGGGATCAAGCAGGAACAGACTGTGTGCAGTTAGAACCCTGCAGCTCTTGGGAACATTATAGCTACTGGGGGCTTCCTCTCTCCCTATGGGCAGGGGAAAAGCAGCAGAGGGATCAAGCAGGAATGTACGGTGTGCAATTAGAACCCTGCAGCTCATTGGGAACATTATATCCATAGGGGGATTCATCTCTCCCTATGGGGCAGGAGAGAAGCTGCAGAGGGATCAAGCAGGAACGTACGGTGTGCAATTAGAACCCTGCAGTTCATTGGGAACATTATATCCATAGGGGGATTCATCTCTCCCTATGGGGCAGGAGAGAAGCCGCAGAGGGATCAAGCAGGAACGTACGGTGTGCAATTAGAACCCTGCAGCTCATTGGGAACATTATATCCATAGGGGGATTCATCTCTCCCTATGGGGCAGGAGAAAAGCAGCAGAGGGATCAAGCAGGAACCGACTGTGTGCAGTTAGAACCCTGCAGCTCATTGGGAATATTATATCTATTGCGGGATTCATCTCACCCCGCGTTTGTATCCTCACTCTGCCGTAGCCCTGTCCTACCCCAACGTTACAGCCCCACTCCCCCCTCAGAGCAATTCCCCCACAGACTGCACAATGCAGTAGATCCAACCCTCCGGCACTCACCAAGTCTCTGGGCTCGACCAGTAAATCCTTTCTCACCGAGGGCTGAGATGATCCACTGGAGCTGCTCTGAGGATTTCAATACCTGATTGGAGAAAGGAACATTCCACTATAAACACTTATGTTAGTCAGCCAATGGCAACAGTGCGATCAGCCAGGGGCCCCATGGCTCAACAATAAGGGGGAGCAACTGGAAGTGTAGAGGATGTAAAAAGGGCATTAAATGGGGGAGGGAGGGGTATATGGAGCAATAGGAGGGGTTATAGGGAGGGGTATATGGAACAATAGGAGGAGTTATAGGGAGGGGTTTATGGAGCAATAGGAGGGGTTATATGGAGGGGTGTATGGAACAATGGGAGGAGTTATAGGGAGGGGTAGATGGAGCAATAGGAGGGGTTATAGGGAGGGGTAGATGGAGCAATAGGAGGGGTTATAGGGAGGGGTACATGGAGCAATAGGAGGGGTGATAGGGAGGGGTACATGGAGCAATGGGAGGAGTTATAGGGAGGGGTACATGGAGCAATGGGAGGAGTGTATGGAGCAATGGGAGGAGTTATAGGGAGGGGTGTATGGAGCAATGGGAGGGGTTATAGGGAGGGGTGTATGGAGCAATAGGAGGGGTTATAGGGAGGGGTATATGGAGCAATAGGAGGGGTTATAGGGAGGGGTACATGGAGCAATCGGAGGGGTTATAGGGAGGGGTACATGGAGCAATGAAAGGAGTTATAGGGAGGGGTACATGGAGCAATAGGAGGAGTTACACATAGGGTAATAGGGAGTAATAGGAGGTGTTATAATGCAGTTTACATGGAGCAAATGGAGAAGTCATAGGGATAGTCTCAGGGAGGAACTCCCTGTATTTCTACACCTAAAAGACAAGGGACACTCCTTTGAGAATAGCAACATCCAAATTTTGGACAAAGAAGACCGCTGGTTTGAAAGAGGTGTAAAAGAGGCCATTCATGTTAAAGTGGAGAAACCATCCCTTAACAGAGGCGGGGGCCTTCGACACCGTCTGTCTGCTACATACACTGCTGTTCTAACATCTGTACCCCGGCAGTTTCAGAACTCTTCATCCATTCATGCAACTCTAACAAGTAACAGCTGTCTCTATGAGCTGGATGATACTTGGGTAACCCTCTCACAGTAACTCCCCAGCAGTCACACCTCTGTGAGTTTCAGGTATCACCTCTTTGCCATTGTGATTGGATGAGCGGAAGAGTTACACAGTGCCATTGTGATTGGATGAGCGGAAGAGTTACAATGTGCCATTGTGATTGGATGAGCGGAAGAGTTACACAGTGCCATTGTGATTGGATGAGCGGAAGAGTTACAATGTGCCATTGGGATTGGATGAGTGGAAGAGTTACAATGTGCCATTGTGATTGGATTAGTGGAAGAGTATATATGCTGAGGGCTTCCCATACCAGTCAGTTGAACTAAAGAAGCTGCTCGGATGAGTAGTGAAACGTCTCCAATGATTACCTAACAAGTCCAGTTGCTTTAGATTTATTTATACTGAATATTCCATGACCTGGATGAATGAAAATCTTCATAGTCAATTAGAAAGGACCATTATTAATTGTACCTCCTCTTCCAGTAAAATGAGCCTCGTCTCCAACTGCTGCCCCTCACCGTCTTTCCTCATATTGAGCAGATTGAGCACCGCCGATACACTGCATGGAGACACCACAAGGGGCAAATAAACCCTCATTGGAAGAAGAGAAATGTACAAACATGGGATTTGATACAGCGAATGGCCTTGAGTTAATGGCACCACATGATCAATGTTACTGGCATTGCTGATCATGGCTGCAGGAGTCACATGACTGGGTGGTAACTAGAGAAGGCTGTACCATGTGTCGGAGGGACGGCGGGAGGGTAGGGCATGTGGGTATATTAATCAGGGTTTGATTCCCAGGGAAGGGTTTGAAGTGGCAATTAGTTTGGGATAATGCTGAAGCCATAAAGATAGTACTTTTTAAAGCAACAGGAACCCCCTACCCAACCCCCTCACTGCCCTCACCGTGAGGAACCCCCTACCCAACATCCCCCGGCAGGGCATTCCCCAACCCCCTCACTGCCCTCACCGTGAGGAACCCCCTACCCAACATCCCCCGGCAGGGCATTCCCCAACCCCCTCACTGCCCTCACCGTGAGGAACCCCCTACCCAACATCCCCCGGCAGGGCATTCCCCAACCCCCTCACTGCCCTCACCGTGAGGAACCCCCTACCCAACACCCCCCGGCAGGGCATTCCCCAACCCCCTCACTGCCCTCACCGTGAGGAACCCCCTACCCAACATCCCCCGGCAGGGCATTCCCCAACCCCCTCACTGTGAGGAACCCCCTACCCAACATCCCCCGGCAGGGCATTCCCCAACCCCCTCACTGCCCTCACCATGAGGAACCCCCTACCCAACACCCCCCGGCAGGGCATTCCCCAACCCCCTCACTGCCCTCACCGTGAGGAACCCACTACCCAATATCCCCCGGCAGGGCATTCCCCAACCCCCTCACTGCCTCACTGTGAGGAACCCCCTACCCAACATCCCCCGGCAGGGCATTCCCCAACCCCCTCACTGCCCTCACCGTGAGGAACCCCCTACCCAACATCCCCAGCAAAGTATTCCCCAACCCCCTCACTGCCTCACTGTGAGGAACCCCCTACCCAACATCCCCCAGCAAAGTATTCCCCAACCCCCTCACTGCCCTCACCGTGAGGAACCCACTACCCAATATCCCCCGGCAGGGCATTCCCCAACCCCCTCACTGCCCTCACCGTGAGGAACCCACTACCCAATATCCCCCGGCAGGGCATTCCCCAACCCCCTCACTGCCCTCACCGTGAGGAACCCCCTACCCAACATCCCCCGGCAGGGCATTCCCCAACCCCCTCACTGCCCTCACCGTGAGGAACCCCCTACCCAACATCCCCTGGCAGGGCATTCCCCAAGCCCCTCACTGCCCTCACCGTGAGGAACCCCCTACCCAACATCCCCCGGCAGGGCATTCCCCAACCCCCTCACTGCCCTCACCGTGAGGAACCCCCTACCCAACATCCCCCGGCAGGGCATTCCCCAACCCCCTCACTGCCCTCACCGTGAGGAACCCCCTACCCAACATCCCCCGGCAGGGCATTCCCCAACCCCCTCACTGCCCTCACCGTGAGGAACCCCCTACCCAACATCCCCCGGCAGGGCATTCCCCAACCCCCTCACTGCCCTCACCGTGAGGAACCCCCTACCCAACACCCCCCGGCAGGGCATTCCCCAACCCCCTCACTGCCCTCACCGTGAGGAACCCCCTACCCAACATCCCCCGGCAGGGCATTCCCCAACCCCCTCACTGCCCTCACCGCGAGGAACCCCCTACCCAACATGCCCCGGCAGGGCATTCCCCAACCCCCTCACTGCCCTCACCGTGAGGAACCCCCTACCCAACATCCCCCGGCAGGGCATTCCCCAACCCCCTCACTGCCCTCACCGTGAGGAACCCCCTACCCAACATCCCCCGGCAGGGCATTCCCCAACCCCCTCACTGCCCTCACCGTGAGGAACTCCCTACCCAACATCCCCCGGCAGGGCATTCCCCAACCCCCTCACTGCCCTCACCGTGAGGAACCCCCTACCCAACATCCCCCGGCAGGGCATTCCCCAACCCCCTCACTGCCCTTACCGTGAGGAACCCCCTACCCAACACCCCCCGGCAGGGCATTCCCCAACCCCCTCACTGCCCTCACCGTGAGGAACCCCCTACCCAACATCCCCCGGCAGGGCATTCCCCAACCCCCTCACTGCCCTCACCGTGAGGAACCCCCTACCCAACATCCCCCGGCACGGCATTCCCCAACCCCCTCACCATGAGGAACCCACTACCTAACACTACCCAACACTATTATAGTTGGTATGAACATCTCCCCAACATCACTACTAGTTGGTATATTCAAGCTGGAATAGGGGAAATGGCTCAGGTTACACAGCAGGTAAGGCCAAGCTGTCTGGCTCTGAGAATCTGTGGAAAATGACACCAAGATGGTGGTGGCCAATTACTCAGTCGCTTTATAGGGCCGTTAATAGTAAAATACCTAATCACTTGCGCCCACTGACCATAGAACATGCCAACGTTTAGGCCTAAAACCTTGCCCTACAGACATCACTGTTATGGCAGCTTCCTGTAGGTAAAGATATGACAACTCCTTATAGAAGACCAACAAGTATATCCAGTGGTTAAAGATCAGAAGAATAATGTAGGAAATAACTGGGGCAGATTTGGATGAACGTTTGCCCCGGTCCCATGGACCTCTGATCACAGAAGGACAGTGCAGATTGGGCGGTACCTCTGGGCCGTGTTCTTGACCACGTTCTCCTGACTCTGTGAGTCCACGAGCTGCTGGTTATGCAGATAATTATCCCTCATGTACAATTCCCAGGAGAGCAGAGACGATTCTCCAGCTTCATCCATTACAGATCCTGGAAGGAAGGAAAATCCATTAATTCTGTTATTCTACCAAGCAACAAGATCAGAGGCAACCAGCCAATTAGGAAGGAATGGCTAAAGAGGACAACCTGCTCAACCTGCCAATAGGGAGGAAACATGGGCACAAATTAGGTTCTAATGAAGCACTTGGGATTGGAAGTGTCTAATTAGGAAATACATAACCCTAAATGTCACATGGGAAGAAGCTGATTGGCTAGAGTAATGGGGCACCAGTACTGAATGGGATGATGGGGGCTTGGGGAGATGTTGCCAGTTCAGTACTGGAGTCATTACCCCAGTCACCCCACTGAATGTATCAGTCATGAGCACCACCTTGGAATTGGAAGCCAAACAGCAGCTCTTCCAGTTTGGGGTATTTACCCACCGCCCCAAGGTACAGGTGTAAGTGAAGGCCCCAGGTACAGTGAGAGGACAAGGAAACATCTTACCAACAATAAATGATTTTCTTGAGAGTTCCTGTGTATTTATAGAACTGAACATAAATAATAAGAGTAAAATAAAACTGCCACATTTATAAAGCTGAGGTCCCACTCTTGGTGCAGGGAAGATGTAGTTGTAAGGCTTAGTGGCCAGTAGTAGTCCCAGTTGTAGCCCCAGTACTAGTCCCAGTTGTAGCCCCAGTACTAGTCCCAGTTGTAGCCCCAGTACTAGTCCCAGTTGTAGCCCCAGTACTAGTCCCAGTTGTAGCCCCAGTACTAGTCCAGTTGTAGCCCCAGTACTAGTCCCAGTTGTAGCCCCAGTACTAGTCCCAGTTGTAGCCCCAGTACTACTCCCAGTTGTAGCCCCAGTGCTAGTCCCAGTTGTAGCCCCAGTGCTAGTCCCAGTTGTAGCCCCAGTACTAGTCCCAGTTGTAGCCCCAGTACTAGTCCCAGTTGTAGCCACAGTACTAGTCTCAATTGTAGCCCCAGTACTAGTCCCAGTTGTAGCCCCAGTACTAGTCTCAATTGTAGCCCCAGTACTAGTCCCAGCTGTAGCCCCATTACTAGTCCCAGTAGTAGCCCCATTACTAGTCCCAGTTGTAGCCCCAATACTAGCCCCAGTTGTAGCCCCAGTACTAGTCCCAGTTGTAGCCCCAGTTGTAGCCCCAGTACTAGTCCCAGTTGTAGCCCCATTACTAGTCCCAGTTGTAGCCCCATTACTAGTCCCAGTAGTAGCCCCATTACTAGTCCCAGTTGTAGCCCCAGTACTAGTCCCAGTTGTAGCCCCAGTACTAGTCCCAGTTGTAGCCCCAGTACTAGTCCCAGTAGTAGCCCCAGTACTAGTCCCAGTTGTAGCCCCAGTACTAGTCCCAGTTGTAGCCCCAGTACTAGTCCCAGTTGTAGCCCCATTACTAGTCCCAGTAGTAGCCCCAGTACTAGTCCCAGTTGTAGCCCAGTACTAGTCCCAGTAGTAGCCCCAGTACTAGTCCCAGTTGTAGCCCCATTACTAGTCCCAGTAGTAGCCCCAGTACTAGTCCCAGTTGTAGCCCCAGTACTAGCCCCAGTACTAGTCCCAGTTGTAGCCCCAGTACTAGTCCCAGTAGTAGCCCCAGTACTAGTCCCAGTTGTAGCCCCAGTACTAGTCCCAGTAGTAGCCCCAGTACTAGTCCCAGTTGTAGCCCCAGTACTAGCCCCAGTAGTAGCCCCAGTACTAGTCCCAGTTGTAGCCCCAGTACTAGTCCCAGTAGTAGCCCCAGTACTAGTCCCAGTTGTAGCCCCAGTACTAGTCCCAGTAGTAGCCCCAGTACTAGTCCCAGTTGTAGCCACGTGGCAGCTACTTACTCATGGCTTGGTGGCTCAGGGTGGAGCGCTTGCTCAGCCCGTACTTGAGAAGGAAATAGAGGTGACTCAGCAGAATGAAGGGAGGCGGAGCCACGGGGCGCTCATTATATTCCTTTATCAGCCCAAAGCGGTAGAACTTCCAGATCTGATCCGTGTGGCTTTCTACGTCTCCAAACGTGTTACTGGGAAGAGAGGAACAGATTTGCCCCCGGTGAGGAAATTTGCAGAAGGTTGGAAAAACCAATGGGGCACTTGTCTGAAGCACTTGCCCCAAGGCAGGATCACATGGGGTGCTTGTCTGAAGCACTTGCCCCAAGGCAGGATCACATGGGGCACTTGTTTGAAGCACTTGCCCCAAGGCAGGATCACATGGGGTGCTTGGGGTACCCAGGGGGTAACACCCAGAAATAGTGATGAGCCAATCTGTGTCATTTCGCTTTGCTGCAAAATTGGCAAAACTGAAAAAAATTAGCAAAATGGCAAAAAATTTGGCAAAAAAATTATTTTAAAAATGGCGCGTGCAACAATCTGATTGGACACGTGACATTTTGTTTTATGGACGCGACTTTTTGGGTCACATGTGGAATTTTCCACTGCAAATTTTTGTGCCCGTTTCTCACAAAAAATTCCACCAATGCCGAAATGCGGGAATTCGCTGCGAATACCTGCCTGCCGAGAAATTCCGCTCCCACTACCCATAATGCACTGCACGCAAGGCATTCACACAGAACAACAGTCTTTCCTGTGTATTTTTTATTCTTTAGTCCTATCTATCCAGTGTGTTACTATTGGGGTTTCCTTCTCATTCTATTGCGCGGATCCCTCCCACAGCGAATGATCCCTCCCACAGCAAATAATCCCTCCCACAGCGAATGATCCCTCCCACAGCAAATAATCCCTCCCACAGCGAATGATCCCTCCCACAGCGAATGATCCCTCCCACAGCAAATAAACCCTCCCACAGCAAATAATCCCTCCCACAGCAAATGATTCCTCCTACAGCAAATAATCCCTCCCACAGCGAATGATCCCTCCCACAGCGAATGATCCCTCCCACAGCAAATAATCCCTCCCACAGCGAATGATCCCTCCCACAGCAAATGATTCCTCCCACAGCAAATGATTCCTCCCACAGCAAATGATTTCTCCCACAGCAAATGATTCCTCCTACCTGGCAATGTTCTCTGTGCCGATTGGTTATTTTGTAACCCTAGAAACACTGTTATTGGATGTTATTAAATGTAACCACCAGATGGCGATGGCGCACCAACAGAATAAAAGAGCCGTTTCTATTGGATACATGGCCCCTGTGACTAAGGGCGGTAGAACCTGGAACACGTGGGCATTAAGGCTCTGATGTTTTTAGGCTGAGCAAACAAAGATGTTTTTCATTGGACGACTGGCTGCTTTCCCGTAAATTTGTATTTTCCTTCTCACGATAATTAGGAGGAATCCTGGGAGGTTCCTGTGTAGATTCTGTAACTGCCACTGATGGTATTGGGGATACACTCCCCGCACCCCAAACACCTTGTGCTTTCCAGCCTGTGTATATGGCGCCCCCTACTGCCTCACACCCAATTCTATTGAAATGGAATCTCTGCCCTGCGCCAGTATTTGCCCCTCCACAACATGAGCCTGAGGGAAAGTCATCACAAGAGCCATCTGGGCCGGGGTAGAATCTAGTCCATAATACTAGCAAAACGTGCCTGAACATATTCATGGAAAATGCCCCCTACCTGAACATAGTGATGGGAAATGCCCCCTACCAGAACATAGTGATGGGAAATGCCCCCTACCTGAACATAGTAATGGGAATTGCCCCCTACCTGAACATAGTGATGGGAAATGCCCCCTACCTGAACATAGTGATGGGAAATGCCCCCTACCTGAACATAGTAATGGGAATTGCCCCCTACCTGAACATAGTAATGGAAAACGCCCCCTACCAGAACATAGTGATGGGAAACGCCCCCTACCTGAACATAGTGATGGGAAATGCCCCCTACCTGAACATAGTGATGGGAAACGCCCCCTACCTGAGCATAGTGATGGGAAACGCCCCCTACCTGAACATAGTGATGGGAAACGCCCCCTACCTGAACATAGTGATGGGAAACGCCCCCTACCTGAGCATAGTGATGGGAAACGCCCCCTACCTGAACATAGTGATGGGAAACGCCCCCTACCTGAACATAGTGATGGGAAACGCCCCCTACCTGAGCATAGTGATGGGAAACGCCCCCTACCTGAGCATAGTGATGGGAAACGCCCCCTACCTGAACATAGTGATGGGAAACGCCCCCTACCTGAGCATAGAGATGGGAAATGCCCCCTACCTGAGCATAGTGATGGGAAACGCCCCCTACCTGAGCATAGTGATGGGAAACGCCCCCTACCTGAACATAGTGATGGGAAACGCCCCCTACCTGAACATAGTGATGGGAAACGCCCCCTACCTGAACATAGTGATGGGAAACGCCCCCTACCTGAACATAGTGATGGGAAACGCCCCTACCTGAGCATAGTGATGGGAAACGCCCCCTACCTGAGCATAGTGATGGGAAACGCCCCCTACCTGACCATAGTGATGGGAAACGCCCCCTACCTGAACATAGTAATGGGAAACGCCCCCTACCTGAGCATAGTGATGGGAAACGCCCCCTACCTGAGCATAGTGATGGGAAACGCCCCCTACCTGAACATAGTGATGGGAAACGCCCCCTACCTGACATAGTGATGGGAAACGCCCCCTACCTGACCATAGTGATGGGAAACGCCCCCTACCTGAACATAGTGATGGGAAACGCCCCCTACCTGAACATAGTGAAGGGAAACGCCCCCTACCTGAACATAGTGATGGGAAACGCCCCCTACCTGAACATAGTGATGGGAAACGCCCCCTACCTGAGCATAGTGATGGGAAACGCCCCCTACCTGAGCATAGTGATGGGAAACGCCCCCTACCTGAACATAGTGATGGGAAACGCCCCCTACCTGAACATAGTGATGGGAAACGCCCCCTACCTGAACATAGCAATCAGAAGATTCAGCAGAAGGATGTTGGCCATCAGCAGGTAAATGCACAACAGAAGGATCGTCAGCCACTCAGGGAAGAGAGTTTTTCCGGAACCATCATTGTACACGCATTTGGGCAGGGTGGGGTCCGTGCCGCTCTGACTGCATTTTGTTGGATCAAAGTTCAGGCCTATTGAGAGGAAACACGGAGTCAATTCGTTTGAGACAACGGGGACCAATGAGAATGTTACCAGCAGGAGCCCCACGGAGGGTCTAAATAAGTTCATTTTAATCCCAGGGGGGCAACTGTAGCAGAGATGCCCAACCGGTACCCTGGGCTCCACATTTGCACAGGAATTGTATGAACACGCATGATGCATATAATACACGTTAAGCCATATGTGCTCCCACATGTAGCGGCACTGCGCCTACCGCTATTGCATCCTGAGCACCAAAGCTACTACTACTAACTACCAATTGGCCGAAGTGCATTGGGGGTCATTGCCAGTGTTCCCTGATGCACCCAGTTCTTTAGGCGTCAATAGGTGCAACTGCGCTCATTTTGGCTCATAGTTATGGCTACCAGACTTGGCAATGTAATCCCCTAGGGGCAGATTTCTCTTTGTATTCTAATGGAACTGCTGCTACCTAGGGGAGCCCCAGTTATAGTACCACTCTAGGGGTGTAAGGGGGGGAACAGGGACCCCATGAATGAGGTAGGTAGATAGAGGTAGGGGAGCCCCTGTTATAGTACCACTCTAGGGGTGTAAGGGGGGAACAGGGACCCCATGAATGAGGTAGGTAGATAGAGGTAGGGGAGCCCCTGTTATAGTACCACTCTAGGGGTGTAATGGGGGGAACAGGGACCCCATGAATGAGGTAGGTAGATAGAGGTAGGGGAACCCCTTTTATAGTACCACTCTAGGGGTGTAAGGGGGGAACTGGGACCCCATGAATGAGGTAGGTAGATAGAGGTAGGGGAGCCCCTGTTATAGTACCACTCTAGGGGTGTAAGGGGGGAACAGGGACCCCATGAATGAGGTAGGTAGATAGAGGTAGGGGAGCCCCTGTTATAGTACCACTCTAGGGGTGTAATGGGGGGAACAGGGACCCCATGAATGAGGTAGGTAGATAGAGGTAGGGGAGCCCCTGTTATAGTACCACTCTAGGGGTGTAAGGGGGGAACAGGGACCCCATGAATGAGGTAGGTAGATAGAGGTAGGGGAGCCCCTGTTATAGTACCACTCTAGGGGTGTAAGGGGGGAACTGGGAGCCCATGAATGAGGTAGGTAGATAGAGGTAGGGGAGTCCCTGTTATAGTACCACTCTAGGGGTGTAAGGGGGGAACAGGGACCCCATGAATGAGGTAGGTAGATAGAGGTAGGGGAGTCCCTGTTATAGTACCACTCTAGGGGTGTAAGGGGGGGAACAGGGACCCCATGAATGAGGTAGGTAGATAGAGGTAGGGGAGTCCCTGTTACAGTACCACTCTAGGGGTGTAAGGGGGGAAAAGGGACCCCATGAATGAGGTAGGTAGATAGAGGTAGGGGAGCCCCTGTTATAGTACCACTCTAGGGGAGTAAGGGGGGAACAGGGACCCCATGAATGAGGTAGGTAGATAGAGGTAGGGGAGCCCCTGTTATAGTACCACTCTAGGGGTGTAATGGGGGGAACAGGGACCCCATGAATGAGGTAGGTAGATAGAGGTAGGGGAACCCCTTTTATAGTACCACTCTAGGGGTGTAAGGGGGGAACTGGGACCCCATGAATGAGGTAGGTAGATAGAGGTAGGGGAGCCCCTGTTATAGTACCACTCTAGGGGTGTAAGGGGGGAACAGGGACCCCATGAATGAGGTAGGTAGATAGAGGTAGGGGAGCCCCTGTTATAGTACCACTCTAGGGGTGTAATGGGGGAACAGGGACCCCATGAATGAGGTAGGTAGATAGAGGTAGGGGAGCCCCTGTTATAGTACCACTCTAGGGGTGTAAGGGGGGAACTGGGAGCCCATGAATGAGGTAGGTAGATAGAGGTAGGGGAGCCCCTGTTATAGTACCACTCTAGGGGTGTAAGGGGGGAACAGGGACCCCATGAATGAGGTAGGTAGATAGAGGTAGGGGAGTCCCTGTTATAGTACCACTCTAGGGGTGTAAGGGGGGAACAGGGACCCCATGAATGAGGTAGGTAGATAGAGGTAGGGGAGTCCCTGTTATAGTACCACTCTAGGGGTGTAAGGGGGGGAACAGGGACCCCATGAATGAGGTAGGTAGATAGAGGTAGGGGAACCCCTGTTATAGTACCACTCTAGGGGTGTAAGGGGGGAACAGGGACCCCATGAATGAGGTAGGTAGATAGAGGTAGGGGAGTCCCTGTTACAGTACCACTCTAGGGGTGTAAGGGGGGAAAAGGGACCCCATGAATGAGGTAGGTAGATAGAGGTAGGGGGCCCCCTGTTATAGTACCACTCTAGGGGTGTAAGGGGGGAACAGGGACCCCATGAATGAGGTAGGTAGATAGAGGTAGGGGGGCCCCTGTTATAGTACCACTCTAGGGGTGTAAGGGGGGAACAGGGACCCCATGAATGAGGTAGGTAGATAGAGGTAGGGGGGCCCCTGTTATAGTACCACTCTAGGGGTGTAAGGGGGGTCTCCAAACTGAACATAATATTTGCGACTTACCATCGACCTCAGAAGGAATCTGCCCAAAGAGAATCAGATACGGCCCATAGATCACATTCCTGAAGATCCAATCTAACCTGGTCTCATTGCTTGTCAGTATTGCCTGCTTTGCAACTCCAAATGATACGATCCAAATAGCCAGTAGGAACAGGAAGAAAAACAAATCCATTATCTGTAAAAGATGCAAAATGGAAACCACATGAACGTCTGTATCCAGAACAAAAAGCAAAGAAATTTGTGGGGTCAGACTGGCAAACCAGGATCCCAGGAAATATACCAGGGGGGTCCTGTGCTGACTTCCCTGCTAACAGCCCCCCCCTCCCTCCCTTCTGGTACCCACCTGCTCCCCACCCTGCCGATAATCCATCTCTGCAGTCTTCTTACCGGTGTACCTGGGGTTAATATGCTCACTCTCCTTTTCTGCAGTGATCTGACTGGCAGGCCTAGGGTTAACATGCTTATTGTTCATTTCTGCAGTTCTGCAGGTTTAGGGTTAATGTATAAATGATTTTTTGCAGTCATCTTACGTGTAAGTCTCTTTGGGACCCCAAGCCTCACTTTCAACACATAGGCCCCTTTGGGGGGAGGGGCAGTGGGGGGGAGTTTTCTGGTGGGCCCGGCTACCCCTAAATTTATGGGAATGCAATTCTCTGCATGCGAATAGAACGCTGAATTGAGGGAAGGACATCTCACCATGCGACGAAGCATTATGATCTTGGGACCGAGAACTTTGCTGACTGTGAAAATGTTCATAAGGCGAATACAGAATATCATGTAATCCACGGACAGAAAAACACGGCCTAGGTATACTGTATTCAAGCTTGCCAACCTGCAAAATAACTTCAGTATTAGTCAGTATTAGTGTGTTGGGGTAACCCCACTATAGTTCCAGGGGTACCCAGGGCACAAATAAGCACCCCAAATCCCCCCCTAACTGGCCTTCAGGCTGGGCCCCCTTAGCCCATAACAAGGTTACAGATATATAGAAACATTGGGGTAACAGTCACCCCGCTATAGTTCCAGGGGTACCCAGGGCACAAATAAGCACCCCAAATCCCCCCCTAACTGGCCTTCAGGCTGGGCCCCCTTAGCCCATAACAAGGTTACAGATATATAGAAACATTGGGGTAACAGTCACCCCGCTATAGTTCCAGGGGTACCCAGGGCACAAATAAGCACTCACCCCAAATCCCCCCCTAACTGGCCTTCAGGCTGGGCCCCCTTAGCCCATAACAAGGTTACAGATATATAGAAACATTGGGGTAACAGTCACCCCACTATAGTTCCAGGGGTACCCAGGGCACAAATAAGCACTCACCCCAAATCCCCCCTAACTGGCCTTCAGGCTGGGCCCCCTTAGCCCATAACAAGGTTACAGATATATAGAAACATTGGGGTAACAGTCACCCCGCTATAGTTCCAGGGGTACCCAGGGCACAAATAAGCACTCACCCCAAATCCCCCCCTAACTGGCCTTCAGGCTGGGCCCCCTTAGCCCATAACAAGGTTACAGATATATAGAAACATTGGGGTAACAGTCACCCCGCTATAGTTCCAGGGGTACCCAGGGCACAAGCACTCACCCCAAATCCCCCCTAACTGGCCTTCAGGCTGGGCCCCTTAGCCCATAACAAGGTTACAGATATATAGAAACATTGGGGTAACAGTCACCCCGCTATAGTTCCAGGGGTACCCAGGGCACAAATAAGCAGTCACTCCAAATCCCCCCCTAACTGGCCTTCAGGCTGGGCCCCCTTAGCCCATAACAAGGTTACAGATATATAGAAACATTGGGGTAACAGTCACCCCGCTATAGTTCCAGGGGTACCCAGGGCACAAATAAGCACTCACCCCAAATCCCCCCCTAACTGGCCTTCAGGCTGGGCCCCCTTAGCCCATAACAAGGTTACAGATATATAGAAACATTGGGGTAACAGTCACCCCGCTATAGTTCCAGGGGTACCCAGGGCACAAATAAGCACTCACCCCAAATCCCCCCTAACTGGCCTTCAGGCTGGGCCCCCTTAGCCCATAACAAGGTTACAGGTATATAGAAACATTGGGGTAACAGTCACCCCGCTATAGTTCCAGGGGTACCCAGGGCACAAATAAGCACTCACCCCAAATCCCCCCCTAACTGGCCTTCAGGCCGGGCCCCCTTAGCCCATAACAAGGTTACAGATATATAGAAACATTGGGGTAACAGTCACCCCGCTATAGTTCCAGGGGTACCCAGGGCACAAATAAGCACTCACCCCAAATCCCCCCCTAACTGGCCTTCAGGCTGGGCCCCCTTAGCCCATAACAAGGTTACAGATATATAGAAACATTGGGGTAACAGTCACCCCGCTATAGTTCCAGGGGCACCCAGGGCACAAATAAGCACTCACCCCAAATCCCCCCCTAACTGGCCTTCAGGCTGGGCCCCCTTAGCCCATAACAAGGTTACAGATATATAGAAACATTGGGGTAACAGTCACCCCGCTATAGTTCCAGGGGCACCCAGGGCACAAATAAGCACTCACCCCAAATCCCCCCCTAACTGGCCTTCAGGCTGGGCCCCCTTAGCCCATAACAAGGTTACAGATATATAGAAACATTGGGGTAACAGTCACCCTGCTATAGTTCCAGGGGTACCCAGGGCACAAATAAGCACTCACCCCAAATCCCCCCCTAACTGGCCTTCAGGCTGGGCCCCCTTAGCCCATAACAAGGTTACAGATATATAGAAACATTGGGGTAACAGTCACCCCGCTATAGTTACAGGGGTACCCAGGGTACAAGCACTCACCCCAAATCCCCCCCTAACTGGCCTTCAGGCTGGGCCCCCTTAGCCCATAACAAGGTTACAGATATATAGAAACATTGGGGTAACAGTCACCCCGCTATAGTTCCAGGGGTACCCAGGGCACAAATAAGCACTCACCCCAAATCCCCCCCTAACTGGCCTTCAGGCTGGGCCCCCTTAGCCCATAACAAGGTTACAGATATATAGAAACATTGGGGTAACAGTCACCCCGCTATAGTTCCAGGGGTACCCAGGGCACAAATAAGCACCCCAAATCCCCCCCTAACTGGCCTTCAGGCTAGGCCCCCTTAGCCCATAACAAGGTTACAGATATATAGAAACATTGGGGTAACAGTCACCCCGCTATAGTTCCAGGGGTACCCAGGGCACAAATAAGCACTCACCCCAAATCCCCCCTAACTGGCCTTCAGGCTGGGCCCCCTTAGCCCATAACAAGGTTACAGATATATAGAAACATTGGGGTAACAGTCACCCCGCTATAGTTCCAGGGGTACCCAGGGCACAAATAAGCACTCACCCCAAATCCCCCCCTAACTGGCCTTCAGGCTGGGCCCCCTTAGCCCATAACAAGGTTACAGATATATAAAAACATTGGGGTAACAGTCACCCCGCTATAGTTCCAGGGGTACCCAGGGCACAAATAAGCACTCACCCCAAATCCCCCCCTAACTGGCCTTCAGGCTGGGCCCCCTTAGCCCATAACAAGGTTACAGATATATAGAAACATTGGGGTAACAGTCACCCCACTATAGTTCCAGGGGTACCCAGGGCACAAATAAGCACCCCAAATCCCCCCCTAACTGGCCTTCAGGCTGGGCCCCCTTAGCCCATAACAAGGTTACAGATATATAGAAACATTGGGGTAACAGTCACCCCGCTATAGTTCCAGGGGTACCCAGGGCACAAATAAGCACTCACCCCAAATCCCCCCCTAACTGGCCTTCAGGCTGGGCCCCCTTAGCCCATAACAAGGTTACAGATATATAGAAACATTGGGGTAACAGTCACCCCACTATAGTTCCAGGGGTACCCAGGGCACAAATAAGCACTCACCCCAAATCCCCCCCTAACTGGCCTTCAGGCTGGGCCCCCTTAGCCCATAACAAGGTTACAGATATATAGAAACATTGGGGTAACAGTCACCCCGCTATAGTTCCAGGGGTACCCAGGGCACAAATAAGCACTCACCCCAAATCCCCCCCTAACTGGCCTTCAGGCTGGGCCCCCTTAGCCCATAACAAGGTTACAGATATATAGGAATATTGGGGTAACGGACCCCCCTACAGACCCAGAACAAGAGAGGACCAATTACCTACAAATGAGCCCGACTGCAAATAACGAGAGCGCCAATGTATCGACCTGGTTCCAGAACTCGGATATGTACTGCATCGATTTGACTACGAATCCCAGCCTGTCCGGGTCGTACAGCAACTGACAGAGAAGAGAGTAAGTGCAGTGCATCATGGGAATAATGTGCCCCAATCAGAATGAAGGTTTGTGAGGAGCAGAGGACTGGGCTACAAACAAGCAGGCAAGTTGGTATCTACGGGGGCATTGCCATGTGGGGGGGGGGAGTGTAAGACGGGGGCACGGGGTGAGTTTTATTCTGATAACAACGTATTGCTATGGTAACCAAGGGGAAGTGTAGGGAGGAATAGAATTACTTTGCGCTGCTATATCTAGTCCAGCCACCAGGTGGCACTGTTTACAGGAGAAACTCTATTTATATATATTTATACACTTCCTCTTGAGCTGATGATTTGGGAATTTATCTGAGTAAGTACCAGTACCACTCTAGGGGTGTAAGGCAGTTAGGGTTGGGCCCCCGTACCAGTACTACTCTAGGGGTGTAAGGCAGTTAGGGTTGGGCCCCCGTACCAGTACTACTCTAGGGGTGTAAGGCAGTTAGGGTTGGGCCCCCGTACCAGTACCACTCTAGGGGTGTAAGGCAGTTAGGGTTGGGCCCCTGTACCAGTACCACTCTAGGGGTGTAAGGCAGTTAGGGTTGGGCCCCCGTACCAGTACCGCTCTAGGGGTGTAAGGCAGTTAGGGTTGGGCCCCCGTACCAGTACCACTCTAGGGGTGTAAGGCAGTTAGGGTTGGGCCCCCGTACCAGTACCACTCTAGGGGTGTAAGGCAGTTAGGGTTGGGCCCCCGTACCAGTACCACTCTAGGGGTGTAAGGCAGTTAGGGTTGGACCCCTGTACCAGTACCACTCTAGGGGTGTAAGGCAGTTAGGGTTGGACCCCCGTACCAGTACCACTCTAGGGGTGTAAGGCAGTTAGGGTTGGACCCCTGTACCAGTACCACTCTAGGGGTGTAAGGCAGTTAGGGTTGGACCCCTGTACCAGTACCACTCTAGGGGTGTAAGGCAGTTAGGGTTGGACCCCTGTACCAGTACCACTCTAGGGTGTAAGGCAGTTAGGGTTGGACCCCTGTACCAGTACCACTCTAGGGGTGTAAGGCAGTTAGGGTTGGACCCCTGTACCAGTACCACTCTAGGGGTGTAAGGCAGTTAGGGTTGGGCCCCCGTACCAGTACTACTCTAGGGGTGTAAGGCAGTTAGGGTTGGACCCCTGTACCAGTACCACTCTAGGGGTGTAAGGCAGTTAGGGTTGGACCCCCGTACCAGTACCACTCTAGGGGTGTAAGGCAGTTAGGGTTGGGCCCCCGTACCAGTACCACTCTAGGGGTGTAAGGCAGTTAGGGTTGGGCCCCCGTACCAGTACCGCTCTAGGGCTGTAAGGCAGTTAGGGTTGGGCCCCCGTACCATTACCACTCTAGGGGTGTAAGGTAGTTAGGGTTGGGCCCCCGTACCATTACCACTCTAGGGGTGTAAGGCAGTTAGGGTTGGGCCCCCGTACCAGTACCGCTCTAGGGGTGTAAGGCAGTTAGGGTTGGGCCCCCGTACCAATACCACTCTAGGGGTGTAAGGCAGTTAGGGTTGGGCCCCCGTACCAGTACCACTCTAGGGGTGTAAGGCAGTTAGGATTGGGCCCCCGTACCAGTACCACTCTAGGGGTGTAAGGCAGTTAGGGTTGGGCCCCCGTACCATTACCACTCTAGGGGTGTAAGGCAGTTAGGGTTGGGCCCCCGTACCAGTACCACTCTAGGGGTGTAAGGCAGTTAGGGTTGGGCCCCCGTACCATTACCACTCTAGGGGTGTAAGGCAGTTAGGGTCGGACCCCCGTACCAGTACCACTCTAGGGGTGTAAGGCAGTTAGGGTTGGACCCCTGTACCAGTACCACTCTAGGGATGTAAGGCAGTTAGGGTTGGACCCCTGTACCAGTACCACTCTAGGGGTGTAAGGCAGTTAGGGTTGGCCCCCATACCAGTACCACTCTAGGGGTGTAAGGCAGTTAGGGTTGGGCCCCCGTACCAGTACCACTCTAGGGGTGTAAGGCAGTTAGGGTTGGGCCCCCGTACCAGTACCACTCTAGGGGTGTAAGGCAGTTAGGGTTGGCCCCCGTACCAGTACCACCCTAGGGGTGTAAGGCAGTTAGGGTTGGGCCCCCGTACCAGTACCACTCTAGGGGTGTAAGGCAGTTAGGGTTGGGCCCCCGTACCAGTACCGCTCTAGGGGTGTAAGGCAGTTAGGGTTGGGCCCCCGTACCAGTACCACTCTAGGGGTGTAAGGCAGTTAGGGTTGGGCCCCCGTACCAGTACCACTCTAGGGATGTAAGGCAGTTAGGATTGGGCCCCCGTACCAGTACCACTCTAGGGGTGTAAGGCAGTTAGGGTTGGGCCCCCGTACCATTACCACTCTAGGGGTGTAAGGCAGTTAGGGTTGGGCCCCCGTACCAGTACCACTCTAGGGGTGTAAGGCAGTTAGGGTTGGGCCCCCGTACCATTACCACTCTAGGGGTGTAAGGCAGTTAGGGTTGGGCCCCCGTACCAGTACCACTCTAGGGGTGTAAGGCAGTTAGGGTTGGGCCCCCGTACCATTACCACTCTAGGGGTGTAAGGCAGTTAGGGTTGGACCCCTGTACCAGTACCACTCTAGGGGTGTAAGGCAGTTAGGGTTGGCCCCCATACCAGTACCACTCTAGGGGTGTAAGGCAGTTAGGGTTGGGCCCCTGTACCAGTACCACTCTAGGGGTGTAAGGCAGTTAGGGTTGGGCCCCCGTACCAGTACTACTCTAGGGGTGTAAGGCAGTTAGGGTTGGGCCCCCGTACCAGTACCACTCTAGGGGTGTAAGGCAGTTAGGGTTGGGCCCCCGTACCAGTACTACTCTAGGGGTGTAAGGCAGTTAGGGTTGGGCCCCCGTACCAGTACCACTCTAGGGGTGTAAGGCAGTTAGGGTTGGGCCCCTGTACCAGTACCACTCTAGGGGTGTAAGGCAGTTAGGGTTGGGCCCCCGTACCAGTACCGCTCTAGGGGTGTAAGGCAGTTAGGGTTGGGCCCCCGTACCAGTACTACTCTAGGGGTGTAAGGCAGTTAGGGTTGGACCCCTGTACCAGTACCACTCTAGGGGTGTAAGGCAGTTAGGGTTGGGCCCCCGTACCAGTACTACTCTAGGGGTGTAAGGCAGTTAGGGTTGGACCCCTGTACCAGTACCACTCTAGGGGTGTAAGGCAGTTAGGGTTGGACCCCCGTACCAGTACCACTCTAGGGGTGTAAGGCAGTTAGGGTTGGGCCCCCGTACCAGTACCACTCTAGGGGTGTAAGGCAGTTAGGGTTGGGCCCCCGTACCAGTACCGCTCTAGGGCTGTAAGGCAGTTAGGGTTGGGCCCCCGTACCATTACCACTCTAGGGGTGTAAGGTAGTTAGGGTTGGGCCCCCGTACCATTACCACTCTAGGGGTGTAAGGCAGTTAGGGTTGGGCCCCCGTACCAGTACCGCTCTAGGGGTGTAAGGCAGTTAGGGTTGGGCCCCCGTACCAGTACCACTCTAGGGATGTAAGGCAGTTAGGATTGGGCCCCCGTACCAGTACCACTCTAGGGGTGTAAGGCAGTTAGGGTTGGGCCCCCGTACCATTACCACTCTAGGGGTGTAAGGCAGTTAGGGTTGGGCCCCCGTACCAGTACCACTCTAGGGGTGTAAGGCAGTTAGGGTTGGGCCCCCGTACCATTACCACTCTAGGGGTGTAAGGCAGTTAGGGTTGGACCCCTGTACCAGTACCACTCTAGGGGTGTAAGGCAGTTAGGGTTGGCCCCCATACCAGTACCACTCTAGGGGTGTAAGGCAGTTAGGGTTGGGCCCCCGTACCAGTACCACTCTAGGGGTGTAAGGCAGTTAGGGTTGGGCCCCCGTACCAGTACCACTCTAGGGGTGTAAGGCAGTTAGGGTTGGCCCCCGTACCAGTACCACCCTAGGGGTGTAAGGCAGTTAGGGTTGGGCCCCCGTACCAGTACCACTCTAGGGGTGTAAGGCAGTTAGGGTTGGGCCCCCGTACCAGTACCGCTCTAGGGGTGTAAGGCAGTTAGGGTTGGGCCCCCGTACCAGTACCACTCTAGGGGTGTAAGGCAGTTAGGGTTGGGCCCCCGTACCAGTACCACTCTAGGGATGTAAGGCAGTTAGGATTGGGCCCCCGTACCAGTACCACTCTAGGGGTGTAAGGCAGTTAGGGTTGGGCCCCCGTACCATTACCACTCTAGGGGTGTAAGGCAGTTAGGGTTGGGCCCCCGTACCAGTACCACTCTAGGGGTGTAAGGCAGTTAGGGTTGGGCCCCCGTACCATTACCACTCTAGGGGTGTAAGGCAGTTAGGGTTGGACCCCTGTACCAGTACCACTCTAGGGGTGTAAGGCAGTTAGGGTTGGCCCCCATACCAGTACCACTCTAGGGGTGTAAGGCAGTTAGGGTTGGGCCCCCGTACCAGTACCACTCTAGGGGTGTAAGGCAGTTAGGGTTGGGCCCCCGTACCAGTACCACTCTAGGGGTGTAAGGCAGTTAGGGTTGGCCCCCGTACCAGTACCACCCTAGGGGTGTAAGGCAGTTAGGGTTGGGCCCCCGTACCAGTACCACTCTAGGGGTGTAAGGCAGTTAGGGTTGGGCCCCCGTACCAGTACCACTCTAGGGGTGTAAGGCAGTTAGGGTTGGGCCCCCGTACCAGTACTACTCTAGGGGTATAAGGCAGTTAGGGTTGGGCCCCCGTACCAGTACCGCTCTAGGGGTGTAAGGCAGTTAGGGTTGGGCCCCCGTACCAGTACCACTCTAGGGGTGTAAGGCAGTTAGGGTTGGGCCCCCGTACCAGTACCACTCTAGGGGTGTAAGGCAGTTAGGTTTGGGCCCCCGTACCAGTACTACTCTAGGGGTGTAAGGCAGTTAGGGTCGGACCCCCGTACCAGTACCACTCTAGGGGTGTAAGGCAGTTAGGGTTGGGCCCCCGTACCAGTACCACTCTAGGGGTGTAAGGCAGTTAGGGTTGGGCCCCCGTACCAGTACCACTCTAGGGGTGTAAGGCAGTTAGGTTTGGGCCCCCGTACCAGTACTACTCTAGGGGTGTAAGGCAGTTAGGGTCGGACCCCCGTACCAGTACTACTCTAGGGGTGTAAGGCAGTTAGGTTTGGGCCCCCGTACCAGTACTACTCTAGGGGTGTAAGGCAGTTAGGGTTGGGCCCCCGTACCAGTACCACTCTAGGGGTGTAAGGCAGTTAGGTTTGGGCCCCCGTACCAGTACTACTCTAGGGGTGTAAGGCAGTTAGGGTTGGACCCCTGTACCAGTACCACTCTAGGGGTGTAAGGCAGTTAGGGTTGGGCCCCCGTACCAGTACCACTCTAGGGGTGTAAGGCAGTTAGGGTTGGGCCCCCGTACCAGTACCACTCTAGGGGTGTAAGGCAGTTAGGTTTGGGCCCCCGTACCAGTACCACTCTAGGGGTGTAAGGCAGTTAGGGTTGGGCCCCCGTACCAGTACCGCTCTAGGGGTGTAAGGCAGTTAGGGTTGGGCCCCCGTACCAGTACCACTCTAGGGGTGTAAGGCAGTTAGGGTTGGGCCCCTGTACCAGTACCACTCTAGGGGTGTAAGGCAGTTAGGGTTGGGCCCCCGTACCAGTACCGCTCTAGGGGTGTAAGGCAGTTAGGGTTGGGCCCCTGTACCAGTACCACTCTAGGGGTGTAAGGCAGTTAGGGTTGGGCCCCCGTACCAGTACCACTCTAGGGGTGTAAGGCAGTTAGGGTTGGGCCCCCGTACCAGTACCACTCTAGGGGTGTAAGGCAGTTAGGGTTGGGCCCCCGTACCAGTACCACTCTAGGGGTGTAAGGCAGTTAGGGTTGGGCCCCCGTACCAGTACCACTCTAGGGGTGTAAGGCAGTTAGGGTTGGGCCCCCGTACCAGTACCACTCTAGGGATGTAAGGCAGTTAGGGTTGGGCCCCCGTACCAGTACCGCTCTAGGGGTGTAAGGCAGTTAGGGTTGGGCCCCCGTACCAGTACCGCTCTAGGGGTGTAAGGCAGTTAGGGTTGGGCCCCCGTACCAGTACCGCTCTAGGGGTGTAAGGCAGTTAGGGTTGGGCCCCTGTACCAGTACCACTCTAGGGGTGTAAGGCAGTTAGGGTTGGGCCCCTGTACCAGTACCTCTCTAGGGGTGTAAGGCAGTTAGGGTTGGGCCCCCGTACCAGTACCACTCTAGGGGTGTAAGGCAGTTAGGGTTGGGCCCCCGTACCAGTACCCGCTCTAGGGGTGTAAGGCAGTTAGGGTTGGGCCCCTGTACCAGTACCACTCTAGGGGTGTAAGGCAGTTAGGGTTGGGCCCCCGTACCAGTACCACTCTAGGGGTGTAAGGCAGTTAGGGTTGGGCCCCCATACCAGTACCGATCTAGGGGTGTAAGGCAGTTAGGGTTGGGCCCCCGTACCAGTACCACTCTAGGGGTGTAAGGCAGTTAGGGTTGGGCCCCCGTACCAGTACCACTCTAGGGGTGTAAGGCAGTTAGGGTTGGGCCCCCGTACCAGTACCACTCTAGGGGTGTAAGGCAGTTAGGGTTGGGCCCCCGTACCAGTACCACTCTAGGGGTGTAAGGCAGTTAGGGTTGGGCCCCCGTACCAGTACCACTCTAGGGGTGTAAGGCAGTTAGGGTTGGGCCCCCGTACCAGTACCACTCTAGGGGTGTAAGGCAGTTAGGGTTGGGCCCCCATACCAGTACCGATCTAGGGGTGTAAGGCAGTTAGGGTTGGGCCCCCGTACCAGTACCACTCTAGGGGTGTAAGGCAGTTAGGGTTGGGCCCCTGTACCAGTACCACTCTAGGGGTGTAAGGCAGTTAGGGTTGGGCCCCCGTACCAGTACCACTCTAGGGGTGTAAGGCAGTTAGGGTTGGGCCCCCATACCAGTACCGATCTAGGGGTGTAAGGCAGTTAGGGTTGGGCCCCCGTACCAGTACCGCTCTAGGGGTGTAAGGCAGTTAGGGTTGGACCCCTGTACCAGTACCACTCTAGGGGTGTAAGGCAGTTAGGGTTGGGCCCCCGTACCAGTACCACTCTAGGGGTGTAAGGCAGTTAGGGTTGGGCCCTCGTACCAGTACCGCTCTAGGGGTGTAAGGCAGTTAGGGTTGGGCCCCCGTACCAGTACCACTCTAGGGGTGTAAGGCAGTTAGGGTTGGGCCCCCGTACCAGTACCACTCTAGGGGTGTAAGGCAGTTAGGGTTGGGCCCCCGTACCAGTACCACTCTAGGGGTGTAAGGCAGTTAGGGTTGGACCCCCGTACCAGTACCACTCTAGGGGTGTAAGGCAGTTAGGGTTGGGCCCCCGTACCAGTACCACTCTAGGGGTGTAAGGCAGTTAGGGTTGGGCCCTCGTACCAGTACCACTCTAGGGGTGTAAGGCAGTTAGGGTTGGGCCCCCGTACCAGTACCACTCTAGGGGTGTAAGGCAGTTAGGGTTGGACCCCTGTACCAGTACCACTCTAGGGGTGTAAGGCAGTTAGGGTTGGGCCCCCGTACCAGTACCACTCTAGGGGTGTAAGGCAGTTAGGGTTGGACCCCTGTACCAGTACCACTCTAGGGGTGTAAGGCAGTTAGGGTTTGGCCTCCGTACCAGTACCACTCTAGGGGTGTAAGGCAGTTAGGGTTGGGCCCCCGTACCAGTACCACTCTAGGGGTGTAAGGCAGTTAGGGTTGGGCCCCTGTACCAGTACCTCTCTAGGGGTGTAAGGCAGTTAGGGTTGGACCCCTGTACCAGTACCACTCTAGGGGTGTAAGGCAGTTAGGGTTGGGCCCCCGTACCAGTACCACTCTAGGGGTGTAAGGCAGTTAGGGTTGGGCCCCCGTACCAGTACCACTCTAGGGGTGTAAGGCAGTTAGGGTTGGCCTCCGTACCAGTACCACTCTAGGGGTGTAAGGCAGTTAGGGTTGGGCCCCCGTACCAGTACAACTCTAGGGGTGTAAGGCAGTTAGGGTTGGCCTCCGTACCAGTACAACTCTAGGGGTGTAAGGCAGTTAGGGTTGGCCTCCGTACCAGTACCACTCTAGGGGTGTAAGGCAGTTAGGGTTGGGCCCCCGTACCAGTACCACTCTAGGGGTGTAAGGCAGTTAGGGTTGGGCCCTCGTACCAGTACCGCTCTAGGGGTGTAAGGCAGTTAGGGTTGGGCCCTCGTACCAGTACCACTCTAGGGGTGTAAGGCAGTTAGGGTTGGGCCCCCGTACCAGTACCGCTCTAGGGGTGTAAGGCAGTTAGGGTTGGGCCCTCGTACCAGTACCACTCTAGGGGTGTAAGGCAGTTAGGGTTGGGCCCTCGTACCAGTACCGCTCTAGGGGTGTAAGGCAGTTAGGGTTGGGCCCTCGTACCAGTACCACTCTAGGGGTGTAAGGCAGTTAGGGTTGGGCCCTCGTACCAGTACCACTCTAGGGGTGTAAGGCAGTTAGGGTTGGGCCCCTGTACCAGTACCACTCTAGGGGTGTAAGGCAGTTAGGGTCAGACCCCCGTACCAGTACCACTCTAGGGGTGTAAGGCAGTTAGGGTTGGGCCCCCGTACCAGTACCACTCTAGGGGTGTAAGGCAGTTAGGGTTGGGCCCCCGTACCAGTACCGCTCTAGGGGTGTAAGGCAGTTAGGGTTGGACCCCTGTACCAGTACCACTCTAGGGGTGTAAGGCAGTTAGGGTTGGGCCCCCGTACCAGTACCACTCTAGGGGTGTAAGGCAGTTAGGGTTGGGCCCCCGTACCAGTACTTCTCTAGGGGTGTAAGGCAGTTAGGGTTGGGCCCCCGTACCAGTACCACTCTAGGGGTGTAAGGCAGTTAGGGTTGGGCCCCCGTACCAGTACCACTCTAGGGGTGTAAGGCAGTTAGGGTTGGGCCCCCGTACCAGTACCACTCTAGGGGTGTAAGGCAGTTAGGGTTGGGCCCCCGTACCAGTACTTCTCTAGGGGTGTAAGGCAGTTAGGGTTGGGCCCCCGTACCAGTACCACTCTAGGGGTGTAAGGCAGTTAGGGTTGGGCCCCCGTACCAGTACCACTCTAGGGGTGTAAGGCAGTTAGGGTTGGGCCCCCGTACCAGTACCACTCTAGGGGTGTAAGGCAGTTAGGGTTGAGCCCCCGTACCAGTACCGCTCTAGGGGTGTAAGGCAGTTAGGGTTGGGCCCCCGTACCAGTACCACTCTAGGGGTGTAAGGCAGTTAGGGTTGGGCCCCCGTACCAGTACAACTCTAGGGGTTTAAGGCAGTTAGGGTTGGGCCCCCGTACCAGTACCACTCTAGGGGTGTAAGGCAGTTAGGGTTGGGCCCCCGTACCAGTACCACTCTAGGGGTGTAAGGCAGTTAGGGTTGGGCCCCCGTACCAGTACCACTCTAGGGGTGTAAGGCAGTTAGGGTTGGGCCCCCGTACCAGTACCACTCTAGGGGTGTAAGGCAGTTAGGGTTGAGCCACTGTACCAGTACCACTCTAGGGGTGTAAGGCAGTTAGGGTTGGGCCCCCGTACCAGTACCACTCTAGGGGTGTAAGGCAGTTAAGGTTGGGCTAGAAAGAGCAGCCCTGAGCTCCAATGTAGGAGGGCAGATTGGGGGTATCTCCCCCAGGCCATATTGCCGTAGTGTAGGGATCCCAGTGGGTAAGGAATAAGGATAGAGAATTCCCTGAGGGGATCCACTATGGGGAGAGGTGAGATTCCTGCAAAGTCTGTACTCAGGGGAGTGTTAAAACACAACACCTTACCTGGCGAAGCTCCTCACAAAGGATGGAGAAAACCCAAACATACAGCAGATATTCTGTCCATGAAGGGTAAGTCTGGAAATCCATCATCAGGACGTAAGCGAAGAGCCAAAGGAAGCCGATGTAGGAGACCACATTATAGTAGAACTTCACGATGGGGGCACTGAAGAAATCAAAGAACTTCCAGAGACAGTTACGTGCCCGGGAGCTGCACAAAAGTTTGGAAGAGCCTGTTACCTACAGTGGTTTAGCTTCTCCTTCCTCTGCCATTATTGTCCCCATTACTTTCCCCCATTACTCTGCCATGACTCTCCCCATTACTCTCCTCATTACTCTCCCCATTACTCGGGGTGGTGGGTCGGTGCAGGCACAGTAGAAGGGGCTTATGCACCACAGTGGGTTGATAGCACAGAAAGAGCAGTTGCCCATTAGGTCCCACTACAGACCGGGGTTGCCCCTACTGGGGCCCCTCAGTATAGGGGTGTGCCTACTTGGTGGAATTCCATGACTCGGCCTATTGAGTGTTATCGCATTTCAATCAGGAGATTAGGTTTTGGGCTTTGGGAAGAAACAGAAAACAAATATGGTGGCAGTTTTGGCCCTTGGCCCCCTCGCCGTACCTTCTGGCCGCAGAGCGTTTGTCCTGCCCGCGACTGCTCCGAGGGGCCACAGATTCCTTCCTGGAACAGATTTACAGACACAACCAATGAGAAGTAAATTGGGCAAAACCCTGGGGCTCATTCACACCCACAAGAGCAGCCGCATTCCCTGCGATTCCCCCAAAGTCAGTTTCATGTAGAACCACTTTCATTAAAGGGACACTCCTTGCGCAACTAATGTACCAACTGTAACTGTTGCTATGGGAGAGGCGTTAGTAACGCTCAGGGAGCATGCTCAGTAGGGGCTGAAGGGAAATGGACCAACTAATGTACCAACTGTAACTGTTGCTATGGGAGAGGCGTTAGTAACGCTCAGGGAGCATGCTCAGTAGGGGCTGAAGGGAAATGGACCAACTAATGTACCAACTGTAGCAGTTGCTATGGGACAGACGTTAGTAACGCTCAGGGAGCATGCTCAGTAGGGGCTGCTGGGAAATGGACCAACTAATGTACCAACTGTAACAGTTGCTATGGGACAGACGTTAGTAACGCTCAGGGAGCATGCTCAGTAGGGGCTGAAGGGGCTGCTGGGAAATGGACCAACTAATGTATCAACTGTAACAATTGCTATGGGACAGGCGTTAGTAACGCTCAGGGAGCATGCTCAGTAGGGACTGAAGGGGCTGCTGGGAAATGGACCAACTGTAACAATTGCTAAGGGACAGGCGTTAGTAACGCTCAGGGAGCATGCTCAGTAGGGACTGAAGGGGCTGCTGGGAAATGGACCAACTAATGTATCAACTGTAACAGTTGCTATGGGACAGGCGTTAGTAACGCTCAGGGAGCATGCTCAGTAGGGACTGAAGGGGCTGCTGGGAAATGGACCAACTAATGTACCGACTGTAACAATTAAAAAGTAGGTTTATAAGGGTGATGGTGCCCCCCAGGCTGCCCCCTTTGTGCCCCCCACACACATTAGCAATACACAAGGGAAGTCACGTCTGTGTCAGACCCCTCACCATGGGAACGAGGCTAAAGTGCATCAGAACCGGCCCATTTCCCAGAACTCACCGGTACATAATGAGGTCGGTGTAGATGAGTGGGAAGAGCAACATACAAAGCAGGATGGCCAGTAGCCCATTGTCCACTGAGAGCCTCCCAAACCAGGTCTTAGTGAGGAACATCTGTGGGGGGGTCACAATAATTCAATAATTGGTAAAAACAATGAACAAATGGTAATTTGGCATAAACAGGATAAAAAGGAGACTTAACCCTTTCACCTCCATTCTGTGCAGATCAGTTCCCTGCTGGGGAAAGCGGAACCCTCTGTGGCCTCATTGGGAGGTTCCCTCTCTGCTAAACTGGGCGCACAGCCAATCAATTCTGCTGTGGCCTTGGCCTTGATAGCCATTGGCTGATCAGACTGGGGAGGCTCAGGTAGTAAAGAGACCCTTCTCCCAGAATAGTGGGGGTTCTACTCACTGGAGCAAGAGAATGAGGGATTGGGGCATTTTTGGGAGGTTCTTCCATCAGTTAGCCGGGCACCCCAATTCTGCATTAACAAGTGTAGTCTGTACCCCACCCTGGGAAATAAAATGTAGCTGTACCCCCACCATGGGATATAAGGATATAAAATGTAGCTGTACCCCCACCATGGGATATAAGGATATAAAATGTAGCTGTACCCCCACCCTGGGATATAAGGATATAAAATACAGCTGACCTGTATCCCCACCCTGGGATATAAGGATATAAAATACAGCTGACCTGTACCCCCACCCTGGGATATAAGGATATAAAATACAGCTGACCTGTACCCTCACCCTGGGATATAAGGATATCAAATACAGCTGACCTGTACCCCCACCCTGGGATATAAGGATATAAAATGTAGCTGACCTGTACCCCCACCCTGGGATATAAGGATATAAAATACAGCTGACCTGTACCCCCACCCTGGGATATAAGGATATAAAATGTAGCTGACCTGTACCCCACTTTGGGACATGAAGAGCTGCCCCTGAGATTCCTGAGCGAGGTCCAAGGAGGTTGTTTTTCCCCATTTGGAAGAGACACGAATCAGAAGTTGTTCGGCCCGACTCTCATCGCTGGCGTAACACTCAGAAAAGACTCCTGAGAATGGAGAGAAGCCAAAACATGTACAGAGGGAGGGGATCCCTTATCCACAAAGCTCGGAATTTATACATTGCTGTTTGTGTACAAAGATGGGGCTGGGGGCAGATATAGGGCCGATTCACTAAAAGGACACTTGTTATATTTAAGAAGCGATGTTCTTGGCGTTATTTATCTTACGATGACATATTTTAAGGAAAAAAACTATGCGATAAGCGTTATAGGGGCCGATTCACTAAAGGTCAATAACGCTTATCGCATAGTTTTTTTCATTAAAAAGCATGCGATAATTAAGTACCGATTCATCAAAGTCATTTCGCATGTGTTAATCCGCATATCGCATGCACAAAAAAACCGCATTGCGTTAATTAGCGAATAGAAATAGTACTAACGCATGATTCACAAACACATATGAAGCGTTAAACGTGCAAAATATCGTGTTAATCTGTGTGAATATTAACCCTACTTGGGGCAGGCGGTACTTAAAGAAAATTGCGGTTCGTGAGCTATTGGCAACACAACATGGAGTTTGCAGTCGGATTTTTTCAAGTATATGTTGGCCCTAGAGTGATGCAGCCGCCAGTTTTCAGGGAAATGGTGGTTTTCAGAAAGTAATGGTTACGTGCGTAATATATTGCTTGAAAATATGTCGTCGTAAGATAAATAACGCCAAGAACATCGCTTCTTAATTATGACAAGTGTCCTTTTAGTGAATCGAGTGAAAAATAAGAAGTGATAAGATTTTTAACGCATGCTATAAATAGCACTCCTTATTTCGGACTTTAGTGAATCGGGCCCCTTATTTCGGACTTTAGTGAATCGGGCCCATAGGGTGGAAAGAGTTAAGGCAGAAGGGGCTCAGGCATAGATGGATTTTATTAAGGTTTGGGGAGGCTAAGCAACTTGTGTATTGGTATTTTATTGACTTGGCTCAGTGGCATCTTCATCATATCTCATGGACCCCTTAGCCAGCTTTGCTGTGCCCCCACATCCCCCATTATATGTATTTTATTTGGGTTGGGTCAGTGGCATCTCCATCATATCTCATGGAACCCTTAGCCAGCATTGCTGTGCCCCCACATCCCCCTTTGTATGTATTTTATATGGATTGGGTCAGTGGCATCTCCATCATATCTCATGGACCTCTTAGCCAGCCTTGCTGTGCCCCCACACCCCCCTTTGTATGTATTTTATTTGGGTTGGGTCAGTGGCATCTCCATTATATCCCATGGAACCCTTAGCCAGCCTTGCTGTGCCCCCACACCCCCCTTTGTATGTATTTTATATGGATTGGGTCAGTGGCATCTCCATCATATCTCATGGACCCCTTAGCCAGCCTTGCTGTGCCCCCACACCCCCCTTTGTATGTATTTTATATGGATTGGGTCAGTGGCATCTCCATCATATCTCATGGAACCCTTAGCCAGCCTTGCTGTGCCCCCACACCCCCCTTTGTATGTGTTTTATATGGGTTGGGTCAGTGGCATCTCCATCATATCTCATGGAACCCTTAGTCAGCCTTGCTGTGCCCCCACATCCCCCTTTGTATGTATTTTATATGGGTCGGGTCAGTGGTATCTCCATCATATCTCATGGAACCCTTAGTCAGCCTTGCTGTGCCCCCACACCCCCCTTTGTGCTCTGGGAGATGGAGCTGCCCCTGCATGGTGATGGAACCAGTAGGACGGGTTGGTACTCACCAGCTGCTCTTTCCTCATAAACATTCGCCAACACTTTCATGCTCTCCATGCTCTCCGTGTCGTCTTCCTCCTTCGAGAGAGCCTTCAGCATTTTACTGCAGGCCAGGGCACTAACCATACAGTCCTGTGACTGAGGCAAAAACATCCGGCTCAGCACAGGCACTTCTATTGGCCGCTCAGCCCAATCTAGTCAGTGGCTGGCACAGCATATGGTACACAATGGGTTACTCAGAATTAATGGAAAAAAGGCACTGGAGCTTGTTAAGGGGTCAAAGATACAAATTATATTCTGGGGACAGAGGGTGGGGCCCAATTCACTCCCCCCACTGGGCGGCTAAGTGGCACATGGGATTCACTATCAGTAAATGTAAGGTCATCTACCTGGGGGGTAACTGTCTGTGCCCATTTAATCCCTTAATGGGACTTCACTTGGCATATCTATAATGGGGGAGGAGCCGGGGGCAGTTGTGGGTAATAAACTTGACTGTAGCAAACAATGCCAGGCAGCTCGAGGGCCATCTTGGAATCAAGAAGGTATTTTCCCCCTCTGAGGCCAATTAGAGAGGCTTATACCTGACACCATATGATCTCTGCCAGCTCGGCTCGGTTCTGCACAATACACCAGATCAGCAGATCCCGGACAGGGTGCTCCAGTTTCACGGTAGAATCACATTCTGACCTCATAGATGACACTTTTCCTGAGATCTGAAAAGGAAAAACAGTTTCCATAGCTGGTCCCATTGGCATGGCATTCTCGCTATACTGTGGGTCATGAGCATTAATGATTATTATACTCATATACAGCCCATGGGGGGGGGGGGGCAGTGGGCCAGGCAAATAAAGGCTCGCTATACTGTGGGTCATGAGCATTAACTGATTATTATACTCATATACAGCCCATGGGGGGGGGGGGCAGTGGGCCAGGCAAATAAAGGCTCGCTATACTGTGGGTCACGAGCATTAACTGATTATTATACTCATATACAGCCCATGGGGGGGGGCAGTGGGCCAGGCAAATAAAGGCTCGCTATACTGTGGGTCATGAGCATTAACTGATTATTACACTCATATACAGCCCATAGGGGGGGGGGACAGTGGGCCAGGCAAATAAAGGCTCGCTATACTGTGGGTCATGAGCATTAACTGATTATTACACTCATATACAGCCCATGGGGGGAGTACAGTGGGCCAGGCAAATAAAGGCTCGCTATACTGTGGGTCATGAGCATTAACTGATTATTACAGTCATATACAGCACATAGGGGGGAGTACAGTGGGCCAGGCAAATAAAGGCTCGCTATACTGTGGGTCATGAGCATTAATGATTATTACACTCATATACAGCCCATAGGGGGGGGGGGGGACAGTGGGCCAGGCAAATAAAGGCTCGCTATACTGTGGGTCATGAGCATTAACTGATTATTACACTCATATACAGCACATAGGGGGGAGTACAGTGGGCCAAGCAAATAAAGGCTCGCTATACTGTGGGTCATGAGCATTAACTGATTATTACACTCATATACAGCACATAGGGGGGAGTACAGTGGGCCAGGCAAATAAAGGCTCGCTATACTGTGGGTCATGAGCATTAATGATTATTACACTCATATACAGCCCATAGGGGGGGGGGGGACAGTGGGCCAGGCAAATAAAGGCTCGCTATACTGTGGGTCATGAGCATTAACTGATTATTACACTCATATACAGCACATAGGGGGGGGGGACAGTGGGCCAGGCAAATAAAGGCTCGCTATACTGTGGGTCAGGAGTATTAACTGATTATTACACTCATATACAGCCCATAGGGGGGGGGGACAGTGGGCCAGGCAAATAAAGGCTCGCTATACTGTGGGTCAGGAGTATTAACTGATTATTACACTCATATACAGCCCATAGGGGGGGGGACAGTGGGCCAGGCAAATAAAGGCTCGCTATACTGTGGGTCATGAGCATTAACTGATTATTACAGTCATATACAGCACATAGGGGGGAGTAGAGTGGGCCAGGCAAATAAAGGCTCGCTATACTGTGGGTCATGAGCATTAATGATTATTACACTCATATACAGCCCATGGGGGGGGGGGTACAGTGGGCCAGGCAAATAAAGGCTCGCTATACTGTGGGTCATGAGTATTAACTGATTATTACACTCATATACAGCCCATAGGGGGGAGTACAGTGGGCCAAGCAAATAAAGGCTCGCTATACTGTGGGTCATGAGCATTAACTGATTATTACACTCATATACAGCACATAGGGGGGAGTACAGTGGGCCAGGCAAATAAAGGCTCGCTATACTGTGGGTCATGAGCATTAATGATTATTACACTCATATACAGCCCATGGGGGGGAGTACAGTGGGCCAGGCAAATAAAGGCACCACTCTGATACCAATTGCGTTATGTTTTGTATCAATACTATTACCATAAACATCTCTGATTGGCTAACACAGTACAACACCTTTATCCCCTCTATAGTGCAGTTATGTGCAATATCTATTCCATGTTCCAACAGCCCTAATGGGTCACCTTAATGTTGATGTAGGGCAAAGTCCGTGTGCGATGAGACCTCCTATCTAGATAAAGCGACTCAGTCAGTCCCCCGAGAAGCTCCTGCAGAACATGGGACACATGATGGAGCTGAATCTTCAGGCCGCCATTCATTTCTGTTGACTCGTCCAACATCGCCTGTCGCTCCAATTTGCTGTGTATCAGACTTGAAGGCTCGGTGTTGTTATATAATTCCGTTAACATATCCCACGTTATGAACTCAGACAGACTCACACCGCGTTCCAGAAACAGGCGAAGAAACGAAGGTTTATCATCAATTAGCGAGACCATCAGAGATGGATACAGGTCCGAAGGCTGAGAAACAAAACAAACTGTTGTTTAGCTGAGCTGGAAAGAGATGAGTAGAGATGGGTATTATAAGAAGATAAGGATAATGATGAGTAGAAATGAGTATAAGTAGATAGGAATAATGATGAGTAGAGATGAGTATTATAAGAAGATAAGGATAATGATGAGTAGAAATGAGTATTATAAGAAGATAGGGATAATGATGAGTAGAAATGAGTATTATAAGTAGATAGGAGTAATGATGAGTAGTGATGATTATTATAAGAAGATAGGGATAACGATGAGTAGAAATGAGTATTATAAGTAGATAGGAGTAATGATGAGTAGTGATGAGTATTATAAGAAGATAGGGATAACGATGAGTAGAAATGAGTATTATAAGTAGATAGGAGTAATGATGAGTAGAGATGAGTATAAGTAGATAGGAGTAATGATGAGTAGTGATGAGTATTATAAGAAGATAGGGATAACGATGAGTAGAAATGAGTATTATAAGTAGATAGGAGTAATGATGAGTAGAGATGAGTATAAGTAGATAGGAGTAATGATGAGTAGAGATGAGTATTATAAGAAGATAGGGATAACGATGAGTAGAAATGAGTATAAGTAGATAGGAGTAATGATGAGTAGAGATGAGTATTATAAGAAGATAAGGATTCTCCCCATAGAATTATACACAGAATTCCAACCTTCCACATCCAGTCTTCAGTGAATATCTGGCTCTCGGCTATATCCGCCCGGTTCCAGGCAACTGCCAGTTTCAGCTGATGGTCCCAGTTCTCCTGCCCAGAGTAGTCGGTGCTCCGAGAAGCTGAGACACAAGAACCAAGAGTTGGTATGAGTAGTCCCAGTGCTCAGTACTCTGCTGGTCAGGATAGGTTCACCATTTTGCCTTTTGGTCCCTTTCACCCTACTCTCCCCTCTTATCTTCTGCTTCGTCTTCTCCCCTTCTTTTTCCCCTTAATGCTCCCTATTCAACTACCTTCCCCCCCCCCCCCCCCCCCCAGCAATGGGCCCATTATTTGTTATGGGCAGAGAGCTGTTTGTAGATTTCTAATTCCATAGAAATATGCCCCCCCTTCCCATTTTACGCTTTAGTCATAGCAGTTGTGAACCGGTAACAGGTAAACAGGTGGAAGGGAGATATATTTCCCCTAGGTTCATCTCCTACTCCCTCATGTATAGTGGTGCTGAGTGGGTTAATTCCCCAAGGGAGTCTCACCTGGGGAATAATTAGCAGGCTAGATAGGCCTGCAGTCAGAGAGAGTGGGGGGCTGGAGCTGAGACTGTGAACTGAACTTGCTGTGTGAGGGTCTGTGCCTGAAGCAGCTTGGAGCATTTTCTCCCAAAGAGAAGGACTCTCACAAGGTACTGTGACTCTGGGGAGTTGTGTTTTGTTTTAGCCGGTAATCCCAGTAGGGGACCGGTAATAGAGAGGGAAGCACCCTGTGTATTAGTTAGAGCCCAGTGTGGCAAGGGTTTTGTTTACTTTTGTTTTACTTATGCTTCTGCTGGATACCAGAGTCAGTCACTGTACATAATAAAATGGACTGTATTCACCTAAAGGACTGTCTGTATGTCTGATCTCGCTTACATATGGTGGAGAATGCGGGCAAAGGCTATTTTCTCTTGGAAATAGTGAAGACAAAAATTTAAAGAGACAGACACTCTTAAAGGTGAAGTTTTTTTTCCCTCTCCAAAACTAAAATGGAGGAAGTATTAAAGGTGATGCTGCAAACCCAGCAGCAGAACAATGCTAATCAGCAGCAAGCTAATACAAATCACCAGGAAGCATTAAGGGTCCAGCAGCAGAGTAAGGCTACTCAGCAACAAACTAATCAGCTGTTGGTTGCACAGATAAATGCACAAGCAGAAGCCAGTAAAGTTACTTTAGAACAACAGCAGCAAGTGAACTTGCATTTACAGCAGTGCATCCAAGCACTGGCGGAGAGGTTACAGGGTAGTACCGGAAAGCTCTACCCCGGGATCTCCAGCGGTGGGTTGGCCAGGCAGACCCCCAAGATATGACCCAGATGGTGGAGCTCGTGGATCGGTTTGTGGCTACGGAGGGTTACCTCGGAGAAGGAGTTTCCCCACAGCGCCCTGGCAAGGCTCAGAGACTGCAGGAGAATCCTGGTAAGACTGTTCCATTTCTTAAAGGGGTGGTTTCCCAAAGTAACAGGGACAGAAACTCCGGTATGGCCACTGGACTTAATTCAGGCGCCAAGCCTAGAGTGGTGCCCAGTCAGCGGCAAGAGGCCTCTGATAGAGAGAGAATGGGGGTACAATGCTTCCGATGTTGGGAGTTTGGTCATTTTGCAGCTAATTGCCCCCTAACAACAGAGCCTATGGATTGTAGCTGGGGAAGACGGAAGTCCCTGTATGCACACCCTGCATGCCTTGCTTCCCAACAGGAAGAGACTGGTAAACAATTTTGCCTGGTAGGCATAAAAGGACAGCAGGTATCGGCTCTACTGGACTTGGGGAGTTTGGTAACCTTAGTTCGTGCCAGTTTGTTGGACATAACTGACTCTCTGAACTCTCGGGTTGGGGTTATGTGCATACATGGGGATACAAAGGAATACCCAACTGCTGTGGTTATGATTGAAACCCAAAGTGGAAATGTTAAGTATCAAGTTGGGGTGGTTAAAAACCTAATGCATGCTGTGATACTGGGAAGAGATTTTCCATTGTTTTGGCAGCTGTGGGGTAGAGGGAGTAACACTGAAAAAGGGTCCCCAAGGGAGGCTGACTTGTCCCCAGAACCCTTTACATCCGGTGATAGTGCTGGAGAGGTTGGGGTAACTCCTGATATTTCCTCACCCCTAGAAGTGTTTGCTGGCCTGGAAGATGAAGTACAGGAGGGTGACATGGTACCTGACTTAGAGGTGTCCCGAGACAATTTTGGTACTGCCCAAATGAGGGACCCAACTCTGTGCAAAGCCCGAGAGGGGGTAAAAGAAATAAATGGGGAACCCCAGTTTCCTGGGGCAGAAACAGTGTTCCCACGCATGGTCCTGAACCAGGATCTGTTATATCAAGTGAGCAAGATAAGGGGTGTAATTATAGAGCAACTGGTGGTGCCTCAGCAATATAGGAGGGTGGTGTTAGATATGGCACACCGACATGTGCTTGGGGGACACCTGGGAGTTGATAAAACTGCAGACAGAGTCCTCCAGAGGTTCTTTTGGCCTGGGGTAGCGGGGGATGTTAAGCGATACTGTAACTCCTGCCCTGACTGTCAGATAAATGCACCCAAGCCTCATTATAGAGGTCCGTTGGTTCCCCTTCCCATCATTGAGGTTCCCTTTGAGAGGGTTGCCATGGATTTGGTAGGGCCCCTGCCAAAATCTGCTAGAGGGCACCAACACATACTGGTTATTCTGGATTACGCCACCCGATATCCTGAAGCAGTCCCCCTGAGAAATACTTCGTCAAAATGTATTGCCAAGGAGTTGGTACATTTGTTTTCCCGGGTGGGGATACCGAAAGAGATCCTGACAGATCAGGGTACCCCATTTATGTCCAAGGTAACCAAAGAGTTGTGTCGCCTCTTGGGTATTAAACATTTACGCACGTCCGTTTACCACCCTCAAACTGATGGGCTGGTTGAACGGTTTAATAAAACCCTAAAGGCCATGCTGAAAAAGGATGTAGACAAAGACGGGAAAAACTGGGACTGTCTGTTACCCTTTCTGTTGTTCTCCATCAGGGAGGTACCTCAAGCCTCAACGGGGTTCTCCCCATTTGAGCTACTATATGGTAGACACCCAAGGGGGCTGCTAGATATAGCCAAGGAAACTTGGGAACAGGAGGCTACCCCCTATAAGACTGTGGTAGAACACATTGCTCAAATGCAAGAGCGTATTGCAGCTGTGTTACCCATAGTAAGGGAACACATGGCACAGGCACAGGAGGCCCAAAGCAGGGTTTACAACAGGTCTGCAACAGTAAGGACCTTTAATCCTGGGGACAGAGTGTTGGTACTGGTTCCCACAGTTGAGAGTAAGTTCCTGGCCAAATGGCAGGGGCCATATGAAATCGTCGAAAAGGTGGGTGAAGTGAACTATAAAGTAAGACAACCTGATAAGAGGAAACAAATTCAACTTTATCACGTGAATTTGTTAAAGCCATGGAGGCAGCAAGAGGTCCTTGCATCAGAGCCAGTACCTTTGCCCCATGGAGATAATCTGGTTCCTGAAGTAAAAATCGCAGAAACCCTGTCGGTTTCACAAAAACAGGAAGTAAAAGAGTTTCTGATGAGAAACAGGGATGTCTTTTCTGACCTTCCTGGGTGAACCAATCTCATTAAACATGATGTTGTTACTGAACCCCAGGTAAAGGTAAACATGAAGCCGTACCGGATCCCTGAGGCACGGAGACAGGCAGTCTCCGAAGAGGTGAGGAAAATGTTAGAACTGGGGGTAATTGAGGAGTCCCACAGTGATTGGTCTAGCCCCATTGTTTTGATTCCCAAGCCTGATGGAAGTCTACGGTTCTGCAACGACTTCCGTAAATTGAATGAGGTCTCAAAGTTTGATGCCTACCCCATGCCCAGGGTAGATGAACTTATAGAGAGGCTGGGCCCTGCTAGGTACCTCACCACTTTAGATCTCACTAAAGGTTATTGGCAGGTACCTTTAACTAAACAGGCTCAGGAAAAGACAGCCTCTCTCCCAGAGGGTCTTTTTCAGTATAATGTGTTACCCTTTGGTTTACATGGGGCCCCTGCAACGTTCCAAAGGTTAATGGATCGGGTCCTTAAGCCACATAGACCCTACGCCTCAGCCTATTTAGATGATGTAGTCATCTTCAGCACAGATTGGGAGTCTCACTTAGCAAAAGTGCAGGTGGTGCTAGACTCAATACGAGAAGCTGGACTTACTGCCAACCCTAAAAAGTGTGCAATAGGGATGGAAGAGGCCAAGTACCTAGGCTATGTGATTGGAAGAGGGGTAGTACAGCCTCAAATAAATAAAGTAGAGGCAATACAAAAGTGGCCCCAACCAGTGACAAAGAAGCAAGTTCGTGCCTTCCTGGGGATAGTGGGCTACTATCGCAGATTTGTGCCTAACTTTGCTTCCATTGCAGCTCCTCTAACAGACCTTACAAAAGGGAACAACTCAGTGATGATCAAGTGGTCTGCAGAGGCTGAGAAAGCTTTTATAGAACTTAAAAATTCCCTGTGTAGACAGCCGGTACTGATAACGCCCGATTTCAAGAAAGAATTAGTGGTACAAACAGATGCCTCAGATGTAGGACTGGGAGCTGTCCTCTCCCAAGTGGTAAATGGCGAGGAACACCCAGTAGTCTATTTAAGCAGAAAGCTTACACCGGCTGAGAGGAGGTACTCCATTGTAGAAAGGGAGTGCCTGGCCATTAAGTGGGCATTGGAGGCCCTGAAGTACTATTTACTGGGTCGTAAGTTTAGGTTGATCACTGACCATGCTCCCCTTAGATGGATGTCAGAGAATAAGGAAAGGAATGCTCGAGTCACCAGATGGTTTCTGGCTCTGCAGAACTTTAAGTTTACAGTGGAGCATAGGTCTGGGGCATTGCAAGGGAATGCAGATGCCCTCTCAAGAGTTTATTGTCAGGTGGCTCATTGTGCTCAGCCCTACGGGCTGAAGCAGAGGGGGGGGATATGTGAACCGGTAACAGGTAAACAGGTGGAAGGGAGATATATTTCCCCTAGGTTCATCTCCTACTCCCTCATGTATAGTGGTGCTGAGTGGGTTAATTCCCCAAGGGAGTCACACCTGGGGAATAATTAGCAGGCTAGATAGGCCTGCAGTCAGAGAGAGTGGGGGGCTGGAGCTGAGACTGTGAACTGAACTTGCTGTGTGAGGGTCTGTGCCTGCCTAAAGCAGCTTGGAGCATTGTCTCCCAAAGAGAAGGACTCTCACAAGGTACTGTGACTCTGGGGAGTTGTGTTTTGTTTTAGCCGGTAATCCCAGTAGGGGACCGGTAATAGAGAGGGAAGCACCCTGTGTATTAGTTAGAGCCCAAGTGTGGCAAGGGTTTTGTTTACTTTTGTTTTACTTATGCTTCTGCTGGATACCAGAGTCAGTCACTGTACACAATAAAATGGACTGTATTCACCTAAAGGACTGTCTGTATGTCTGATCTCGCTTACACAGTATAAATAGGTGATAATACAAATAAAAACACCTTAAGTCTTCTAAAAAAACAGGAAATAAACCCAATAGAATTGTTTTTCCACCAATAGGGATTTGTGTATCTCAGTTTGGATCATTTACATGGTTCTGTTTTATTACAGAGAAAAAGGGAATCATTTCAAATATTTGCTTAAAACGGAGTCCATGGCAAATTACCTCCCCATAATTCAGAGCTCTCTGGATATCAGGTTCCAATTCTTATGGATCAGGGAAAAGCTGTCAATTATAGGCCAGTAAGTCGGACACCTGTGATAGGCAAGTTATCTGAAAGCTTGTTAAGGGATCACATTCACAATTATGTTTTGTAAAATGTCATTATGGGTAGGAATCAGCATGGCTTTATGAAGGGCACCCACTTATACCCTTAATGGGGCTGCAGGAAAAGCCATAATTGGGAAGAAGCCGGGGGTACTTGTGGGTAATAAACTTGGCTGTAGCAAGCAATGCCAGGCAGCAGCTCCAAGGGCAAACAGGGTTTTTACCTGTATTAAATGGGGCATAGATTCATGGGAGGGGGGGTTATTTTTCCAAAGGATGCTGGTAATGTCCCATCTAGAATATGCTGGGCAATTGTGGGTCCAGTGCTCAAACGGGGTATTATTGTATTAGAGAGGGTACAGAGAGGTGAAACTAAGCTGGTAATGGGCTCAATTATGGGGAAAGACTGGCCCAGTTGGGATTGGTTACACTGGGGGGGGGGGCAGTTAAGGGGGGGGCACTATATATAAATATATAAGGGGGGGCAGTAATGAAATAGAGAAAGTACAGGGAAGAGCGACTAAGCTGATAAAGGGAATGGGCTCAGTTATGGGGAAAGGCTGGCCCAGTTGGGATTGGTTACACTGGGGAAGGGGCAGTTAAGGGGGAGTCACTATATATAAATATATAAGGGGGGGCAGTAATGAAATAGAGAAAGTACAGGGAAGAGCGACTAAGCTGATAAAGGGAATGGGCTCAATTATGGGGAAAGGCTGGCCCAGTTGGGATTGGTTACACTGGGGGGGGGGGGGCAGTTAAGGGGGGGGGTCACTATATATAAATATATAAGGGGGGGCAGTAATGAAATAGAGAAAGTACAGGGAAGAGCGACTAAGCTGATAAAGGGAATGGGCTCAGTTATGGGGAAAGGCTGGCCCAGTTGGGATTGGTTACACTGGGGGGGGGCAGTTAAGGGGGGGTCACTATATATAAATATATAAGGGGGGGCAGTAATAAAATAGAGAAAGTACAGGGAAGAGCGACTAAGCTGATAAAGGGAATGGGCTCAGTTATGGGGAAAGGCTGGCCCAGTTGGGATTGGTTACACTGGGGGGGGGGGCAGTTAAGGGGGGGTCACTATATATAAATATATAAGGGGGGGGCAGTAATGAAATAGAGAAAGTACAGGGAAGAGCGACTAAGCTGATAAAGGGAATGGGCTCAGTTATGGGAAAGGCTGGCCCAGTTGGGATTGGTTACACTGGGGGGGGAAGGGGCAGTTAAGGGGGGGTCACTATATATAAATATATAAGGGGGGGGCAGTAATGAAATAGAGAAAGTACAGGGAAGAGCGACTAAGCTGATAAAGGGAATGGGCTCAGTTATGGGGAAAGGCTGGCCCAGTTGGGATTGGTTACACTGGGGGGGGCAGTTAAGGGGGGGTCACTATATATAAATATATAAGGGGGGGCAGTAATGAAATAGAGAAAGTACAGGGAAGAGCGACTAAGCTGATAAAGGGAATGGGCTCAGTTATGGGGAAAGGCTGGCCCAGTTGGGATTGGTTACACTGGGGGGGGGGCAGTTAAGGGGGGGCACTATATATAAATATATAAGGGGGGGGGCAGTAATGAAATAGAGAAAGTACAGGGAAGAGCGACTAAGCTGATAAAGGGAATGGGCTCAGTTATGGGGAAAGGCTGGCTCAGTTGGGATTGGTTACACTGGGGGGGGGCAGTTAAGGGGGGGTCACTATATATAAATATATAAGGGGGGGCAGTAATGAAATAGAGAAAGTACAGGGAAGAGCGACTAAGCTGATAAAGGGAATGGGCTCAGTTATGGGGAAAGGCTGGCCCAGTTGGGATTGGTTACACTGGGGGGGGCAGTTAAGGGGGGGTCACTATATATAAATATATAAGGGGGGGGGCAGTAATGAAATAGAGAAAGTACAGGGAAGAGCGACTAAGCTGATAAAGGGAATGGGCTCAGTTATGGGGAAAGGCTGGCCCAGTTGGGATTGGTTACACTGGGGGGGGGGGGGGCAGTTAAGGGGGGGTCACTATATATAAATATATAAGGGGGGGGCAGTAATGAAATAGAGAAAGTACAGGGAAGAGCGACTAAGCTGATAAAGGGAATGGGCTCAGTTATGGGGAAAGGCTGGCCCAGTTGGGATTGGTTACACTGGGGGGGGGGGGGCAGTTAAGGGGGGGTCACTATATATAAATATATAAGGGGGGGGCAGTAATGAAATAGAGAAAGTACAGGGAAGAGCGACTAAGCTGATAAAGGGAATGGGCTCAGTTATGGGGAAAGGCTGGCCCAGTTGGGATTGGTTACACTGGGGAAGGGGCAGTTAAGGGGGGGTCACTATATATAAATATATAAGGGGGGGCAGTAATGAAATAGAGAAAGTACAGGGAAGAGCGACTAAGCTGATAAAGGGAATGGGCTCAGTTATGGGGAAAGGCTGGCCCAGTTGGGATTGGTTACACTGGGGGGGGGGCAGTTAAGGGGGGGGGGTCACTATATATAAATATATAAGGGGGGGCAGTAATGAAATAGAGAAAGTACAGGGAAGAGCGACTAAGCTGATAAAGGGAATGGGCTCAGTTATGGGGAAAGGCTGGCCCAGTTGGGATTGGTTACACTGGGGAAGGGGCAGTTAAGGGGGGGTAGGATTACTATATATAAGGGGGGGTAGGATCACTATACAAACAGAACTGATCAGTAGCAGTGGGACAGTTTTATACAGACATAAAGGGTTGAACTTGATGGACTTTTTTCACCCTGACTTACTGTGTCACTATGTTACTATGTAGTTTCCCTGTTTCCCTGCAGAAGACTCACATTTTGCCACAGAGCAATGAGTTACCTTTCAGCAAAGCCTGAAGTATCGCCACGTCCATCCCCTGTTCTTCAGTTTTGTCTTCCCGGAGAATTGTGAGGAGAGAGCCCATACGAACAATGTCCTGAATCTTAACAAAGAGACAGAGCTAAATGCTCCCCATTGTGGTTACGGCTCCCCAGGTATCAATGGGCCCCAGTGAAATATGGATACTAATGTATAATGCTAGGGATAGGCCTAAGCAACTGTCCAACTTCCCATTCTGCCTCTGGTCTGATACTGAGAACTCAAAAACGGCTCTGGGTTTATCATTTTATTCTCACTTTGTTTTTTATTTTATTCTCACAGTTTTATTTTAATCTCACTTTTTGTTATTAATTTTATTCTCTTTTTTGTATTTTTTTATTTTAGTATCACTTTATTTTATTCTCACTTTTTGTTTTTTATTTTATTCCAACTTTTTGTATTTTTTTTATTTTAGTCTCACTTTTTTATTGTTATTTTCACTTTTGTTTTAATTTTATTCTCACTTTTTGGTTTTAATTTTTATTTTATTCTCATATTTTTATTTTATTCTCACTTTTTGTTTTTTATTTTATTCTCAATTTTTGTATTTGTTTTTATTATAGTCTCACTTTTTTATTTTATTCTCACTTTTTTAAATTTTATTCTCACTTTGTTTTTACATTTTTATTTTATTCTCACATTTTATTTTTAATTTTATTCTCACTTTTTTGCATAATTTTTTATTTTAGTCTCACTTTTTTAAATTATTCACACTTTTAATTTTTTTCTCACTTTTTTAAAAAAAATGTATTCTCACTTTTTAAATTATTCACACTTTTAATTTTTCTCACTTTATTAAAAAATGTATTCTCACTTTTTGTTTTCATTCTTGTTCTCACTTTTTAAAATTGTATTCTCACTTTTTTCTTGCTTTTATATCTGCTTAGTCCCTCTGCAATTCTTCAACCAGCACATCCCAGTTATAATGTAAAGTTGGCCAGACCTCAGTTTGCCCAAATGTTTAACATAATGTTCCCCAGGAATCACACAATGAAGTGATTGGGCCAGGGGGGGGGGGTTAGGAGATGAAATGAGACCCAACAACAAGGAAATCCCAACCTTTTTAGTCCACATGATGATCTGGGCCTCAGTGAAGCTTTCAAACGTGTCCTGGAACAGGTTCTGCAGCTTCTCCTTGACCACAGAGATGGTGATTTGGGAAATACTCAGATTGGCCACTTGGGCAATGATGTCAGCCACGCGCCCAGAGCCCTCCACTATGACACAGGGAGTGTTGTTGCACATGGAATTGTAGATGGTCTGAGAGAGAGCGACACACAGACAAGAATAACCCAGAGGAACTAATGATGACAGAATGTACCCCTGGCAATGGCACTAAGGATTTTAGAAGGACAGATCGGGTCAAACAAGAGTAAATGGATGTTGGACAATGGCCCAGCAGTAGATTTTGTACCCCTACATCAGTGTTTTTCAACCTTTTTTGGGCAAAGGCACACTTGTTTCATGAAAAAAATCACGAGGCACACCACCATTAGAAAATGTTAAAAAATTTAACTCTGTGCCCAGCAGCAGTGCCCCCCTAGTACATTGGTGCCCAGCAGCAGTGCCCCCCTAGTACATTGGTGCCCAGCAGCAGTGCCCCCCTAGTACATTGGTGCCAAGAGCAGTGCCCCCCTAGTACATTGGTGCCCTGCCTACGGCACACCAGGCAACATCTCGCGGCACACTAGTGTGCCGCGGAACAGTGGTTGAAAAACGCTGCCCTACATTATAAAGCTAAAAGAATGCAGATACCCCTTATAATGATTGCAGTCGGATAGTTCAGCCACACCCATCATTTTTGCCAGAGGTGCTGATGGACAAAAAACTAAATCATTCAAAAACCACAAAAAATAAAAAAACTGAAAACAAAATGCAAATTCTCAGAGTATCACTGTCTAAATATTAACGGTGAGCTGAACTTCCCCTTAAAGCTTTAGTTCTCCTTTAACATTGGAAATAGTTTTGTACATAACGGCCAGTCAGCAGCACGTAAAGCCACAAGCCAATAGAGAGGATGATAATGTAGATTAGAAGGAAAGAGGTTTTCCTTTAAAGGACACGTAAACCCTAAGTATATAAGTTGGTCACATCTCCCCCACCCAAACCCACCAATTATATTGTATCCCTGCACTGGCTTCCCCTACCATCCAGGATAAAATTCAAACTAATGACCCTCACATATAAAGCAGCCCATAACTCTGCCCCCCCCTACATCTCTGAACTCATCTCTAGGTACCATCCAACCCGCTTGTTACCCCCCTACTGACCTGCCCCCCAACTCCTCTCCCATTCCCCCCTCACACGCTCGCATTCAGACAGTGCAAGGGCTGCCCCCCTTCTCTGGGATTCGCTCCCACAAACTGTCAGACTTTGTCCCAATCTCTCTGCCTTCAAGAAATCTCTAAAAACACATTTATTCAGAGAAGCTTCCCCTAATCTAGTTTAGCAACACCCTGTGCCCCCCCTCTCCCAGCTCCGCCCATTCCCACACCTTGTGTCTCAACCCTTTCTCCTTGTAGAGTGTAAGCTCTTTGGGGCAGGGCTCTCTTCACCTTTTGTATCGGTTACTGATTGCTGTATATGTTATTCCTTGTAGAGTGTAAGCTCTTGGGCAGGGCTCCCTTCCCCTCCTGTATCGGTTACTGATTGCTTTATATGTTACTCCTTGTAGAGTGTAAGCTCTTTTGGGCAGGGCTCCCTTCCCCTCCTGTATCGGTTACTGATTGCTTTATATGTTACTCCTTGTAGAGTGTAAGCTCTTTGGGGCAGGGCTCCCTTCCCCTCCTGTATCGGTTACTGATTGCTGTATATGTTACTCCTTGTAGAGTGTAAGCTCTTTTGGGCAGGGCTCCCTTCCCCTCCTGTATCGGTTACTGATTGCTTTATATGTTACTCCTTGTAGAGTGTAAGCTCTTTTGGGCAGGGTTCCCTTCCCCTCCTGTATCAGTTACTGATTGCTTTATATGTTACTCCTTGTAGAGTGTAAGCTCTTTGGGGCAGGGCTCCCTTCCCCTCTTGTATCGGTTATTGATTGTTTTATATGTTACTCCTTGTAGAGTGTAAGCTCTTTTGGGCAGGGCTCCCTTCCCCTCCTGTATCGGTTACTGATTGCTGTATATGTTACTCCTTGTAGAGTGTAAGCTCTTTTGGGCAGGGCTCTCTTCCCCTCTTGTATCGGTTACTGATTGATTTATATGTTACTCCTTGTAGAGTGTAAGCTCTTTGGGGCAGGGCTCCCTTCCCCTCCTGTATCGGTTACTGATTGCTTTATATGTTACTCCTTGTAGAGTGTAAGCTCTTTGGGGCAGGGTTCCCTTCCCCTCCTGTATCGGTTACTGATTGCTTTATATGTTACTCCTTGTAGAGTGTAAGCTCTTTTGGGCAGGGCTCTCTTCCCCTCTTGTATCAGTTACTGATTGCTGTATATGTTACTCTGTATGCCCAATGTATGTAACCCACTTATTGTACAGCGCTGCGGGGTATGTTGGTGCTTTATAAATAAATGTTAATAATAATAATAATAATATTGTATATATCCCCTACATTCTCCAGTGCTATCACATTTACATAAAAGTTCATGCAATTAAGAATGCAAGCTTACACAGGCAGAACTTACTTTGATAGAATGTCCTGCTTGCATTAAGTCCTGTAATGGTTAAACTGAGCTCAGGAGAGGAACTTGGGAGAAATTTTTTTTCTCCAGCAGAGTTTCTATGGAAACCAGCAGTGTCTTCTCTTTATTGGCTGCTAGACTGGGGGCGTAACCTGAGTTAAGAAGAACTGAGCATGCCCAGTAGCCGAGAGGGAAAGTCAGTTCCTAAGGGAGGGGCTGAGTGGGTTAGAGGAGGAGGAGGAGAAGGAACCCCAAGTGATTAAGAGGGTGCTGTAGCCTCACTATTAACCTTTGCACAACCGGAGTGGCAGGTATTTAAGGATTTCAAATAGGCTTTTCCCTGATTAAACTTTTTTGTGGGAGTTTACGTGTCCGTTAAGGTGTGTGGGGGGTTTCATGTTCAAAAGGAACAAACAGTTCCACCGGCAGATAATTCCTTTCTAGCCAATCAGAGACACAGGAACGGAATGATCTCTGTGAGGGTTAAAACATTTATAACTGATTTCTATGTTTATATTGTAGTATTACTTACATCCAGGGTCCCGGGCCCCCCTTCCAGAACCACACACACTATGGGGATCTTTATGGCTGTTCCTGCGAATGGAGAGAAAAGAGACAAATGTTGCTGAAATAACGGCGCCAATTGGATTTACTGAGAGAAACTCACGTCTATAATCCAAAATGCTCATCGGAAAGTTGTCTGAAAGGTTATCTGAAAGCAGTTCTAATGGGTAGTGCTGGCTGAAAGCTCAGACTCAGGCACACTTTACTGCTACGCTGCAAGTTGGAGTGATATCCCCCCCCTCACCCCCAGCAGCCGATCAGCAGAACAATGGGAAGGGAGCAAGATAGCAGCTCCCAGTAGGTATCAGAATAGCACTCAATAGTAAGAAATCCAAGTCCGGCTTGGGACTCCTCCAGTTACATGGGAGTAGGAGAAACAATAGGTTAGCTGAAAGCAGTTCTAATGTGTAGCGCTGGCTGAAAGCTCAGACTCAGGCACAATACACTGAGATGGCACCTACAAACAAATAATGATTCCATTGGCTGCTACTGGGGGGTCTCTCAGCCTCCTGCCCCCCGGCCCATATTGTTGCCCCTTGTCACTTCTTACCTGCATTCTCCATCGTTTGCTCAGAGATGAATTTCTCCAGTTTGGTTCTCAGTGGGATCTCAACGCCATATTTCCCATATGTTCCATTATCGACCAGAATGAAATGCGTGTGGTTATTGTCCAGGCAGCACAGCGCCCCCTGCGACCCCTCATCCATGGGATAGACAGCGGGGGCTCCTCCCTGCAATGGGCAGAAATGCTCAGTCACATGACAGCGCAGAGATCACATAAATATAAATGGTTAAAATCTACAGGAGTGTAGGATACATTGACTTTATATAATTTGATTATTCCAAATGGCTGGACCAATGGAATCACTGAATTCAGTCCCATAAAAGCACCGGTTGGTCCATCATGGCTGCCATTCTGGGCTTACATTTACACCATTCTGGATACAGGGCCTCCATAAGTGAACACAATGTTAACTTGACCTTTAATGTCACAGTATTAACTACTTTCCCCCTTTCTTCCATTTGTATTCCCATACAGCCTAGGGTTTGAGCAACTTCCATACTGCTTTACTGCACTGCTGCACTTTCAATTATAATTCCTAGCATTCTCGGATGTGGCACCTCTTATTGTGATGTATGAGACACAAAGGGATCCGCCCCCGAGGAACTGGTTACATACGATATATTATATCAGAGGGATGATAGCTTGGAACACTGTAGCCATAAACAATAAGGGATTGGGCCCCAAATGACCCAGCAGCTCGGGCCCTTACCGCCTCACTGATCAGGGACTCCCTGTTGTGCACGATGCCCCAGGTGGCAATGCCAATCAGCACAATCTCAGTCTCGTGTTGCCCACCGCTAAAGTCCCGCACAGCCTCTCCCACGTGCTTCATGACCCCCGCGTGGGACCCTCCTGTGATGATCCAGGCGCCTTGGGGGAGAGATAAGAAGAGTGAGTGACAGTGAGGTGCAGCCTGGGGGGGGGGCAATGGGAGCCCCCTGGGGCTACAGGAGGGGACAGAGTATTAGGAACTGTGCCAATAGGGCAATAAACCCATAGAAAGGGTAAGCTGTGGCAGTGCCAGCAATGAGCATTAGGGGAGTGGCAAGGGGAGACTGAGCCAATGAGCATTAGGGGAGGGGCCAGGGAAGACTGACTCAATGAGCATTAGGGGAGTGGCCAGGGGAGACTGAGCCAATGAGCATTAGGGGAGGGGCCAGGGAAGACTGACTCAATGAGCATTAGGGAAGGGGCTAGGGGAGACTGAGCCAATGAGCATTAGGGAAGGGGCTAGGGGAGACTGAACCAATGAGCATTAGGGGAGGGGCTAGGGGAGACTGAGCCAATGAGCATTAGGGAAGGGGCTAGGGGAGACTGAACCAATTAACTCAGCCCATAACATGGGGCACTAAATGGGAAATATGGAATCGGGACTGTGGGAGCATGGGTACATGGGAAGGGCTGGTCAGTAAATACAGAAGGTTATACCATGGGGTAAATAGAAAATGTGAGGGGCATAATCTGAACCCCGTTACAATGGAAAACAAAAGTTTTCATCAGTGGGAACTATAGGGGGAAGAAGATCCCACAGCGCCAGGGGGGTCCCCGGTTACCAGGGATACTGTGATTTGTATCTACTGTGGGTAATTAGGCCAAATCTTCATCAATTTCCCTGTAACCCCCCTTCCTTGTACCTATCTAATGTATCTGCCAGTACCACTGATTCAGGGGGGGGATCCCACAACTTCCCAGCCCCCCCTGTAACTCCCCTTCCTTGTACCTATCTAATGTATCTGCCAGTACCACTGATTCAGGGGGGGGTCCCACAACTTCCCAACCCCCCCTGTAACTCCCCTTCCTTGTACCTATCTAATGTATCTGCCAGTACCACTGATTCAGGGGGGGGGGATCCCACAACTTCCCAGCCCCCCTGTAACTCCCCTTCCTTGTACCTATCTAATGTATCTGCCAGTACCACTGATTCAGGGGGGGGGTCCCACAACTTCCCAGCCCCCCTGTAACTCCCCTTCCTTGTACCTATCTAATGTATCTGCCAGTACCACTGATTCAGGGGGGGGGGATCCCACAACTTCCCAGCCCCCCCTGTAACTCCCCTTCCTTGTACCTATCTAATGTATCTGCCAGTACCACTGATTCAGGGGGGGGATCCCACAACTTCCCAGCCCCCCTGTAACTCCCCTTCCTTGTACCTATCTAATGTATCTGCCAGTACCACTGATTCAGGGGGGGGGATCCCACAACTTCCCAGCCCCCCTGTAACTCCCCTTCCTTGTACCTATCTAATGTATCTGCCAGTACCACTGATTCAGGGGGGGGATCCCACAACTTCCCAGCCCCCCCTGTAACTCCCCTTCCTTGTACCTATCTAATGTATCTGCCAGTACCACTGATTCAGGGGGGGGATCCCACAACTTCCCAGCCCCCCCTGTAACTCCCCTTCCTTGTACCTATCTAATGTATCTGCCAGTACCACTGATTCAGGGGGGGGTCCCACAACTTCCCAACCCCCCCTGTAACTCCCCTTCCTTGTACCTATCTAATGTATCTGCCAGTACCACTGATTCAGGGGGGGGGTCCCACAACTTCCCAGCCCCCCTGTAACTCCCCTTCCTTGTACCTATCTAATGTATCTGCCAGTACCACTGATTCAGGGGGGGGGATCCCACAACTTCCCAGCCCCCCCTGTAACTCCCCTTCCTTGTACCTATCTAATGTATCTGCCAGTACCACTGATTCAGGGGGGGATCCCACAACTTCCCAGCCCCCCCTGTAACTCCCCTTCCTTGTACCTATCTAATGTATCTGCCAGTACCACTGATTCAGGGGGGGGGGATCCCACAACTTCCCAGCCCCCCTGTAACTCCCCTTCCTTGTACCTATCTAATGTATCTGCCAGTACCACTGATTCAGGGGGGGATCCCACAACTTCCCAGCCCCCCCTGTAACTCCCCTTCCTTGTACCTATCTAATGTATCTGCCAGTACCACTGATTCAGGGGGGGATCCCACAACTTCCCAGCCCCCCCTGTAACTCCCCTTCCTTGTACCTATCTAATGTATCTGCCAGTACCACTGATTCAGGGGGGGGATCCCACAACTTCCCAGCCCCCCCTGTAACTCCCCTTCCTTGTACCTATCTAATGTATCTGCCAGTACCACTGATTCAGGGGGGGATCCCACAACTTCCCAGCCCCCCCTGTAACTCCCCTTCCTTGTACCTATCTAATGTATCTGCCAGTACCACTGATTCAGGGGGGGGGTCCCACAACTTCCCAGCCCCCCTGTAACTCCCCTTCCTTGTACCTATCTAATGTATCTGCCAGTACCACTGATTCAGGGGGGGGATCCCACAACTTCCCAGCCCCCCCTGTAACTCCCCCTCCTTGTACCTATCTAATGTATCTGCCAGTACCACTGATTCAGGGGGGGGGGATCCCACAACTTCCCAGCCCCCCTGTAACTCCCCTTCCTTGTACCTATCTAATGTATCTGCCAGTACCACTGATTCAGGGGGGGATCCCACAACTTCCCAGCCCCCCCTGTAACTCCCCTTCCTTGTACCTATCTAATGTATCTGCCAGTACCACTGATTCAGGGGGGGGATCCCACAACTTCCCAGCCCCCCTGTAACTCCCCTTCCTTGTACCTATCTAATGTATCTGCCAGTACCACTGATTCAGAGGGGGGATCCCACAACTTCCCAGCCCCCCCTGTAACTCCCCTTCCTTGTACCTATCTAATGTATCTGCCAGTACCACTGATTCAGGGGGGGGGGATCCCACAACTTCCCAGCCCCCCTGTAACTCCCCTTCCTTGTACCTATCTAATGTATCTGCCAGTACCACTGATTCAGAGGGGGGATCCCACAACTTCCCAGCCCCCCCTGTAACTCCCCTTCCTTGTACCTATCTAATGTATCTGCCAGTACCACTGATTCAGGGGGGGGGGATCCCACAACTTCCCAGCCCCCCCTGTATCTCCCCTTCCTTGTACCTATCTAATGTATCTGCCAGTACCACTGATTCAGGGGGGGGATCCCACAACTTCCCAGCCCCCCTGTAACTCCCCTTCCTTGTACCAATCTAATGTATCTGCCAGTACCACTGATTCAGGGGGGGGGATCCCACAACTTCCCAGCCCCCCCTGTATCTCCCCTTCCTTGTACCTATCTAATGTATCTGCCAGTACCACTGATTCAGGGGGGGGGATCCCACAACTTCCCAGCCCCCCTGTAACTCCCCTTCCTTGTACCAATCTAATGTATCTGCCAGTACCACTGATTCAGGGGGGGATCCCACAACTTCCAGCCCCCCCTGTAACTCCCCTTCCTTGTACCTATCTAATGTATCTGCCAGTACCACTGATTCAGGGGGGGGGATCCCACAACTTCCCAGCCCCCCTGTAACTCCCCTTCCTTGTACCTATCTAATGTATCTGCCAGTACCACTGATTCAGGGGGGGATCCCACAACTTCCCAGCCCCCCTGTAACTCCCCTTCCTTGTACCAATCTAATGTATCTGCCAGTACCACTGATTCAGGGGGGGATCCCACAACTTCCCAGCCCCCCCTGTAACTCCCCTTCCTTGTACCTATCTAATGTATCTGCCAGTACCACTGATTCAGGGGGGGGGGATCCCACAACTTCCCAGCCCCCCTGTAACTCCCCTTCCTTGTACCTATCTAATGTATCTGCCAGTACCACTGATTCAGGGGGGGGGGTCCTACAACTTCCCAGCCCCCCTGTAACTCCCCTTCCTTGTACCTATCTAATGTATCTGCCAGTACCACTGATTCAGGGGGGGGGATCCCACAACTTCCCAGCCCCCCCTGTAACTCCCCTTCCTTGTACCTATCTAATGTATCTGCCAGTACCACTGATTCAGGGGGGGGGATCCCACAACTTCCCAGCCCCCCTGTAACTCCCCTTCCTTGTACCTATCTAATGTATCTGCCAGTACCACTGATTCAGGGGGGGGGGTCCTACAACTTCCCAGCCCCCCTGTAACTCCCCTTCCTTGTACCTATCTAATGTATCTGCCAGTACCACTGATTCAGGGGGGGGGGTCCTACAACTTCCCAGCCCCCCTGTAACTCCCCTTCCTTGTACCTATCTAATGTATCTGCCAGTACCACTGATTCAGGGGGGGGGGGTCCCACAACTTCCCAGCCCCCCTGTAACTCCCCTTCCTTGTACCTATCTAATGTATCTGCCAGTACCACTGATTCAGGGGGGGGGGATCCCACAACTTCCCAGCCCCCCCTGTAACTCCCCTTCCTTGTACCTATCTAATGTATCTGCCAGTACCACTGATTCAGGGGGGGGGATCCCACAACTTCCCAGCCCCCCCTGTAACTCCCCTTCCTTGTACCTATCTAATGTATCTGCCAGTACCACTGATTCAGGGGGGGGGGATCCCACAACTTCCCAGCTCCCCCTGTAACTCCCCTTTCCCTCCTTAACATGGAACCTTCTGTCCTCTAATCTGATTGGCTCACTCCTGTCTGCTGGGAGGGGATACTGCTAAATAAAGCATTGGAGAGATTATTATATGGTCCCTTTGTTTATTTATATGTAGTGATCCTACCCCCCCTTAACTGCCCCCCCCCAGTGTAACCAATCCCAACTGGGCCAGCCTTTCCCCATAACTGAGCCCATTCCCTTTATCAGCTTAGTCGCTCTTCCCTGTACTTTCTCTATTTCATTACTGCCCCCCCCTTATATATTTATATATAGTGACCCCCCCTTAACTGCCCCCCCCCAGTGTAACCAATCCCAACTGGGCCAGCCTTTCCCCATAACTGAGCCCATTCCCTTTATCAGCTTAGTCGCTCTTCCCTGTACTTTCTCTATTTCATTACTGCCCCCCCCCCTTATATATTTATATATAGTGCCCCCCCCTTAACTGCCCCTTCCCCCCAGTGTAACCAATCCCAACTGGGCCAGCCTTTCCCCATAACTGAGCCCATTCCCTTTATCAGCTTAGTCGCTCTTCCCTGTACTTTCTCTATTTCATTACTGCCCCCCCTTATATATTTATATATAGTGACCCCCCCTTAACTGCCCCTTCCCCAGTGTAACCAATCCCAACTGGGCCAGCCTTTCCCCATAACTGAGCCCATTCCCTTTATCAGCTTAGTCGCTCTTCCCTGTACTTTCTCTATTTCATTACTGCCCCCCCTTATATATTTATATATAGTGACCCCCCCTTAACTGCCCCCCCCCAGTGTAACCAATCCCAACTGGGCCAGCCTTTCCCCATAACTGAGCCCATTCCCTTTATCAGCTTAGTCGCTCTTCCCTGTACTTTCTCTATTTCATTACTGCCCCCCCTTATATATTTATATATAGTGCCCCCCCTTAACTGCCCCCCCCCCCCCCCAGTGTAACCAATCCCAACTGGGCCAGCCTTTCCCCATAACTGAGCCCATTCCCTTTATCAGCTTAGTCGCTCTTCCCTGTACTTTCTCTATTTCATTACTGCCCCCCCTTATATATTTATATATAGTAATCCTACCCCCCCTAACTGTACTTTCACCTACACCCCCAATACACTCAGTGGGGTCTGGATTCTCTGATCTTCGCTCCCTTGATATCACTTTGGGTTTCACTGTATCTCGTATTCTCTGTCTCACCCCCATATCAGTACTATTAGTTGCCCCCTTACCAGTACTCTGTGCCGCTGTGACCAGCCCCCGGCTGAATTCGGTTTTGAGTCTGGGGCTGATGTTGAAGTTCTTGGCTCCTCCGGTGACAGAAATGAGGAGGTTAGGGACGCGCAGGTCCCACTGTTGGGTCATCAGGTCAAAGAGCGATCGAGGGGGGGTATCATTGGAGGCACGAACATACTGTGTCGGGCAATAAGCACAGGCAGGGCAGTTATTAGCAGAATGTTTGTTCTTTGGGGCAGAAATTTTTGTATTTTATTTGTGAGTTTTTGCACTAAAAACTTGAATTTTTCATGTGAAAAAATAAGACAAACTTTGATTTCTGAAGCGCAAACTCCCCACAACCCCCGATACAAACCCTTCCCATCTATCTCTCCAGCTCCTATCTCTCCAGCCTCTATCTCTCCTGCCCCTATCTCTCAAATCTCTATCTCTCCAGCCTCTATCTCTACAGTCTCTATTTCTCCAGTCTCTATCTCTCCAGCCTCTATCTCTCCATCCCCTATCTCTCCAGCCTCTATCTCTCCTGCCCCTATCTCTCAAATCTCTATCTCTCCAGCCTCTATCTCTACAGTCTCTATTTCTCCAGCCTCTATCTCTCCATCCCCTATCTCTCCAGCCTCTAACTCTCCAGCCCCTATTTCTCCAGTCTCTATCACTCCAGCCTCTATCTCTCCAGCCCATATCTCTCCAGCCTCTTTCTCTCCAGCCCCTATCTCTCCAGCTTCTATCTCTCAGCCCCTATCTCTCCAATCTCTATCTCTCCAGCCTCTATCTCTCCAGTCTCTATCTCTCCAGCCCCTATCTCTCCAGTCTCTATTACTCCAGCCTCTATCTCTCCAGCCTCTACCTCTCCAGTCTCTAACTCTCCAGCCCCTATCTCTCCAGTCTCTATCTCTCCAGCCTCTATCTCTCCAGCCCCTATCTCTCCAGTCTCTATCACTCCAGCTACTATCTCTCCAGCCTCTATCTCTCCAGCCCCTATCTCTCCAGCTTCTATCTCTCAGCCCCTATCTCTCCAATCTCTATCTCTCCAGTCTCTATCTCTCCAGCCCCTATCTCTCCAGTCTCTATTACTCCAGCCTCTATCTCTCCAGCCTCTATCTCTCCAGCCTCTACCTCTCCAGTCTCTAACTCTCCAGCCCCTATCTCTCCAGCCTCTATCTCTCCAGCCTCTATCTCTCCAGCCTCTATCTCTCCAGCCCCTATCTCTCCAGTCTCTATCACTCCAGCTACTATCTCTCCAGCCTCTATCTCTCCAGTCTCTAACTCTCCAGCCCCTATCTCTCCAGTTTCTATCTCTCCAGCCTCTATCGCTCCAGCCCCTACCTCTTCAGTCTCTACCTCTCCAGCCTCTATCTCTCCAGTCTCTATCTCTCCAGCTTCTATTTCTCCAGCGTCTATCTCTCCAGCCTCTATCTCTCCAGTTTCTATCTCTCCAGCCTCTATCTCTCCAGTCTCTATCTCTCCAGCCCCTATCTCTCCAGCCCCTATCTCTCCAGCCTCTATCTCTCCAGCCCCTATCTCTCCAGCCTCTATCTCTCCAGCCCCTATCTTTCCAGCCTCTATTTCTCCAGCCCCTATCTCTCCAGCCTCTATCTCTCCAGTCTCTATCTCTCCAGCCCCTATCTCTCCAGTCTCTATGTCTCCAGCCCCTATCTCTCCAGTCTATATCTCTCCAGCCCCTATCTCTCTAGCCTCTATCTCTCCAGCCCCTATCTCTCCAGTCTCTGTCTCTCCAGCCCCTATCTCTCCAGTCTTTATCTCTCCAGCCCCTATCTCTCCAGTCTCTATCTCTCCAGCCCCTATCTCTCCAGTCTCTATCTCTCCAGCCCCTATCTCTCCAGTCTATATCTCTCCAGCCCCTATCTCTCCAGTCTCTATCTCTCCAGCCCCTATCTCTCCAGTCTATATCTCTCCAGCCCCTATCTCTCTAGCCTCTATCTCTCCAGCCTCTATCTCTCCAGTCTCTATCTCTCCAGCCCCTATCTCTCCAGTCTCTATCTCTCCAGCCCCTATCTCTCCAGCCTCTATCTCTCCATCCTCTATTAGAAACACAAGAGGTTCAGCAGGAGCAAAGGGCCACTTTGAGTGCAACTGCTGGGTTTTTTTTCCCAGAAACTGCTTTGCTCAAAGTGAACCCCACAAAGACAGACGCTAATGGGGTGCAGTTTCCACATTGTAGTTAATAAAAGTGCTGCGCGACTCACCTTTGCCCAAGTCCTGGTTGTGCCTGTGAATGTCAGGTCTCCGTGGGCATCTGAGGGAAACTCTCGGACGTGTTTATGGGGGTCCCACACGGTTCCAGGTTCCAATGGAGCAGATACTTGGGCTGCAAAGTGTGTCCGCCTTGTGTGTCCGCAGCCACATGTGTCCCTGGGGGAAACACTGGTGAGAATGGGGCCCGAGGAGGGGTAATATGGGCCGATATGTAGAGCTGCTAATCCTGGCACTATGCCCTATGCCAACATGCTCATGGGCACAATAACTGTTATATACACCCATATACCCATATACACCCATATACAAATATACACCCATACACCCATATATACATACACCCCCATATACCCATATATACATATACACCCATATATACATATACACCCATATACCCATATATACTTATACCCCCATATACCCATATATACATATACCCCCCATATACCCATATATACACCCATATATACATGTACCCCCATATATACATATACCCATATATACATATACCCCCATATACCCATATGTACATATACCCCCATATACCCATATGTACATATACCTCCATATACCCATATATACATATACCCCCATATACCCATATATACATATACCCCATATACCCATATATACATATACCCCCATATACCCATATGTACATATACCTCCATATACCCATATGTACATATACCTCCATATACCCATATATACATATACCCCCCATATACCCATATATACATATACCCCCATATACCCATATATACATATACCCCCATATACCCATATATACATATACCCCCATATACTGGATCCTACAAGTCAGAAAAATACAATAAAACTGCATGGGAACCAATGGTCGGAGGTAACATGGTACCATTAGATATTTGGGGGCCACATGGAGGGCGGGCACATCTGTGCCAGGAAATACTGGGGCACCTAGGGGACTCCAGCTGCTGCCGTGCCCAGCATGTACAAAGGGCTGTATTTGATAATCACTAAATTCTTCTATTTATCAACTGTTGGGAGGAATGTGACCCCGACAAACGGGCCTCCCTATAATTAAAGGATATGGACAGGAGGTTACAGCTAGAGTAGAGTTTCTATGGAAACCAGCAGTGCCATCTCTTCCTTGGCTGTAGACTGGGGGGCGTGTTTAGTAACCTGAGTTTAAAGGAACTGAGCATGCTCAGTAGCCCTGAGCCAAAGTCAGTTCCTGAGGGAGGGGCTGAGTGGGTTAGAGGAGGACGAGGAACCCCAAGTGATAAGGGGGTGCTGTAGCCTTTGCACAACCGGAGTGGCAGGTATTTAAAGAGGCTCCTCCCTGATTCAATTTTTTTGTCGGGGGGTTTACATGCCCTTTAATGAAACTTACCTTTTAACTGCCACATTTAGCAAAGTTCACTGTTCACGTGCTGTCCATTATTTTTTGCCAACAAGTGTTTGTGGGGTTCCCTAGCATTCCGTGGGGGCACTTACCCAGTGTATATCAGTGCAGGTTGGGGGGGCACAGGAAGTACAAAGAGTATGGGGGGGTAGAAACACTACTCACACCTTTAGTTCTTATATTAAAATGCAGGTTCCGTGCAGGTTCCGTGTAATTGTTCCCAAACAGAATTACTCAGCACCATGATCCGATCTGATGCTAAATTCAACCCAGGGCAGGGGGGAGAGTAACCGTGGGTCACTGACCCCTTGATACAAATCAATAACAACTTTGTATTTCTCAGTTCCCCGCACTCACAAGTCTGCAGTTTGGCACCGACCATGAAGAAGCAGCGATTGGTTGTTTTGGCCACTGACCTGTCACCGGGGGCCTCGGGGGCCGGAGGGATAAAGGCCACACACTCTTTCTTCCTGATGTTTCGGGTCACCCATGAGTTAAGTACATCGACCTGAAACAGGAATGTACCACTGAGAGGGGCAGCAGGGGGCAGTTGCGCAGGGTGAAAGGATCAGAGACATTTGGCCCTATTATACGTTCTAGCCAGCCCCCTTACCCCCAGGGCACCGCCCCCATCCAGAGATGTAACTGCCTTCAAACTTCATGGCGGGAGGGGCATCAAGTCAACAGAAGGAAAACTAGATTTGTCATTAGCTGTCATCCTCTTCCCCCCTATTTGCACCGACAGTGACAGCAGGAGAGCCCCAAAATGTAATTACAAAATAACCAAAGTTTATGTATAAAACTGCCGTGTGGTTGCACCCCTACACTCCCAATGCTACACTGTGGGGAAAAACATGGCGCTTTGCACCCTTTCTAGGCCATACCACCTGCATTTGAGTTTGGGGGTGGCCAAGAAGGCTCATATAAGGGAAGGGGTAGACAAAATAAGAATGAGAGGGTCGATACCCTGGGAATATACATGGGCAGAGGACGCCCCCCACCAACTAAAGATGTTTCTCCCTGGTATGAAGGGCAGGAAGATGGTGCCAGATGGAAACTGTGGGCATAGACATGGGTGGTGCTGGGAGGGGCCAAAGCTGCAAGGGAAACAATGAAAGGCCAATAGAATCTTGTTCAGTGTACCCCTTAATCCTTCACTGCCCCCAAGGATGTCCCACTTGTTCCTCTAATCAAGTGGTTCTCAACCTTCCTCATGCCCCGACTCTTTAATACAGTTCCTCATGTTGTGGTGACCCCCAAACATAAAATTATTCCTAAGACCATTGGAAATATGTGTTTTCCGATGGTCTTAGACGACCCCTGTGAAAGGGCATTCGACCCCCAAAGAGGTCCTGACCCTCAGGTTGAGAGCCCCTGCTCTAAGCTGAAGGTGCTTCCCTGGCCAACCCTAGGGCATAAGGCTCAGGTATAAAGAGAAGATTAGAGACAAGTCCATATATCCATCCAAAATGCTAAATCTTGGTGTTTTACACCAATAAATGAACATAATATTGTGCGGGGGGGGGGGGTCAAAACACCCTCAAACTACTGAACCCTATATAATTTGAGCAAAATAAAGTGAGGGGTCCTCACCTTCTCCCCATCAATAAATTTAGGAGCAGTTTTCTTCTTTTTCTTTGGATCAGCGGTGCCGGGCCTGTAGGGTGAGCCTACGGTGCTGTGTAGTTGGACCCCATCAATTCGATCCGGAACTGGCGATTTGCTCTTTGTGTTTCCCATGGGTGGTCCGTCCTTAAGGATGGAATTGGCGCATCTGCCTGGAAACACAAATAGAGATTCCATTAACCAAGATATAGAGGGGAAGGGTCTCTTATTACCCTGAGGATGGGTCACATGACCCGATAGCATAGGGAGCTGCAAGTTTGAGTGAGTCTGGAATATATTGCCCACCCTGCTCTCCCCCACCCATGCACCCTCCTCTCCCTCCCCCACCAAATGACTGTTTGTGCTTCTGGCTGATCCAGGTGCTGCCCACTAAATGACACTGAGCACTAATGGATCCTTGACAGCATGTGGTGTATCCAATCCACAGAGAGCACTCACTTCATGAATGTCCATAGAAAAAATCTTTTATTCAGACATAATATCTACGCATTTCGATCCACATGGGATCATCATCAGGATATATATATTGATAATAATGAAGATATCAATAAAAATATCATAATGGATCTAACAATATATATAGTAGTGGATCTATCAATAAATTTATTGTAGTGGATCTATAACTATATCATAGTGGATCTATCAATTAATATATTGTAGTTGATCTATTAATAAATATATCATAGTGGATCTATAATTATATCATAGTAGATCTACTAATGAATACATCATAGTGGATCTATCAATAAATATATCATCATGGATCTATTAATAAATATATCGTAGTGGATCTATCAATAAATATATCATAGTAGATCTATCAATAAATATATTGTAGTGGATCTATCAATAAATATATCATAGTGGATCTAACAATAAATATATTGTAGTGGATCTATTAATAAATATATCATAGTGGATCTATAAATAAATATATCTTAGTGGATCCATCAATAAATATATTGTAATGAATCTATCAATAAATATATTGTAGTGGATCCATCAATAAATATATCATAGTGGATCTATCAATAAATTTATTGTACTTTCTCTATCAATAGATATATCATAGTGGATCTAGCAATAAATATCTTGTCCTGGATCTATCAATGAATATATTGTAGTGGATCTATGTCACGGTCGGCACCCTAAACCAGAACAGATGCCAAGTTCCCTTGTCTCGGCTCGGCTTCACCAGTATTGTGACCGCCTTTGGCTTCGGGAGGAGCCCTCAGCTACTCAGATGCCACCTGGACTTAACGAGGGGGACAAGGCAGGAGTTCTGGCAAGCAAAGGGGCACGACTGTAGATAAAGTCAGTTAGGCCAAAGATCACGGTACAAAATAGGGTTAAACAAGGTCGTCGTCAGGCAGGCTAGGTCGGGGCGGGCAGTAATCGAGGATAGTCAGACAGGCAAGGGTCAAACCGGATAATCAATACAGCAGGATGAGACGAAATCGAAGTCGAAGTACAAGCCGAGGTCAGATATGGATAATCAGAATAGTCAGGAGCAAGCCGGGTCAAAAACACAGGAAGGCAACAAGCAGGATACAGGAACGAAATACACAAGGCTCAGAAAGGCACCAGGAATGAATTCCTATCACGGGCAATCAATCTAATACAAATGGCCCTTTAAATATTTTGAATTTCGCGCCTTTGCGCGCTGACGTCATGACGTCAGCGCGCATGCGCCTTTAAGACGCGGAAGTGCGCGCGCGCGCGCACCTAGGAAGGAGCCGGCACAGGGAGCAGACGGCGCGGCGGGCGTCCCCGCCGATGGCAGCGCGGCGGGCATCCCCGCCGTGCCGGTAAGGCACTTCTCCTTACAATCTATTAATAAATATATCACAGTGGATCTATAAATATATCATAGTGGATCTATAAATATATTGTAGTGGATCTATCAATAAATTTATCGTAGTGGATCTATTAATGAATATATTATAGTGGATCTATAATTATATTATAGTGGATATATATATATATATATATATATATCATAGTGAATCCATCAATAGATATATCGTAGTGGATCAATTAATAAATATATCATAGTGGAGCTATCAATAAATATATTGTTGTAAATCTATTAATAAATATATCTTAGTGGATCTATAAATATATCATAGTGGAGCTATCAATAAATATATCATAGTGGAGCTATCAATAAATATATTGTAGTGAATCTATTAATAAATATATCTTAGTGGATCTATAAATATATTGTAGTGGATCTATTAATAAATATATCATAGTGGATCTATCAATAAAGATATTGTAGTGGATCTATCAATAAATATATTGTAGTGGATCTATAAATATATCATAGTGGATCTATAAATATATTGTAGTGGATCTATCAATAAATTTATTGTAGAGGATATATAATTACATCATAGTGGATCTATCAATAAATATATTGTAGTGGATCTATTAATAAATATATCATAGTGGAGCTATCAATAAATATATTGTTGTAAATCTATTAAGAAATATATTGTAGTGGATCTATCAATAAATATATCGTAGAGGATCTATCAATAAATATATTGTAGTGAATCTATTAATAAATATATCTTAGTGGATCTATAAATATATTGTAGTGGATCTATCAATAAATATATCGTAGAGGATCTATCAATAAATATATTGTAGTGGATCTATCAATAAATATATCATAGTGGATCTATCAATAAAGCTATTGTAGTGGATCTATCAATAAATATATTGTAGTGGATCTATTAATAAATATATCACAGTGGATCTATAAATATATCATAGTGGATCTATAAATATATTGTAGTGGATCTATCAATAAATTTATCGTAGTGGATATATAATTACATCATAGTGGAGCTATCAATAAATATATTGTTGTAAATCTATTAATAAATATATCATAGAGATCTATAAATATATTGTAGTGAATCTATTAATAAATATATCATAGTGGATCTATAAATATATTGTAGTGGATCTATCAATAAGTATATAGTAGTGGATCTATTAATAAATATATTGTAATGGATCTATAAATATATCATAGTGGATCTATTAATAAATATATCATAGTGGATCTATCAATAAATATATCTTAGTGTATCTATCAATAAATATATCTTAGTGTATCTATCAATAAATATATCGTAGTGGATCTATCAATAAATATATCTTAGTGGATCTATCAATAAATATATCTTAGTGTATCTATCAATAAATATATCGTAGTGGATCTATCAATAAATATATCTTAGTGGATCTATCAATAAATATATCTTAGTGTATCTATCAATAAATATATCGTAGTGGATCTATCAATAAATAAATATATCTTTGTGGATCCATCAATAAATATATTGTAATGAATCTTTGAATAACTATATTGTACTGGATTGTAGAATTCTGGGCCAAATAAATTGAATTCTATCCCAGTGCACAAACACCAAGCCTTATAGCTTAGGAAAAGAATTTATTTCTAACAGCAAAAACAGTGATGCAAAACGTACAGAGTCCGCAGCTACAACTGACCAACAGAGGGGGGACTGGGAACGTACAGAGTCTGCAGCTACAACTGACCAACAGAGGGGGGACTGGGAACGTACAGAGTCTGCAGCTACAACTGACCAACAGAGGGGGGACTGGGAACGTACAGAGTCTGCAGCTACAACTGACCAACAGAGGGGGGACTGGGAACATACAGAGTCTGCAGCTACAACTGACCAACAGAGGAGGGACTGGGAACGTACAGAGTCTGCAGCTACAACTGACCAACAGAGGAGGGACTGGGAACGTACAGAGTCTGCAGCTACAAGTGCCCAACAGAGGGGGGACTGGGAACGTACAGAGTGTGCAGCTACAACTGACCAACAGAGGGGGGACTGGGAACGTACAGAGTCTGCAGCTACAACTGACCAACAGAGGGGGGACTGGGAACATACAGAGTCTGCAGCTACAACTGACCAACAGAGGGGGGACTGGGAACGTACAGAGTCTGCAGCTACAACTGACCAACAGAGGGGGGACTGGGAACGTACAGAGTCTGCAGCTACAACTGACCAACAGAGGGGGGACTGGGAACGTACAGAGTCTGCAGCTACAACTGACCAACAGAGGGGGGACTGGGAACGTACAGAGTCTGCAGCTACAACTGACCAACAGAGGGGGGACTGGGAACGTACAGAGTCTGCAGCTACAAGTGCCCAACAGAGGGGGGACTGGGAACGTACAGAGTCTGCAGCTACAACTGACCAACAGAGGGGGGACTGGGAACGTACAGAGTCTGCAGCTACAAGTGCCCAACAGAGGGGGGACTGGGAACGTACAGAGTCTGCAGCTACAAGTGACCAACAGAGGGGGGACTGGGACCGTACAGAGTCTGCAGCTACAAGTGCCCAACAGAGGGGGGACTGGGAACGTACAGAGTCTGCAGCTACAACTGACCAACAGAGGGGGGACTGGGAACGTACAGAGTCTGCAGCTACAACTGACCAACAGAGGGGGGACTGGGAACGTACAGAGTCTGCAGCTACAAGTGCCCAACAGAGGGGGGACTGGGAACGTACAGAGTCTGCAGCTACAAGTGCCCAACAGAGGGGGGACTGGGAATGTACAGAGTCTGCAGCTACAACTGACCAACAGAGGGGGGACTGGGAACGTACAGAGTCTGCAGCTACAACTGACCAACAGAGGGGGGACTGGGAACGTACAGAGTCTGCAGCTACAAGTGCCCAACAGAGGGGGGACTGGGAACGTACAGAGTCTGCAGCTACAAGTGCCCAACAGAGGGGGGACTGGGAACGTACAGAGTCTGCAGCTACAACTGACCAACAGAGGGGGGACTGGGAACGTACAGAGTCTGCAGCTACAAGTGCCCAACAGAGGGGGGACTGGGAACGTACAGAGTCTGCAGCTACAAGTGCCCAACAGAGGGGGGACTGGGAATGTACAGAGTCTGCAGCTACAACTGACCAACAGAGGGGGGACTGGGAACGTACAGAGTCTGCAGCTACAACTGACCAACAGAGGGGGGACTGGGAACGTACAGAGTCTGCAGCTACAAGTGCCCAACAGAGGGGGGACTGGGAACGTACAGAGTCTGCAGCTACAAGTGCCCAACAGAGGGGGGACTGGGAACGTACAGAGTCTGCAGCTACAACTGACCAACAGAGGGGGGACTGGGAACGTACAGAGTCTGCAGCTACAAGTGCCCAACAGAGGGGGGACTGGGAACGTACAGAGTCTGCAGCTACAACTGACCAACAGAGGGAGGACTGGGAACGTACAGAGTCTGCAGCTACAACCGACCAACAGAGGGGGGACTGGGAACGTACAGAGTCTGCAGCTACAAGTGCCCAACAGAGGGGGGACTGGGAACGTACAGAGTCTGCAGCTACAACTGACCAACAGAGGGGGGACTGGGAACGTACAGAGTCTGCAGCTACAACTGACCAACAGAGGGGGGACTGGGAACGTACAGAGTCTGCAGCTACAACTGACCAACAGAGGGGGGACTGGGAACGTACAGAGTCTGCAGCTACAACCGACCAACAGAGGGGGGACTGGGAACGTACAGAGTCTGCAGCTACAACCGACCAACAGAGGGGGGACTGGGAACGTACAGAGTCTGCAGCTACAAGTGCCCAACAGAGGGGGGACTGGGAACGTACAGAGTCTGCAGCTACAACTGACCAACAGAGGGGGGACTGGGAACGTACAGAGTCTGCAGCTACAACTGACCAACAGAGGGGGGACTGGGAACGTACAGAGTCTGCAGCTACAACTGACCAACAGAGGGGGGACTGGGAACGTACAGAGTCTGCAGCTACAACTGACCAACAGAGGGGGGACTGGGAACGTACAGAGTCTGCAGCTACAAGTGCCCAACAGAGGAGGGACTGGGAACGTACAGAGTCTGCAGCTACAACTGACCAACAGAGGGGGGACTGGGAACGTACAGAGTCTGCAGCTACAACTGACCAACAGAGGGGGGACTGGGAACGTACAGAGTCTGCAGCTACAACTGACCAACAGAGGGGGGACTGGGAACGTACAGAGTCTGCAGCTACAAGTGCCCAACAGAGGGGGGACTGGGAACGTACAGAGTCTGCAGCTACAAGTGCCCAACAGAGGAGGGACTGGGAACGTACAGAGTCTGCAGCTACAACTGACCAACAGAGGGGGGACTGGGAACGTACAGAGTCTGCAGCTACAAGTGCCCAACAGAGGGGGGACTGGGAACGTACAGAGTCTGCGGCTACAACCGACCAACAGAGGGGGGACTGGGAACGTACAGAGTCTGCGGCTACAACTGACCAACAGAGGGGGGACTGGGAACGTACAGAGTCTGCGGCTACAACTGACCAACAGAGGGGGGACTGGGAACGTACAGAGTCTGCAGCTACAACTGACCAACAGAGGAGGGACTGGGAACGTACAGAGTCTGCAGCTACAACTGACCAACAGAGGGGGACTGGGAACATACAGAGTCTGCAGCTACAACTGACCAACAGAGGAGGGACTGGGAACGTACAGAGTCTGCAGCTACAACTGACCAACAGAGGGGGGACTGGGAACGTACAGAGTCTGCAGCTACAACTGACCAACAGAGGGGGGACTGGGAACATACAGAGTCTGCAGCTACAACTGACCAACAGAGGGGGGACTGGGAACGTACAGAGTCTGCAGCTACAACTGACCAACAGAGGGGGGACTGGGAACGTACAGAGTCTGCGGCTACAACTGACCAACAGAGGGGGGACTGGGAACGTACAGAGTCTGCAGCTACAAGTGCCCAACAGAGGGGGGACTGGGAACGTACAGAGTCTGCAGCTACAAGTGCCCAACAGAGGGGGGACTGGGAACGTACAGAGTCTGCAGCTACAACTGACCAACAGAGGGGGGACTGGGAACGTACAGAGTCTGCAGCTACAAGTGCCCAACAGAGGGGGGACTGGGAACGTACAGAGTCTGCAGCTACAACTGACCAACAGAGGGGGGACTGGGAACGTACAGAGTCTGCAGCTACAAGTGCCCAACAGAGGGGGGACTGGGAACGTACAGAGTCTGCAGCTACAAGTGACCAACAGAGGGGGGACTGGGACCGTACAGAGTCTGCAGCTACAAGTGCCCAACAGAGGGGGGACTGGGAACGTACAGAGTCTGCAGCTACAACTGACCAACAGAGGGGGGACTGGGAACGTACAGAGTCTGCAGCTACAACTGACCAACAGAGGGGGGACTGGGAACGTACAGAGTCTGCAGCTACAAGTGCCCAACAGAGGGGGGACTGGGAACGTACAGAGTCTGCAGCTACAAGTGCCCAACAGAGGGGGGACTGGGAACGTACAGAGTCTGCAGCTACAAGTGCCCAACAGAGGGGGGACTGGGAACGTACAGAGTCTGCAGCTACAACTGACCAACAGAGGGGGGACTGGGAACGTACAGAGTCTGCAGCTACAAGTGCCCAACAGAGGGGGGACTGGGAACGTACAGAGTCTGCAGCTACAAGTGCCCAACAGAGGGGGGACTGGGAATGTACAGAGTCTGCAGCTACAACTGACCAACAGAGGGGGGACTGGGAACGTACAGAGTCTGCAGCTACAACTGACCAACAGAGGGGGGACTGGGAACGTACAGAGTCTGCAGCTACAAGTGCCCAACAGAGGGGGGACTGGGAACGTACAGAGTCTGCAGCTACAAGTGCCCAACAGAGGGGGGACTGGGAACGTACAGAGTCTGCAGCTACAACTGACCAACAGAGGGGGGACTGGGAACGTACAGAGTCTGCAGCTACAAGTGCCCAACAGAGGGGGGACTGGGAACGTACAGAGTCTGCAGCTACAACTGACCAACAGAGGGAGGACTGGGAACGTACAGAGTCTGCAGCTACAACCGACCAACAGAGGGGGGACTGGGAACGTACAGAGTCTGCAGCTACAAGTGCCCAACAGAGGGGGGACTGGGAACGTACAGAGTCTGCAGCTACAACTGACCAACAGAGGGGGGACTGGGAACGTACAGAGTCTGCAGCTACAACTGACCAACAGAGGGGGGACTGGGAACGTACAGAGTCTGCAGCTACAACTGACCAACAGAGGGGGGACTGGGAACGTACAGAGTCTGCAGCTACAACCGACCAACAGAGGGGGGACTGGGAACGTACAGAGTCTGCAGCTACAACCGACCAACAGAGGGGGGACTGGGAACGTACAGAGTCTGCAGCTACAAGTGCCCAACAGAGGGGGGACTGGGAACGTACAGAGTCTGCAGCTACAACTGACCAACAGAGGGGGGACTGGGAACGTACAGAGTCTGCAGCTACAACTGACCAACAGAGGGGGGACTGGGAACGTACAGAGTCTGCAGCTACAACTGACCAACAGAGGGGGGACTGGGAACGTACAGAGTCTGCAGCTACAACTGACCAACAGAGGGGGGACTGGGAACGTACAGAGTCTGCAGCTACAAGTGCCCAACAGAGGAGGGACTGGGAACGTACAGAGTCTGCAGCTACAACTGACCAACAGAGGGGGGACTGGGAACGTACAGAGTCTGCAGCTACAACTGACCAACAGAGGGGGGACTGGGAACGTACAGAGTCTGCAGCTACAACTGACCAACAGAGGGGGGACTGGGAACGTACAGAGTCTGCAGCTACAAGTGCCCAACAGAGGGGGGACTGGGAACGTACAGAGTCTGCAGCTACAAGTGCCCAACAGAGGAGGGACTGGGAACGTACAGAGTCTGCAGCTACAACTGACCAACAGAGGGGGGACTGGGAACGTACAGAGTCTGCAGCTACAAGTGCCCAACAGAGGGGGGACTGGGAACGTACAGAGTCTGCGGCTACAACCGACCAACAGAGGGGGGACTGGGAACGTACAGAGTCTGCAGCTACAAGTGCCCAACAGAGGGGGGACTGGGAACGTACAGAGTCTGCGGCTACAACTGACCAACAGAGGGGGGACTGGGAACGTACAGAGTCTGCGGCTACAACTGACCAACAGAGGGGGGACTGGGAACGTACAGAGTCTGCAGCTACAACTGACCAACAGAGGAGGGACTGGGAACGTACAGAGTCTGCAGCTACAACTGACCAACAGAGGGGGGACTGGGAACATACAGAGTCTGCAGCTACAACTGACCAACAGAGGAGGGACTGGGAACGTACAGAGTCTGCAGCTACAACTGACCAACAGAGGGGGGACTGGGAACGTACAGAGTCTGCAGCTACAACTGACCAACAGAGGGGGGACTGGGAACATACAGAGTCTGCAGCTACAACTGACCAACAGAGGGGGGACTGGGAACGTACAGAGTCTGCAGCTACAACTGACCAACAGAGGGGGGACTGGGAACGTACAGAGTCTGCGGCTACAACTGACCAACAGAGGGGGGACTGGGAACGTACAGAGTCTGCAGCTACAAGTGCCCAACAGAGGGGGGACTGGGAACGTACAGAGTCTGCAGCTACAAGTGCCCAACAGAGGGGGGACTGGGAACGTACAGAGTCTGCAGCTACAACTGACCAACAGAGGGGGGACTGGGAACGTACAGAGTCTGCAGCTACAAGTGCCCAACAGAGGGGGGACTGGGAACGTACAGAGTCTGCAGCTACAACTGACCAACAGAGGGGGGACTGGGAACGTACAGAGTCTGCAGCTACAAGTGCCCAACAGAGGGGGGACTGGGAACGTACAGAGTCTGCAGCTACAACTGACCAACAGAGGGGGGACTGGGAACGTACAGAGTCTGCAGCTACAAGTGCCCAACAGAGGGGGGACTGGGAACGTACAGAGTCTGCGGCTACAACTGACCAACAGAGGGGGGACTGGGAACGTACAGAGTCTGCAGCTACAACTGACCAACAGAGGGGGGACTGGGAACGTACAGAGTCTGCAGCTACAAGTGCCCAACAGAGGGGGGACTGGGAACGTACAGAGTCTGCAGCTACAACTGACCAACAGAGGGGGGACTGGGAACGTACAGAGTCTGCAGCTACAAGTGCCCAACAGAGGGGGGACTGGGAACGTACAGAGTCTGCGGCTACAACACACACATACACACACTCACACACTCACCCACCAACACACACATACACACACTCACACACTCACCCACCAACACACACATACACACACTCACACACTCACCCACCCACCTATACACGCACACACTCATCCCCCCAAGGCTAATTACATCAGGCCATAATATATATAAACCAATTAGATTATTACTTGCACCTGCTCCTATATCCAACTTATTGTATATGATTTCATTAACATGGCAGCTGCTTGGCTGACTCTTATGGGAGAGCTTTCCCCTGTTACTGCCCCTGTATACACTACCCCCGCATGTATATTATCTGCCCCACACTACCCCCGCATGTATATTATCTGCCCCACACTACCCCCGCATGTATATTATCTGCCCCTCACTACCCCCACATGTATATTATCTGCCCCTCACTACCCCCACATGTATATTATCTGCCCCTCACTACCCCCACATGTATATTATCTGCCCCCTCACTACCCCCACATGTATATTATCTGCCCCACACTACCCCCACATGTATATTATCTGCCCCACACTACCCCCACATGTATATTATCTGCCCCTCACTACCCCCACATGTATATTATCTGCCCCTCACTACCCCCACATGTATATTATCTGCCCCTCACTACCCCCACATGTATATTATCTGCCCCACGCTACCCCCGCATGTATATTATCTGCCCCACGCTACCCCCGCATGTATATTATCTGCCCCACGCTACCCCCGCATGTATATTATCTGCCCCACACTACCCCGCATGTATATTATCTGCCCCACACTACCCCCCATGTATATTATCTGCCCCACACTACCCCCACCTTTATATTATCTGCCCCACAGTACCCCCACATGTATATTATCTGCCCCACAGTACCCCCACATGTATATTATCTGCCCCACACTACCCCGCATGTATATTATCTGCCCCACACTACCCCTGCATGTATATTATCTGCCCCACACTACCCCCGCATGTATATTATCTGCCCCACACTACCCCTGCATGTATATTATCTGCCCCACACTACCCCCACATGTATATTATCTGTCCCACAATACCCCCACATGTATATTATCTGCCCCACACTACCCCTGCATGTATATTATCTGCCCCACAGTACCCCCACATGTATATTATCTGCCCCACACTACCCCGCATGTATATTATCTGCCCCACACTACCCCTGCATGTATATTATCTGCCCCACACTACCCCGCATGTATATTATCTGCCCCACACTACCCCTGCATGTATATTATCTGCCCCACACTACCCCCGCATGTATATTATCTGCCCCACACTACCCCGCATGTATATTATCTGCCCCACACTACCCCCACATGTATATTATCTGCCCCACACTACCCCTGCATGTATATTATCTGCCCCACACTACCCCCACATGTATATTATCTGCCCCACAATACCCCCAATACCCACCAATACCCCAACTTACACTCCCCCCAACATTACCCAGCTGTACTCCCCAGTGAGCAGGAGAGGCCTATTAAAGGCCACATAAAACCCCAAATGTCATTTTGAGAGGGAAGAAGGTGAGAGGATGGCGGCACTTACCTACAGACTGTATCACAGGGGGGAGCTGGGGTGGCGCTGCTGTGTGTAACTGTGTTACTGTGTTACTGTGTCACTGAGAGTCACTGTGTGTTACTGTGTGTTACCAGATGAACCATTGTGTCTCACTCAAACCCTTGGTACCAACCAGCTGTAACTATGGAGTCGTGTTACACAATGAACCAAACCGTTCCAAATCCAGTCCGACTGCTTTCCCCAATCCCCCCCCCCCCACTTACTCACACACTCACTTACACACTCACTTACACACACGTGTCTGTCACTAACAGGTATCATTCTCCCTAACTGTAACATAATATATATATAATAGATTCAATACCTGCACCAATACAGCAGCAAAGGGGTGGATATATATTGCCTGTATGTAACTTACACACAATATTATTCCACATGTGGGGAGACTGGCACATTACCCCTAGTGCCCCCCATGGTGTACCACCCATCAGATACACATCTTTGGGTTCTGCCCTATACAGTTACCCTGGCAACTGCTTCTCTCTGCACAACCAGAGCACTGGGCTGAGCAGGATGCGTATCTCTATCTCCCCCTGCTGGCAGGCAGCCGGTACAGCCCGTCAGAGAATCTTTTTCTTCTGTTTTTTTAAATAAATTCTGTCCGACAGGTTTGGGGGGGCTGTACCTCTCCAAGCCTTAATGTAAATCTGCCCATGGTGTTTACATTGATGTGGGTATGGGGCAATTTTATGATGATAACTTTGTAACTAAAACCCAGTATGTGGGGGTACACGCACTGAATGACTACTGAAATGGGGGGGTGGGGGCAGGGAATATGCATTAATTAACCCCCTCTCTGCCTGTACAGATCAACCCCACCCAGCCCCCCGATATTTACAGCACCCCACACACTGTCCCCAGGCAAGTAAGGCTTGTAGTACAGCTGCCAAAGTGGCAAAATGACAGAAAATAAATACAGACCCCCCCACCCTCCCAACTGCCCCATTTACCCCCATCAGCAATAGAAGAGCCGAGACCCCATACTCCAGGCACCAGATGAGGGAAAAGAAACCAATCATGGTGCCGGGCGGCCATAGCTCTCCCTTACACTTACACAACATTTATACATTTATTTTTATTAAAGGCCAAGCTAAAAGTTAAAAGCACACAAACAAAAATATTTTGTAAATAAAAAAAGGCATTAGCCCACCCTGCCTAAACCAAGTTCCAGGCCTACTGTCCATTTTCATGACACTTCCTACTCAGAGATTGGGGCCACTGGCCTGGGGGCTACTAAGCCACATGGAGATGGCTCTGCCCTTAGAAAGCAGAATCTCAAGTCTTGCAGAACCGGTTCCCTTCTTTGTCTGGGAGAAACCATGGCAACAGATGGGGCCACAGGCGCACAATTACCCAGGGAGCTTTGTGCAAATTTGCCTGAGGGGTTGGTCAGGAGAAGACATTCCTTCACCTCATTCATTCCCAAGAGACCTGAGGCTTCCGGCCCATCTCATATATCTTGTAATGGGCATAGGGTTGCCATGTTTGCCTGGTTTTAATACCAGACAATGGGACGTGTGTGATGATGTCTTCACACAAACTGCGGTGGCGCTCTCTGGCCACATGGCAACACCAGGGGCTGGGTTATTGCAGGATGCAATTCAGAGGGTTTCTGCCCAATTTTGAGAATGTTAAAAACATGAAAACAGAAAGTCCTTGTGACAGAACAGAGGTTAGGGAGGCAGCATGGAAACAGTAAGTCCTTGTGACAGCCAGAGGTCAGGGCAGGCAGCATGGAAACAATACATACTTATGATAGCCAGGGGTCAGGGCAGGCAGCATGGAAACAGTAAGTCTTAGTGAAAGCCAGGGGTCAGGGCAGGCAGCATGGAAACAGTAAGTCCTTGTAATAGCCAGGGGTCAGGGCAGGCAGCATGGAAACAGTAAGTCCTTGTGATGGCCAGGGGTCAGGGCAGGCAGCATGGAAACAGTAAGTCCTTGTGACAGCCAAGGGTCAGGGCAGGCAGCATGGAAACAATACATACTTATGATAGCCAGGGGTCAGGGCAGGCAGCATGGAAACAGTAAGTCCTTGTGACAGCCAGGGGTCAGGACAGGCAGCATGGAAACAATACGTACTTATGATAGCCAGGGGTCAGGGCAGGCAGCATGGAAACAGAAAGTCTTAGTGAAAGCCAGAGGTCAGGGCAGGCAGCATGGAAACAGTAAGTCCTTGTGACAGCCAGAGGTCAGGGCAGGCAGCATGGAAACAGTAAGTCCTTGTGACAGAACAGAGGTCAGGGCAGGCAGCATGGAAACAGTAAGTCCTTGTGACAGCCAGAGGTCAGGGCAGGCAGCATGGAAACAATACATACTTATGATAGCCAGGGGTCAGGGCAGGCAGCATGGAAACAGTAAGTCTTAGTGAAAGCCAGGGGTCAGGGCAGGCAGCATGGAAACAGTAAGTCCTTGTGATAGCCAGGGGTCAGGGCAGGCAGCATGGAAACAGTAAGTCCTTGTGATGGCCAGGGGTCAGGGCAGGCAGCATGGAAACAGTAAGTCCTTGTGACAGCCAAGGGTCAGGGCAGGCAGCATGGAAACAATACATACTTATGATAGCCAGGGGTCAGGGCAGGCAGCATGGAAACAGTAAGTCCTTGTGACAGCCAGGGGTCAGGACAGGCAGCATGGAAACAATACGTACTTATGATAGCCAGGGGTCAGGGCAGGCAGCATGGAAACAGTAAGTCTTAGTGAAAGCCAGAGGTCAGGGCAGGCAGCATGGAAACAGTAAGTCCTTGTGACAGCCAGAGGTCAGGGCAGGCAGCATGGAAACAGTAAGTCCTTGTGACAGCCAGGGGTCAGGGCAGGCAGCATGGAAACAGTAAGTCTTTGTGATAGCCAGGGGTCAGGGCAGGCAGCATGGAAACAGTAATTCCTTGTGACAGCCAGGGGTCAGGGCAGGCAGCATGGAAACAGGAAGTCCCCGTGACAGCCAGGGGTTAGGGCAGGCAGCATGGAAACAGTAAGTTCTTGTGACAGCCAGAGAAAGGGACAGAACCATAAAACAGGCCAGGAATCAGGAGAATCAGTAGAAGCAGGGCTAGGACTAGAAAGAACTGAGGCAGAGAAGCACAGCAAGTCAAGAACTCAGGAACCAGTGTATTCACTCAGAAACAAGGAAGTCAGGAATAAGGACTCATGTTACAGAGGGCAAGACCACGGAAATAGGTCCAATGATCCAATACAATGTGTAGAAAATGGGAAGCTTAAAGGACAAGGAAAGGTAATTCACTGAGGGGTTTATATTAGGCTAAAGGACCAGGATGGCCTCCCCCCAGGGTGGGCAGCATAGCACCAGCGGGCAGCAATTAGTATTGTTTCCCCTAACTGGAATGTGGACTCTACCAGACCACACCTCGGGTGGGGGAGACATTTTGGCCCCAAGAGGTGTCCTTTACATGGGTAACCAGCAGCCAAGTAAGTTGGTAACATGTTCTACTCAGTTCATTCAACATGAAAGAAGAGAAAACCTGATTATTATTATTACTTATATAGTGCTATTATTATTATTTTTTCAATAGTGATATTATTATTATTTATATAGTGCTGTTATTATTATTATTTATATAGTGCTTTTATTATTATTATTATTTATATAGTGCTGTTATTATTATTATTTATATAGTGCTATTATTATTATTATTATTTATATAGTGCTGTTATTATTATTATTTATATAGTGCTATTATTATTATTATTATTATTTATATAGTGCTGTTATTATTATTATTATTATAATTGTGTTGGGGTGAAAACCTTAGCGTTCTTAGTGTCCCCCCCATTTTCTAAACACTGCTCCTCCTACAGTTTTAGGACCCTCCAACCGCCAATCAGATGTCACTCATTGCCTTTCAGTGGGGAAATTTAAATTGCTGGCATTCAGACACTAATAAAACCAGGGTCCCTAAACTTTGCACATGGGTTTTTACTGTATAACTGTGGTCCAATGTTAGAAAAAGTGGGTGGAGCCAACAACAGCCAATCAGATTTCATTCAGTGACTTCACGTTTTTCAACTTAACATGAAGTTTGTTCTCAAACTTCCCTTTCTAGTTTATATAATATATTATTATTTATATAGTGCTATTATTATTATTATTATTTATATAGTGCTATTTATTATTATTGTTGTTGTTATTATTTCTATGGTACTATTATTATTATTATTATTATTATTATTATTATTATTATTATTATTATTTTTTTTTTTTTTTCAATAGTGATATTATTATTTATATAGTGCTATTATTATTATTAGTATTTATATAGTGATATTATTATTGTTATTATTATGTATATAGTGCTATTATTATTTATTATGTAGTGTTATTATTATTATTATTATTATTATTATTATTATTATTATTATTATTATTATTATTATTATTATTATTATTATTATTATTATTATTATTATTGTGCTATTATTATTTCTATTCTTATTATTTATAGTACTGTTATTATTTTTTTCAATTGTGATATTATTATTATTATTATTATTATTATTATTATTATTATTATTATTATTATTATTATTATTATTATGTAGTAGTAGTGGTAGTGCTATTATTATTAGTATTTATATAGTGATATTATTATTAGTAGTATTTATATAGTGATATTATTATTATTAGTATTTATATAGTGATATTATTATTGTTATTATTATGTATATAGTGCTATTATTATTTATTATGTAGTGTTGTTATTATTATTATTATTATTATTATTATTATTATTATTATGTAGTGCTATTATTATTATTATTATTATTATTATTATTATTGTTATTATTATTATGTAGTGTTATTATTATTATTATTATTATTACTATTATTATTATTATTATTATTATTATTATTATTATTATTATTATTATTATTATTATTATTATTATTATTATTATTATTATTATTATTTTATTATTATTATTATTATTTATATAGTGCTTTTATTATTTCTATTCTTATTATTTATAGTACTGTTATTATTTTTTTCAATAGTGATATTATTATTATTATTATTATTATTTATATAGTGCTATTATTTTTCAATAGTGTTATTATTATTAGGATTGTTATTATTATTATTATTATTATTTATATAGTGCTATTATTATTATTATTATTATTATTTATATAGTGCTATCATTATCATTATAATTGTGTTGGGGTGAAAACCCCAACATACTGTTCTTCGACTTCAGCTGATTCCTTCCTGATTCTTCCTCTTCTTCTTTCTTCTTCTTCTTCTTCTTCTTCTTCTTCTTCTTCTTCTTCTTCTTCTTCTTCTTCTTCTTCTTCTTCTTCGCACCCCCCATTTTCTAAACACTGCTCCTCCTACAGTTTTAGGGGTACAACACCCTCCAACTGCCAATCAAATGTCACTCATTGCCTTTCAGTGGGGAAATTTAAATTGCTGGCATTCAGACACTATTAAAACCAGGGTCCAAGGTTAGAAAAGTGGGCGGAGCCAACAACAGCCAATCAGATTTCATTCAGTGACTTTACGGTTTTCAACTCAACATGAAGTTTGTTCTCAAACTTCCCTTTCTAGTTTATATAATATATTTTTATTTATATAGTGTTATTATTATTATTATTTTGTATATAGTGCTATTATTATTGTTGTTATTATTTCTATGGTGCTATTATTATTATTATTATTATTATTATTATTATTATTATTATTTTGTATATAGTGCTATTATTATTATTATTGTATTATTATTATTTTGTATATAGTGCTATTATTATTGTTGTTGTCATTATTTTTATGGTGCTATTATTATTATTTTCTTCAGTAGTGATATTATTATTACTTTTTTTTATATAGTGCTCCTGCTGCTATTATTATTATTATTATTATTATTATTATTATTATTATTATTTTGTATATAGTGCTATTATTATTATTATTATTATTATTATTATTATTATTATTATTATTATTATTATTATTATTATTTTGTATATAGTGCTATTATTATTATTATTATTATTATTATTATTATTATTATTTTGTATATAGTGCTATTATTATTATTATTATTTTTATTATTATTATTATTATTATTATTATTATTATTATTTATATAGTGCTATTATTATTATTATTATTATTATTATTATTATTATTTTGTATATAGTGCTATTATTATTATTATTATTATTATTATTATTATTATTTTTTTTTTTTATTATTTTTATTATTATTATTATTTTGTATATAGTGCTATTATTATTGTTGTTGTTATTATTTATAGGGTGTTATTATTATTTTTTTTTCAGTAGTGATATTGTTATTATTATTATTATTTATATAGTGCTATTATTGTGTTGGGGTGAAAAACCCACAGCCTGTTCTTCGACTTTAGCTGATTCTTCAGCTTTTTCTTCTTCGCCCCCCATTTTATAAACGCTACTCCCCCTACAGGTGTAGGGGTACAACACCCAGACTCCCCAAACTTCTTCGCCCTATAGCAGAGCAGGTTGCTTGTGTGTATCTAAGGGATCCCGCCCCTCATCTTTTTGTGGTGCTGCTCCGAACCCCCTAATTTTCCCATTGACTTTGACAGGGAAGATTTTCAAACTGCTGCCACTCTTACAGCTTTGAAGCTGCACCCCCCAAACTTGAATAACATAATAACGAGGTCACCCCAAATGAAACAGTGACATTTGTTGGATGACCCAAAAGTGGGAGGGGCCAACAACAGCCAATCAAGTTTCACACATTGACTTTTATGGTGAAATTTAAACTGCTGCCACACTCCCCAAGTTGGAATCACACAGTCATGGAGTCAGCCTGAATGAAAATATGATGATTGTTGGATGCCCAGTGGGAGGAGCCACCAACAGCCAATCGGATTTTACCGATTGACTTTCAATGGGGAAATCCAACCTGCTGCCATTCTCACAGTATTAACACCAGGGTCACTAGGGGAAGGCATTTTTAGGTTTTAAAAAGTTGGTGGAGACGTTTGATTTTTTTTGGTTTAAATTTAAAATTCTGCCTTTCTCACACTATTTATGTCAGGGTTCCCAAAAACAACTGGCTGGCTACGTAATCAGGGTTAGAACAAGTGGGAGGAGCCACCAACATCCAATCCATTTCCATCCATTAAATTTCATTGGTCTTTAAACTGATGCCATTATTTAAGTTTTAACTTTTCAAAGTTAAGTGGAAAACTGGGCAGAGCCACCAACAGCCAATCACATTTCACCTATTTACTTTCAAGGGTGAAGTGTAAAATGCTGTCAGTCTCACAATTTTTATGCCTGAGTCCCCAAACTTTGCAAAGTTGGTCACTGGGGGACTGCAGTTCAAAAATAGGAAAAGTGGGTTGGGCCACTAACAGCCAATCAGGCTTCAAAAGTGGGAGGAGCCAACAACAGCCAATCAGTGACTTCCCGTTTTTCAACCCAACATAAAGTTGTTGTTGTTATTATTTCTATGGTGCTATTATTATTATTATTATTATTATTATTATTATTAATATAGTGCTAATATTATTATTGTTGTTGTTGTTATTTGTATGGTGCTATTATTGTTTATATAGTGCTATTATTATTATTGTTGTTGTTATTTATAGTGCTATTATTATTATTTATATAGTGATATTATTATTATTATCTATATTGTCCTTTTATTTTCTTTTACAGTACAGGTATAGGACCCGTTATCCAGAATGCTCGGGACCAAGGGTATTCCGGATAAGGGATCTTTCCGTAATTTGGATCTCCATACTTTAAGTCTGCTAAAAAATCAATAAAACATTAATTAACCCCAATTGGATTGTTTTGCATCTAATAAGGATTATTTATATCTTAAGGTCCCCATACACTATAAGATCCGCTCGCTCGATCCACCTACGGGTGGGCGATATCGGGTAGAAAGTAACTATGGGGCAGTCGGTTAGAAAATCTGGTCGGATCAGGGACTGCATCGGCTCGTTGATGCGGTCCCCGATCCGACCAGATTTTCTAACCTGGCCGATCGAGATCTGGCCAATTTCAGGCCAGATATCGGTCGGCCAGGCCGCTCTGTTCTGCCCATACACGGGCCGATTAGCTGCCAAAGGACCAATATCGGCAGCTATAGTCGGCCTGTGTATGGGGACCTTAAGTTGGGATCAATTACAAGGTTCTGTTTTGTTATTACAGAGAAAAAGGAAATCCGTTTAAAAATTTTGAATTATTTGATTAAAATGGAGTCTATGGGAGACGGGCTTTCCGTAATTCGGATAACGGGTTTCCGGATAAGGGGTCCGATACCTGTATATATATTTTTCAATAGTGATTATTATTATTATTATTATTATTATTATTATTATTATTATTATTATTATTATTATAGAGATATTATTATTATGGTTATTGTTGTTGTTAATTCTATGGTGCTATTATTATTATTATTATTATTATTATTATTATTATTATTATTTAAATAGCGCCATCATTTCAAACAGGGCTTTACAGAGTAACGGATACACATACAAGACCAAATGCTTAACATACACTGCAAAATATCTTTCCAAAAGTCATTGACAAATACAATTGGATATTGTTAGAAAGTAGGGGGCTGCCCGCAAGAGCTTACAATCTAAGTCTGAGTCAGAGAAAGTGAGATTTACAGTGGGGGTAACCAGTTTGGCTGTAGGTTTCTTGCTGGTTAGTAAAGTGATGGTAAGAGCAGAGTAAGAGATGAGTAGCACTAGTTAGTGAGTGTAGAAATGTACATAGCAGCCATTAAGCACATCGGCCCTGTATCTGGGTCTGTTCATCTTTCTTTCTCTACAAACACTCCCTGGGCAACGTCCCTCAGTCACATGAGCTTAGGGGTCAACATGCAATAGCCCCAGCCAGACAACTCCCTTTCCTCAGACTTTCTCAGAAGTTCTACCCCAGTTCCATAGCTCTATTCCCCCTGCCCAGTCCTACCCCTCTCTCTCAGCCCCACAGCTTTATACTAAGTTCTACCCCAGTTCCATAGCTCTATTCTCCTGCCCAGACCTACCCTCTCTCTCAGCCCCACAGCTTTATACTAAGTTCTACCCCAGTTCCATAGATCTATTCTCCCTGCCCAGTCCTACCCCTCTCTCTCAGCCCCACAGCTTTATACTAAGTTCTACCCCAGTTCCATAGATCTATTCTCCCTGCCCAGTCCTACCCCTCTCTCTCAGCCCCACAGCTTTATACTAAGTTCTACCCCAGTTCCATAGCTCTATTCTCCTGCCCAGTCCTACCCCTCTCTCTCAGCCCCACAGCTTTATACTAAGTTCTACCCCAGTTCCATAGATCTATTCCCCCTGCCCAGTCCTACCCCTCTCTCTCAGCCCCACAGCTTTATACTAAGTTCTACCCCAGTTCCATAGATCTATTCCCCCTGCCCAGTCCTACCCCTCTCTCTCAGCCCCACAGCTTTATACTAAGTTCTACCCCAGTTCCATAGCTCTATTCCCCCTGCCCAGTCCTACCCCTCTCTCTCAGCCCCACAGCTTTATACTAAGTTCTACCCCAGTTCCATAGATCTATTCTCCCTGCCCAGACCTGCCCCTCTCTCTCACCCCCACAGCTTTATACTAAGTTCTACCCCAGTTCCATAGCTCTATTCCCCCTGCCCAGACCTACCCCTCTCTTTCAGCCCCACAGCTTTATACTAAGTTCTACCCCAGTTCCATAGCTCTATTCTCCCTGCCCAAACCTACCCCTCTCTCTCAGCCCCACAGCTTTATACTAAGTTCTACCCCAGTTCCATAGCTCTATTCTCCTGCCCAGTCCTACCCCTCTCTCTCAGCCCCACAGCTTTATACTAAGTTCTACCCCAGTTCCATAGCTCTATTCTCCCTGCCCAGTCCTACCCCTCTCTCTCAGCCCCACAGCTTTATACTAAGTTCTACCCCAGTTCCATAGATCTATTCTCCTGCCCAGTCCTACCCCTCTCTCTCAGCCCCACAGCTTTATACTAAGTTCTACCCCAGTTCCATAGCTCTATTCTCCTGCCCAGTCCTACCCCTCTCTCTCAGCCCCACAGCTTTATACTAAGTTCTACCCCAGTTCCATAGCTCTATTCTCCTGCCCAGTCCTACCCCTCTCTCTCAGCCCCACAGCTTTATACTAAGTTCTACCCCAGTTCCATAGATCTATTCCCCCTGCCCAGTCCTACCCCTCTCTCTCAGCCCCACAGCTTTATACTAAGTTCTACCCCAGTTCCATAGCTCTATTCTCCTGCCCAGTCCTACCCCTCTCTCTCAGCCCCACAGCTTTATACTAAGTTCTACCCCAGTTCCATAGCTCTATTCTCCTGCCCAGTCCTACCCCTCTCTCTCAGCCCCACAGCTTTATACTAAGTTCTACCCCAGTTCCATAGCTCTATTCCCCCTGCCCAGTCCTACCCCTCTCTCTCAGCCCCACAGCTTTATACTAAGTTCTACCCCAGTTCCATAGCTCTATTCTCCTGCCCAGTCCTACCCCTCTCTCTCAGCCCCACAGCTTTATACTAAGTTCTACCCCAGTTCCATAGCTCTAATCCCCCTGCCCAGTCCTACCCCTCTCTCTCAGCCCCACAGCTTTATACTAAGTTCTACCCCAGTTCCATAGCTCTATTCTCCCTGCCCAGTCCTACCCCTCTCTCTCAGCCCCACAGCTTTATACTAAGTTCTACCCCAGTTCCATAGCTCTATTCTCCCTGCCCAGACCTACCCCTCTCTCTCAGCCCCACAGCTTTATACTAAGTTCTACCCCAGTTCCATAGCTCTATTCTCCCTGCCCAGTCCTACCCCTCTCTCTCAGCCCCACAGCTTTATACTAAGTTCTACCCCAGTTCCATAGCTCTATTCTCCCTGCCCAGTCCTACCCCTCTCTCTCAGCCCCACAGCTTTATACTAAGTTCTACCCCAGTTCCATAGCTCTATTCTCCCTGCCCAGTCCTACCCCTCTCTCTCAGCCCCACAGCTTTATACTAAGTTCTACCCCAGTTCCATAGCTCTATTCTCCCTGCCCAGACCTACCCCTCTCTCTCAGCCCCACAGCTTTATACTAAGTTCTACCCCAGTTCCATAGCTCTATTCTCCTGCCCAGACCTACCCCTCTCTCTCAGCCCCACAGCTTTATACTAAGTTCTACCCCAGTTCCATAGCTCTATTCTCCTGCCCAGTCCTACCCCTCTCTCTCAGCCCCACAGCTTTATACTAAGTTCTACCCCAGTTCCATAGCTCTATTCTCCCTGCCCAGTCCTACCCCTCTCTCTCAGCCCCACAGCTTTATACTAAGTTCTACCCCAGTTCCATAGCTCTATTCTCCCTGCCCAGACCTACCCCTCTCTCTCAGCCCCACAGCTTTATACTAAGTTCTACCCCAGTTCCATAGATCTATTCTCCTGCCCAGTCCTACCCCTCTCTCTCAGCCCCACAGCTTTATACTAAGTTCTACCCCAGTTCCATAGCTCTATTCTCCTGCCCAGTCCTACCCCTCTCTCTCAGCCCCACAGCTTTATACTAAGTTCTACCCCAGTTCCATAGATCTATTCCCCCTGCCCAGTCCTACCCCTCTCTCTCAGCCCCACAGCTTTATACTAAGTTCTACCCCAGTTCCATAGCTCTATTCTCCCTGCCCAGTCCTACCCCTCTCTCTCAGCCCCACAGCTTTATACTAAGTTCTACCCCAGTTCCATAGCTCTATTCTCCCTGCCCAGTCCTACCCCTCTCTCTCAGCCCCACAGCTTTATACTAAGTTCTACCCCAGTTCCATAGCTCTATTCCCCCTGCCCAGTCCTACCCCTCTCTCTCAGCCCCAAAGCTTTATACTAAGTTCTACCCCAGTTCCATAGCTCTATTCTCCCTGCCCAGTCCTACCCCTCTCTCTCAGCCCCACAGCTTTATACTAAGTTCTACCCCAGTTCCATAGATCTATTCCCCCTGCCCAGTCCTACCCCTCTCTCTCAGCCCCACAGCTTTATACTAAGTTCTACCCCAGTTCCATAGCTCTATTCTCCTGCCCAGTCCTACCCCTCTCTCTCAGCCCCACAGCTTTATACTAAGTTCTACCCCAGTTCCATAGCTCTATTCCCCCTGCCCAGACCTACCCCTCTCTCTCAGCCCCACAGCTTTATACTAAGTTCTACCCCAGTTCCATAGCTCTATTCTCCCTGCCCAGTCCTACCCCTCTCTCTCAGCCCCACAGCTTTATACTAAGTTCTACCCCAGTTCCATAGATCTATTCTCCCTGCCCAGACCTACCCTCTCTCTCAGCCCCACAGCTTTATACTAAGTTCTACCCCAGTTCCATAGATCTATTCTCCTGCCCAGTCCTACCCCTCTCTCTCAGCCCCACAGCTTTATACTAAGTTCTACCCCAGTTCCATAGATCTATTCCCCCTGCCCAGACCTACCCCTCTCTCTCAGCCCCACAGCTTTATACTAAGTTCTACCCCAGTTCCATAGATCTATTCTCCCTGCCCAGTCCTACCCCTCTCTCTCAGCCCCACAGCTTTATACTAAGTTCTACCCCAGTTCCATAGCTCTATTCCCCCTGCCCAGTCCTACCCCTCTCTCTCAGCCCCACAGCTTTATACTAAGTTCTACCCCAGTTCCATAGCTCTATTCTCCTGCCCAGACCTACCCCTCTCTCTCAGCCCCACAGCTTTATACTAAGTTCTACCCCAGTTCCATAGCTCTCTTCCCCCTGCCCAGTCCTACCCCTCTCTCTCAGCCCCACAGCTTTATACTAAGTTCTACCCCAGTTCCATAGCTCTATTCCCCCTGCCCAGACCTACCCCTCTCTCTCAGCCCCACAGCTTTATACTAAGTTCTACCCCAGTTCCATAGCTCTATTCTCCTGCCCAGACCTACCCCTCTCTCTCAGCCCCACAGCTTTATACTAAGTTCTACCCCAGTTCCATAGCTCTCTTCCCCCTGCCCAGTCCTACCCCTCTCTCTCAGCCCCACAGCTTTATACTAAGTTCTACCCCAGTTCCATAGATCTATTCTCCCTGCCCAGTCCTACCCCTCTCTCTCAGCCCCACAGCTTTATACTAAGTTCTACCCCAGTTCCATAGATCTATTCTCCCTGCCCAGACCTACCCCTCTCTCTCAGCCCCACAGCTTTATACTAAGTTCTACCCCAGTTCCATAGCTCTATTCTCCCTGCCCAGTCCTACCCCTCTCTCTCAGCCCCACAGCTTTATACTAAGTTCTACCCCAGTTCCATAGCTCTATTCTCCCTGCCCAGTCCTACCCCTCTCTCTCAGCCCCACAGCTTTATACTAAGTTCTACCCCAGTTCCATAGCTCTATTCTCCCTGCCCAGTCCTACCCCTCTCTCTCAGCCCCACAGCTTTATACTAAGTTCTACCCCAGTTCCATAGCTCTATTCTCCCTGCCCAGTCCTACCCCTCTCTCTCAGCCCCACAGCTTTATACTAAGTTCTACCCCAGTTCCATAGCTCTCCCTGCCCAGTCCTACCCCTCTCTCTCAGCCCCACAGCTTTATACTAAGTTCTACCCCAGTTCCATAGATCTATTCCCCCTGCCCAGTCCTACCCCTCTCTCTCATCCCCACAGCTTTATACTAAGTTCTACCCCAGTTCCATAGCTCTATTCTCCTGCCCAGTCCTACCCCTCTCTCTCAGCCCCACAGCTTTATACTAAGTTCTACCCCAGTTCCATAGATCTATTCTCCCTGCCCAGTCCTACCCCTCTCTCTCAGCCCCACAGCTTTATACTAAGTTCTACCCCAGTTCCATAGCTCTATTCCCCCTGCCCAGACCTACCCCTCTCTCTCAGCCCCACAGCTTTATACTAAGTTCTACCCCAGTTCCATAGCTCTCCCTGCCCAGTCCTACCCCTCTCTCAGCCCCACAGCTTTATACTAAGTTCTACCCCAGTTCCATAGCTCTATTCTCCTGCCCAGACCTACCCCTCTCTCTCAGCCCCACAGCTTTATACTAAGTTCTACCCCAGTTCCATAGCTCTATTCTCCTGCCCAGACCTACCCCTCTCTCTCAGCCCCACAGCTTTATACTAAGTTCTACCCTAGTTCCATAGCTCTATTCTCCCTGCCCAGTCCTACCCCTCTCTCTCAGCCCCACAGCTTTATACTAAGTTCTACCCCAGTTCCATAGATCTATTCTCCCTGCCCAGACCTACCCCTCTCTCTCAGCCCCACAGCTTTATACTAAGTTCTACCCCAGTTCCATAGCTCTATTCTCCTGCCCAGTCCTACCCCTCTCTCTCAGCCCCACAGCTTTATACTAAGTTCTACCCCAGTTCCATAGCTCTATTCTCCCTGCCCAGTCCTACCCCTCTCTCTCAGCCCCACAGCTTTATACTAAGTTCTACCCCAGTTCCATAGCTCTATTCTCCCTGCCCAGTCCTACCCCTCTCTCTCAGCCCCACAGCTTTATACTAAGTTCTACCCCAGTTCCATAGCTCTATTCTCCCTGCCCAGTCCTGCTCCTCTGATCCATAAATGATGATTTAAGTTACTGACTTACCACTGTGTGAAATGAAGAGAAGGGATAAATCTCTTTTTTATTGCACTTCCTGAGGAACTTCCTGCTCAGCTCTTTGCACATAGAGGCCACATGGGCCACCGGCACCGAAAGCAGAACTTGTATCTGTTTATCTCTCAGTAGTTACAGTTTAGGAACTGAAAGTTACAGAAACTCCACATTAAATATCCAGAACCATCAAACTGAGAAAGGAAACAAAATCATCCCAATGGAACTCATACCCTACATTTTCTATCGTAAATTGGCTTCACTCATTATTTTATATATTTACTGTAAGTCTGTAATAGCTCTGGAATAAACTGGCCAAAGCTGATAGCCAAGACTTGGCCGTGGCCACCGAGCCTGAGAGCCTACTCCATGACCAGTTTATCCTGGTGCCAAGCCTGTGACCTCTGGTCATTGGGAATGCCAAGAGATACAAGCACTCTGAACTAACTCACACTCCTAGGCCGTGCTCTTACAGATATATAACCTGCACACTGACTTACTCATGGGGTTCCTGCTCCCCGACATGTATCTCTAGAGCTCCCCTGGAACACAAACCTTCTGCTTGAAAAAGGGAGTGCCCACCCCCTGCCTGACACTATATAACAGTGGCAGTAAGTGCTCATCCTATCTAATAAGAGTTCCTAAGTGAGTGGGTTGGGGAATGCCCTGCCGGGGGATGTTGGGTAGGGGGTTCCTCACGGTGAGGGCAGTGAGGGGGTTGGGGAATGCCCTGCCGGGGGATGTTGGGTAGGGGGTTCCTCACGGTGAGGGCAGTGAGGGGGTTGGGGAATGCCCTGCCGGGGGATGTTGGGTAGGGGGTTCGTCACGGTGAGGGCAGTGAGGGGGTTGGGGAATGCCCTGCCGGGGGATGTTGGGTAGGGGGTTCGTCACGGTGAGGGCAGTGAGGGGGTTGGGGAATGCCCTGCCGGGGGATGTTGGGTAGGGGGTTCCTCACGGTGAGGGGGTTGGAGAATGCCCTGCCAGGGGGTGTTGGGTAGGGGGTTCCTCACGGTGAGGGCAGTGAGGGGGTTGGGGAATGCCCTGCCGGGGGATGTTGGGTAGGGGGTTCCTCACGGTGAGGGCAGTGAGGGGGTTGGGGAATGCCCTGCCGGGGGATGTTGGGTAGGGGGTTCCTCACGGTGAGGGCAGTGAGGGGGTTGGGGAATGCCCTGCCGGGGGATGTTGGGTAGGGGGTTCCTCACGGTGAGGGCAGTGAGGGGTTGGGGAATGCCCTGCCGGGGGATGTTGGGTAAGGGGTTCCTCACGGTGAGGGCAGTGAGGGGGTTGGGGAATGCCCTGCCGGGGGTGTTGGGTAGGGGGTTCCTCACGGTGAGGCAGTGAGGGGGTTGGGGAATGCCCTGCCGGGGGATGTTGGGTAGGGGGTTCCTCACGGTGAGGGCAGTGAGGGGGTTGGGGAATGCCCTGCCGGGGGATGTTGGGTAGGGGGTTCCTCACGGTGAGGGCAGTGAGGGGGTTGGGGAATGCCCTGCCGGGGGATGTTGGGTAGGGGGTTCCTCACGGTGAGGGCAGTGAGGGGGTTGGGGAATGCCCTGCCGGGGGATGTTGGGTAGGGGGTTCCTCACGGTGAGGGCAGTGAGGGGGTTGGGGAATGCCCCTGCCGGGGGATGTTGGGTAAGGGGTTCCTCACGGTGAGGGCAGTGAGGGGGTTGGGGAATGCCCTGCCGGGGGGTGTTGGGTAGGGGGTTCCTCACGGTGAGGGCAGTGAGGGGGTTGGGGAATGCCCTGCCGGGGGGTGTTGGGTAGGGGGTTCCTCACGGTGAGGGCAGTGAGGGGTTGGGGAATGCCCTGCCGGGGGATGTTGGGTAGGGGGTTCCTCACGGTGAGGGCAGTGAGGGGGTTGGGGAATGCCCTGCCGGGGGATGTTGGGTAAGGGGTTCCTCACGGTGAGGGCAGTGAGGGGGTTGGGGAATGCCCTGCCGGGGGGTGTTGGGTAGGGGGTTCCTCACGGTGAGGGCAGTGAGGGGGTTGGGGAATGCCCTGCCGGGGGGTGTTGGGTAGGGGGTTCCTCACGGTGAGGGCAGTGAGGGGGTGGGGGAATGCCCTGCCGGGGGGTGTTGGGTAGGGGGTTCCTCACGGTGAGGGCAGTGAGGGGGTTGGGGAATGCCCTGCCGGGGGATGTTGGGTAGGGGTTCCTCACGGTGAGGGCAGTGAGGGGGTTGGGGAATGCCCTGCCGGGGGATGTTGGGTAGGGGGTTCCTCACGGTGAGGGCAGTGAGGGGGTTGGGGAATGCCCTGCCGGGGGGTGTTGGGTAGGGGGTTCCTCACGGTGAGGGCAGTGAGGGGGTTGGGGAATGCCCTGCCAGGGGATGTTGGGTAGGGGGTTCCTCACGGTGAGGGCAGTGAGGGGGTTGGGGAATGCCCTGCCAGGGGGTGTTGGGTAGGGGGTTCCTCACGGTGAGGGCAGTGAGGGGGTTGGGGAATGCCCTGCCGGGGGATGTTGGGTAGGGGGTTCCTCACGGTGAGGGCAGTGAGGGGGTTGGGGAATGCCCTGCCAGGGGGTGTTGGGTAGGGGGTTCCTCACGGTGAGGGCAGTGAGGGGGTTGGGGAATGCCCTGCCGGGGGATGTTGGGTAGGGGGTTCCTCACGGTGAGGGCAGTGAGGGGGTTGGGGAATGCCCTGCCGGGGGATGTTGGGTAGGGGGTTCCTCACGGTGAGGGCAGTGAGGGGGTTGGGGAATGCCCTGCCGGGGGGTGTTGGGTAGGGGGTTCCTCACGGTGAGGGCAGTGAGGGGGTTGGGGAATGCCCTGCCGGGGGATGTTGGGTAGGGGGTTCCTCACGGTGAGGGCAGTGAGGGGGTTGGGGAATGCCCTGCCGGGGGATGTTGGGTAGGGGGTTCCTCACGGTGAGGGCAGTGAGGTTGGGGAATGCCCTGCCGGGGGATGTTGGGTAGGGGGTGCCTCACGGTGAGGGCAGTGAGGGGGTTGGGGAATGCCCTGCCAGGGGGTGTTGGGTAGGGGGTTCCTCACGGTGAGGGCAGTGAGGGGGTTGGGGAATGCCCTGCCAGGGGATGTTGGGTAGGGGGTTCCTCACGGTGAGGGCAGTGAGGGGGTTGGGGAATGCCCTGCCAGGGGGTGTTGGGTAGGGGGTTCCTCACGGTGAGGGCAGTGAGGGGGTTGGGGAATGCCCTGCCGGGGGATGTTGGGTAGGGGGTTCCTCACGGTGAGGGCAGTGAGGGGGTTGGGGAATGCCCTGCCGGGGGATGTTGGGTAGGGGGTTCCTCACGGTGAGGGCAGTGAGGGGGTTGGGGAATACCCTGCCGGGGGATGTTGGGTAGGGGGTTCCTCACGGTGAGGGCAGTGAGGGGGTTGGGGAATGCCCTGCCGGGGGGTGTTGGGTAGGGGGTTCCTCACGGTGAGGGCAGTGAGGGGGTTGGGGAATGCCCTGCCGGGGGATGTTGGGTAGGGGGTTCCTCACGGTGAGGGCAGTGAGGGGGTTGGGGAATGCCCTGCCGGGGGATGTTGGGTAGGGGGTTCCTCACGGTGAGGGCAGTGAGGGGGTTGGGGAATGCCCTGCCGGGGGGTGTTGGGTAGGGGGTTCCTCACGGTGAGGGCAGTGAGGGGATTGGGGAATGCCCTGCCGGGGGATGTTGGGTAGGGGGTTCCTCACGGTGAGGGCAGTGAGGGGGTTGGGGAATGCCCTGCCGGGGGATGTTGGGTAGGGGGTTCCTCACGGTGAGGGCAGTGAGGGGGTTGGGGAATGCCCTGCCGGGGGATGTTGGGTAGGGGGTTCCTCACGGTGAGGGCAGTGAGGGGGTTGGGGAATGCCCTGCCGGGGGATGTTGGGTAGGGGGTTCCTCACGGTGAGGGCAGTGAGGGGGTTGGGGAATGCCCTGCCGGGGGATGTTGGGTATGGGGTTCCTCACGGTGAGGGTAGTGAGGGGGGTTGGGGAATGCCCTGCCGGGGGGTGTTGGGTAGGGGGTTCCTCACGGTGAGGGCAGTGAGGGGGTTGGGGAATGCCCTGCCAGGGGATGTTGGGTAGGGGGTTCCTCACGGTGAGGGCAGTGAGGGGGTTGGGGAATGCCCTGCCGGGGGATGTTGGGTAGGGGGTTCCTCACGGTGAGGGCAGTGAGGGGGTTGGGGAATGCCCTGCCAGGGGGTGTTGGGTAGGGGGTTCCTCACGGTGAGGGCAGTGAGGGGGTTGGGGAATGCCCTGCCGGGGGATGTTGGGTAGGGGGTTCCTCACGGTGAGGGCAGTGAGGGGGGTTGGGGAATGCCCTGCCGGGGGATGTTGGGTAGGGGGTTCCTCACGGTGAGGGCAGTGAGGGGGTTGGGGAATGCCCTGCCGGGGGATGTTGGGTAGGGGGTTCCTCACGGTGAGGGCAGTGAGGGGGTTGGGGAATGCCCTGCCAGGGGGTGTTGGGTAGGGGGTTCCTCACGGTGAGGGCAGTGAGGGGGTTGGGGAATGCCCTGCCGGGGGATGTTGGGTAGGGGGTTCCTCACGGTGAGGGCAGTGAGGGGGTTGGGGAATGCCCTGCCGGGGGATGTTGGGTAGGGGGTTCCTCACGGTGAGGGCAGTGAGGGGGTTGGGGAATGTCCTGCCGGGGGGTGTTGGGTAGGGGGTTCCTCACGGTGAGGGCAGTGAGGGGGTTGGGGAATGCCCTGCCGGGGGGTGTTGGGTAGGGGGTTCCTCACGGTGAGGGCAGTGAGGGGGTTGGGGAATGCCCTGCCGGGGGATGTTGGGTAGGGGGTTCCTCACGGTGAGGGCAGTGAGGGGGTTGGGGAATGCCCTGCCGGGGGATGTTGGGTAGGGGGTTCCTCACGGTGAGGGCAGTGAGGGGGTTGGGGAATGCCCTGCCGGGGGATGTTGGGTAGGGGGTTCCTCACGGTGAGGGCAGTGAGGGGGTTGGGGAATGCCCTGCCGGGGGGTGTTGGGTAGGGGGTTCCTCACGGTGAGGGCAGTGAGGGGGTTGGGGAATGCCCTGCCGGGGGGTGTTGGGTAGGGGGTTCCTCACGGTGAGGGCAGTGAGGGGGTTGGGGAATGCCCTGCCGGGGGATGTTGGGTAGGGGGTTCCTCACGGTGAGGGCAGTGAGGGGGTTGGGGAATGCCCTGCCGGGGGATGTTGGGTAGGGGGTTCCTCACGGTGAGGGCAGTGAGGGGGTTGGGGAATGCCCTGCCGGGGGATGTTGGGTAGGGGGTTCCTCACGGTGAGGGCAGTGAGGGGGTTGGGGAATGCCCTGCCGGGGGATGTTGGGTAGGGGGTTCCTCACGGTGAGGGCAGTGAGGGGGTTGGGGAATGCCCTGCCGGGGGATGTTGGGTAGGGGGTTCCTCACGGTTAGGGCAGTGAGGGGGTTGGGGAATGCCCTGCCGGGGGATGTTGGGTAGGGGGTTCCTGACGGTGAGGGCAGTGAGGGGGTTGGGGAATGCCCTGCCGGGGGATGTTGGGTAGGGGGTTCCTCACGGTGAGGGCAGTGAGGGGGTTGGGGAATGCCCTGCCGGGGGATGTTGGGTAGGGGGTTCCTCACGGGGAGGGCAGTGAGGGGGTTGGGGAATGCCCTGCCGGGGGATGTTGGGTAGGGGGTTCCTCACGGTGAGGGCAGTGAGGGGGTTGGGGAATGCCATGCCGGGGGATGTTGGGTAGGGGGTTCCTCACGGTGAGGGCAGTGAGGGGGTTGGGGAATGCCCTGCCGGGGGATGTTGGGTAGGGGGTTCCTCACGGTGAGGGCAGTGAGGGGGTTGGGGAATGCCCTGCCGGGGGATGTTGGGTAGGGGGTTCCTCACGGTGAGGGCAGTGAGGGGGTTGGGGAATGCCCTGCCGGGGGATGTTGGGTAGGGGGTTCCTCACGGGGAGGGCAGTGAGGGGGTTGGGGAATGCCCTGCCGGGGGATGTTGGGTAGGGGGTTCCTCACGGTGAGGGCAGTGAGGGGGTTGGGGAATGCCATGCCGGGGGATGTTGGGTAGGGGGTTCCTCACGGTGAGGGCAGTGAGGGGGTTGGGGAATGCCCTGCCGGGGGATGTTGGGTAGGGGTTCCTCACGGTGAGGGCAGTGAGGGGGTTGGGGAATGCCCTGCCGGGGGATGTTGGGTAGGGGGTTCCTCACGGTGAGGGCAGTGAGGGGGTTGGGGAATGCCCTGCCGGGGGATGTTGGGTAGGGGGTTCCTCACGGTGAGGGCAGTGAGGGGGTTGGGGAATGCCCCTAGAGATGGGGTAATGGCAGATTCTGTTAATGCCTATAAGAGGGGCCTGGATGAGTTCTTGATCAAACAGAATACCCAAGGCTATTGGGATACTAATACCTACAGTTAGTATTAATGTTTGTATATATATAGTTTATGAATGTGAGTGTATAGATAGGTCAGTATGGGTTTGTGTGGGGGTGGGATTACTTGGAAGAGTTGGACTTGATGCATACCTCCCAACTGTCCCGATTTTCGGGGGACAGTCCCTCTTTTGACAGCTCAGCCCCCAGTCCCGGATTCTTACAGAAAAGTCCCTCATTTCCCTTTGATCTCCTGCACTGAAGCTAAAAAAAGATACAAATTTAATTGAAAGTAGCTTTTGGCAGAGAGCCCAGAAATCTTAACAAGCTACAGCTGCACTTAGATACATTGTTTCCCATATTTAATTCAATAAGTAGCTTTTGGCAGAGAGCCCAGAAATCTTAACAAGCTACAGCTGCACTTAGATACATTGTTTCTCATATTTAATTAAATAAGTAGCTTTTGGCAGAGAACCCAGAAATCTTAACAAGCTACAGCTGCACTTAGATACATTGTTTCCCATATTTAATTCAATAAGTAGCTTTTGGCAGAGAGCCCAGAAATCTTAACAAGCTACAGCTGCACTTAGATACATTGTTTCTCATATTTAATTAAATAAGTAGCTTTTGGCAGAGAACCCAGAAATCTTAACAAGCTACACCTGCACTTAGATACATTGTTTCTCATATTCAATTAAATAAGTAGCTTTTAATGTCTCCTGATACTTGACCTCAATGCCTCTTTGGATCTACACACGAAAATCTTTATCACCAAGGCACTGTTCCAAGCTAAAAGGATCTTAACCCTCCACTGGAAAGACACAGCGCCTCCCTCTATCCAAGAATGGAAAAAAGCAATGGAGGACCTAGCTTCACTCGAAAGAACCATACTGGACAAAAAAGGACAGATGCTGAAATATATCCAAATCTGGCGTCACTGGGCAGACAACATTTAACACTCAATTCTAGTGGACCTACCACAAACACTACCCCACAAACTATAAACCAAAACAGGTCAACATGGTACTTATAAGGGGAGTTATGCTAGAGGGAAAACCTTTGCATGAAAACAGTATAAATGATTGTAAGTCTGAAATATTACAAACTTGTTTACTTTACTGCACAGTAACTATTGCATGTATGTACCTTGCAAAACTATTTAATAAAAACAACGTATTGAGCAAAAAAAAAAAATAAGTAGCTTTTGGCAGAAAGCCTAGAAAGGTAACAAGCCCCCCGGCACTGAGATACAAGTGTAACTAATAAGCTAAACAGGTCTCTTGGGGGAACTGAGACTCACAGCTTAAAGGGCAAATTCAACTTTTTTTAGCAAAACTGTAATAACACATAAAACAGGGCCCCCAAACCCCCAGAAATGGGTTCAAACTTTAAATAACCTGCCAAATGTAGTCACATGGGAGTGGTAATTAGGGGGTGTGGTTGCAAAAATGGGAGTGGTCACAACATTTGGCCGCACTGTGTGGCATTTCTTTTTGTCCCTCTTTCCATTTTCAAAATATTGGGAGGTAAGTTTCTTCAACCCAACGTGACTGTGTGAGAGAAGCTATTGCTTCACCAATAAGCTCCCACACGTAGCGACACAGCCATTGGCTCAGCTTTCCCATGTAACCTGCCCAACGATACGCTGACACTCTGAGTAACAAGGAGCTTCTCTCTGATTGGTGCCTGCCCAGAGCAGGAAGTGTTTGTGGCGGGGGGGGGGCTGATACCCACGGTCACATGCTGCTGTCAGCTGACTGTCACATGACTCACGTTACAAAAGGAGACCTAAAGAGCGAAAGGGGAAAGAGACAATGAGAATTGGACCGAGAGAAAAAACAGCTAAAGAGGAGTGAGAGACAGAGGGAGAGGAGTGAGAGCTGTGGGAGAGACAGAGGGGTGAGAGCTGTGGGAGAGACAGAGGGGTGAGAGCTGTGAGAGAGACAGAGACAGAGGGGTGAGAGCTGTGGGAGAGACAGAGGGGTGAGAGCTGTGGGAGAGACAGAGGGGTGAGAGCTGTGAGAGAGACAGAGGGGTGAGAGCTGTGAGAGAGACAGAGGGGTGAGAGCTGTGAGAGAGACAGAGGGGTGAGAGCTGTGGGAGAGACAGAGGGGTGAGAGCTGTGAGAGAGACAGAGGGAGAGGAGTGAGAGCTGTGGGAGAGACAGAGGGGTGAGAGCTGTGAGAGAGACAGAGGGAGAGGAGTGAGAGCTGTGGGAGAGACAGAGGGGTGAGAGCTGTGAGAGAGACAGAGGGAGAGGAGTGAGAGCTGTGGGAGAGACAGAGGGGTGAGAGCTGTGAGAGAGACAGAGGGGTGAGAGCTGTGGGAGAGACAGAGGGAGAGGAGTGAGAGCTGTGGGAGAGACAGAGGGGTGAGAGCTGTGAGAGAGACAGAGGGAGAGGAGTGAGAGCTGTGGGAGAGACAGAGGGGTGAGAGCTGTGGGAGAGACAGAGGGGTGAGAGCTGTGGGAGAGACAGAGGGGTGAAAGCTGTGGGAGAGACAGAGGGGTGAGAGCTGTGGGAGAGACAGAGGGGTGAGAGCTGTGGGAGAGACAGAGGGGTGAAAGCTGTGGGAGAGACAGAGGGGTGAGAGCTCTGGGAGAGACAGAGGGGTGAGAGCTGTGGGAGAGACAGAGGGGTGAGAGCTGTGGGAGAGACAGAGGGGTGAGAGCTGTGGGAGAGACAGAGGGGTGAGAGCTGTGGGAGAGACAGAGGGGTGAAAGCTGTGGGAGAGACAGAGGGGTGAGAGCTCTGGGAGAGACAGAGGGGTGAGAGCTGTGGGAGAGACAGAGGGGTGAGAGCTGTGGGAGAGACAGAGGGGTGAGAGCTGTGGGAGAGACAGAGGGGTGAAAGCTGTGGAAGAGACAGTTTGCATCGGATCAGAACCCACAGGAAGCCATGGGACACAGGTAAATGCAATTAAAGCGCTGGTTTTGGAACAGGGGAAAATGTGAAAGTCCAGTTGGACACAATGGTTTGTTCCAGCAGAGAATGGGCCGACCCACCTTGTGTGAGCGCTGGCAAGCCTGTCCCTGGGTAATGTATAGTCTGGCATTACTGTGCTGATTGGCCAACACCGAGCTTGCCAGCCATGTTCTGGGTCCCACTTGCTGCCCCTTATGCTTTATGCACCATCAGAATTGTATAATCCAACCCACTCTCTCCCCGTAAACTGCCATCAAACAGTGCAAGCCCCTCCCACTGCCTGAGTCACAGACTCCCTATAAGAGCAGTACAATGTTGCACTCAGGGCGGGCTTTTGTCTCACACACTTCTGCAGAGCTTTAAGGAACGGAGTGTTAGAGTGCCAGCTGTTCCAGCTAGGGGCCGTACTAGGGGTACATACTAGGGGGCCGTACTAGGGGTACATACTGGGGGTACATACTAGGGGTACATACTAGGGGTACATACTGGGGGTACATACTAGGGGGTACATACTAGGGGTACATACTAGGGGTACATACTAGGGGTACATACTAGGGGGCCATACTAGGGGTACATACTAGGGGTACATACTAGGGGGCCATACTAGGGGTACATACTAGGGGTACATACTAGGGGTACATACTGGGGGTACATACTGGGGGTACATACTAGGGGGTACATACTGGGGGTACATACTAGGGGGTACATACTAGGGGTACATACTAGGGGTACATACTAGGGGTACATACTGGGGGTACATACTAGGGGTACATACTGGGGGTACATACTAGGGGTACATACTAGGGGTACATACTAGGGGGCCATACTAGGGGTACATACTGGGGGTACATACTAGGGGTACATACTAGGGGTACATACTGGGGGTACATACTAGGGGGTACATACTAGGGGTACATACTAGGGGGCCATACTAGGGGTACATACTAGGGGTACATACTAGGGGTACATACTATGGGTACATACTAGGGGGCCATACTAGGGGTACATACTAGGGGTACATACTGGGGGTACATACTAGGGGGCCATACTAGGGGTACATACTGGGGCTACATACTTGGGGTACATACTAGGGGTACATACTATGGGTACATACTAGGGGTACATACTAGGGGGCCATACTAGGGGTACATACTGGGGGTACATACTGGGGGTACATACTAGGGGGCCATACTAGGGGTACATACTGGGGGTACATACTGGGGGTACATACTTGGGGTACATACTAGGGGTACATACTAGGGGTACATACTAGGGGTACATACTGGGGGTACATACTTGGGGTACATACTAGGGGTACATACTAGGGGTACATACTTGGGGTACATACTAGGGGTACATACTAGGGGTACATACTAGGGGTACATACTGGGGGTACATACTTGGGGTACATACTAGGGGTACATACTAGGGGTACATACTAGGGGTACATACTAGGGGTACATACTAGGGGTACATACTAGGGGGCCATACTGGGGGTACATACTAGGGGTACATACTAGGGGTACATACTAGGGGTACATACTAGGGGTACATACTGGGGTACATACTAGGGGTACATACTGGGGGTACATACTAGGGGTGCATACTGGGGGTACATACTAGGGGTACATACTAGGGGTACATACTAGGGGTACATACTAGGGGGCCATACTAGGGGTACATACTAGGGGTACATACTAGGGGGCCATACTAGGGGTACATACTAGGGGGCCATACTAGGGGTACATACTAGGGGTACATACTAGGGGGCCATACTAGGGGTACATACTAGGGGTACATACTAGGGGGCCATACTGGGGGTACATACTAGGGGTACATACTAGGGGTACATACTAGGGGTACATACTAGGGGGCCATACTAGGGGTACATACTAGGGGTACATACTAGGGGGCCATACTAGGGGTACATACTGGGGGCACATACTAGGGGTACATACTAGGGGTACATACTGGGGGTACATACTTGGGGTACATACTAGGGGTACATACTAGGGGTACATACTAGGGGTACATACTAGGGGGCCATACTGGGGGTACATACTAGGGGTACATACTAGGGGTACATACTAGGGGGCCATACTGGGGGTACATACTAGGGGTACATACTAGGGGTACATACTAGGGGTACATACTAGGGGGCCATACTGGGGGTACATACTAGGGGTACATACTAGGGGTACATACTAGGGGTACATACTAGGGGGCCATACTAGGGGTACATACTAGGGGTACATACTGGGGGTACATACTAGGGGGCCATACTAGGGGTACATACTAGGGGTACATACTTGGGGTACATACTAGGGGTACATACTAGGGGGCCATACTAGGGGTACATACTAGGGGTACATACTGGGGGTACATACTAGGGGGCCATACTAGGGGTACATACTAGGGGTACATACTTGGGGTACATACTAGGGGTACATACTAGGGGTACATACTAGGGGTACATACTAGGGGGCCATACTAGGGGTACATACTAGGGGTACATACTTGGGGTACATACTAGGGGTACATACTAGGGGTACATACTTGGGGTACATACTAGGGGTACATACTAGGGGTACATACTGGGGGTACATACTAGGGGGCCATACTAGGGGTACATACTAGGGGTACATACTTGGGGTACATACTAGGGGTACATACTAGGGGTACATACTGGGGGTACATACTAGGGGTACATACTAGGGGTACATACTAGGGGTACATACTAGGGGCCATACTAGGGGTACATACTAGGGGTACATACTGGGGGTACATACTAGGGGGCCATACTAGGGGTACATACTAGGGGTACATACTTGGGGTACATACTAGGGGCCATACTAGGGGTACATACTAGGGGTACATACTGGGGGTACATACTAGGGGGCCATACTAGGGGTACATACTAGGGGTACATACTTGGGGTACATACTAGGGGTACATACTAGGGGTACATACTAGGGGGCCATACTAGGGGTACATACTAGGGGTACATACTGGGGGTACATACTAGGGGGCCATACTAGGGGGCCATACTAGGGGTACATACTAGGGGTACATACTAGGGGTACATACTGGGGGTACATACTGGGGGTACATACTAGGGGTACATACTGGGGGTACATACTGGGGGTACATACTAGGGGTACATACTAGGGGTACATACTAGGGGGCCATACTGGGGGTACATACTTGGGGTACATACTAGGGGGCCATACTGGGGGTACATACTAGGGGGCCATACTAGGGGTACATACTGGGGGTACATACTAGGGGTACATACTAGGGGTGCCCCTCACTTTTTGTCTCTCCCTATACAGCCCAGTACCCTGCTGTCTCTTCCTACTGGGGGAGTTACTCACTAGGGATACTACAGGGAATGTTACACTGTATTTAGTACCAGTTTGGAACCAGTGAATGGAAATATTTACGTATATTTGATTTGCGCCAGGTTGGTTCCGCCATTACTGCTCTCTCTGTGCCTTGTTTGCTTTGCCCTGGGAACTTACCCTGAGCCGGACCAGTCTGTAAGGTAAGTATCCTTGTGTCTGTCCGCCCGTCTGTCTGTCCATCTGACTGTCTCTCTGTCTGTCCATCTGTCTGTCTCTCTGTCTGTCCATCTCTCTGTCTGTCTTTTTCCGTCCATCTCTCTGTCTGTCTCTTTCTGTCCATCTGTCTGTCTGTCTCTTTCCGTCCATCTGTCTGACTGTCTCTTTCCGTCCATCTGTCTGTCTCTCTCTGTCTGCCCGTCTGTCTGTCTCTCTCTGTCTGTCCATCTGTCTGTCTCTCTCTGTCTGCCCGTCTGTCTGTCTCTCTCTGTCTGTCCATCTGTCTGTCTCTCTCTGTCTGCCCATCTGTCTGTCTCTCTGTCTGTCCATATCTCTGTCTCTTTCCGTCCATCTGTCTGTCTCTTTCCGTCCATCTGTCTGTCTCTCTCTGTCTGCCCGTCTGTCTGTCTCTCTCTGTCTGCCCGTCTGTCTGTCTCTCTCTGTCTGTCCATCTGTCTGTCTCTCTCTGTCTGCCCATCTGTCTGTCTCTCTCTGTCTGTCCATCTGTCTGTCTCTCTGTCTGCCCATCTGTCTGTCTCTCTGTCTGTCCATCTCTCTGTCTGTCTTTTTCCGTCCATCTCTCTGTCTGTCTCTTTCTGTCCATCTGTCTGTCTGTCTCTTTCCGTCCATCTGTCTGTCTGTCTCTTTCCGTCCATCTGTCTGTCTCTCTCTGTCTGCCCGTCTGTCTGTCTCTCTCTGTCTGTCCATCTGTCTGTCTCTCTCTGTCTGCCCGTCTGTCTGTCTCTCTCTGTCTGTCCATCTGTCTGTCTCTCTCTGTCTGCCCATCTGTCTGTCTCTCTGTCTGTCCATATCTCTGTCTCTTTCCGTCCATCTGTCTGTCTCTTTCCGTCCATCTGTCTGTCTCTCTCTGTCTGCCCGTCTGTCTGTCTCTCTCTGTCTGCCCGTCTGTCTGTCTCTCTCTGTCTGTCCATCTGTCTGTCTCTCTCTGTCTGCCCATCTGTCTGTCTCTCTCTGTCTGTCCATCTGTCTGTCTCTCTCTGTCTGTCTCTCTCTGTCTGCCCATCTGTCTGTCTCTCTGTCTGTCCATATCTCTGTCTCTTTCCGTCCATCTGTCTGTCTGTCTCTTTCCGTCCATCTGTCTGTCTCTCTCTGTCTGCCCGTCTGTCTGTCTCTCTCTGTCTGTCCATCTGTCTGTCTCTCTCTGTCTGCCCGTCTGTCTGTCTCTCTGTCTGTCCATCTGTCTGTCTCTCTCTGTCTGCCCGTCTGTCTGTCTCTCTGTCTGTCCATATCTCTGTCTGTCTCTTTCCGTCCATCTGTCTGTCTGTCTCTTTCCGTCCATCTGTCTGTCTGTCTCTTTCCGTCCATCTGTCTGTCTCTCTCTGTGTCTGCCCGACTGTCTGTCTCTCTCTGTCTGTCCATCTGTCTCTCTCTCTCTGTCTGTCCATCTGTCTGTCTCTCTCTGTCTGCCCATCTGTCTGTCTCTCTCTGTCTGCCCGTCTGTCTGTCTCTCTCTGTCTGTCCATCTGTCTGTCTCTCTCTGTCTGCCCATCTGTCTGTCTCTCTGTCTGCCCATCTGTCTGTCTCTCTGTCTGTCCATATCTCTGTCTGTCTCTTTCCGTCCATCTGTCTGTCTGTCTCTTTCCGTCCATCTGTCTGTCTGTCTCTTTCCGTCCATCTGTCTGTCTCTCTCTGTGTCTGCCCGTCTGTCTGTCTCTCTCTCTCTCTGTCTGCCCATCTGTCTGTCTCTCTCTGTCTGCCCATCTGTCTGTCTCTCTCTGTCTGCCCATCTGTCTGTCTCTCTCTGTCTGCCCATCTGTCTGTCTCTCTGTCTGCCCATCTGTCCATATCTCTGTCTGTCTCTTTCCGTCCATCTGTCTGTCTCTTTCCGTCCATCTGTCTGTCTCTCTCTGTGTCTGCCCGTCTGTCTGTCTGTCTCTCTCTCTCTCTCTGTCTGTCCATCTGTCTGTCTCTCTCTGTCTGTCCATCTGTCTGTCTCTCTCTGTCTGCCCATCTGTCTGTCTCTCTCTGTCTGCCCATCTGTCTGTCTCTCTCTGTCTGCCCATCTGTCTGTCTCTCTGTCTGCCCATCTGTCCATCTCTCTGTCTGTCTCTTTCCGTCCATCTCTCTGTCTGTCTCTTTCCGTCCATCTCTCTGTCTGTCTCTTTCCGTCCATCTGTCTGTAGGAATCACACATTCTTTCCATATTGTAGCTCTTTCTAGAATGGCTACTCTGCCTCTCTGTATTGTTGTACCAAGCTTTCTGATTGGTTAATATCTATATTAGTTATGATTTCTATATCTACAAAACTAATATTCAGACTTTTCTCCCAGCACCCCAGAGGGTTGGGTTCATGTTGGGCGCGTGACCCCAAATGATGATGTCATCCTGACCTTTGCCCTCAAGCAGCAGCACATTGGCTCCCTGGAGCAGCTGGTGGGGCGAGTGTCGGACCCTGGCTCCTCCCAGTACGGTGAGTTTTGGCCCGGTGTTCCTTGTCCAGCTCTTTAGGCTCCACCTTTTCATTTAGTCATTGAAACTTGCTCTGAACTCGGCCCAATAAAGCTCTGGGTCTCCTGGTTCTGTGGGAGGAGCAACTGAAGGACAGTTCTGACCATCATGGGCCAAGTTGGCTGTGGGTATTTAGCACAATGAGTGGAATATTATTGTACAGCGCAAAAAGGACTTTATTCTGCTAAACTTATTAACCTCTAAACCCCGACCTGGAAACTGTCACCTACTTGCCACTTACTCGCCACTTACTCATTATAAGTTAACTTTGTATTTTACAGCATAAAACCATATCCCTCCATGCCAAGACCCTCACCCTGGGTCTTGGTCTTTCCCCGAATGGTGAATATTAAACATGTCACAGCCAATGAGAGTCCCTTGTCCTTCGTTTCTCAACTGATGGTGCCATAGGTTGTTGGGTTGGTGGATCTTGCAAACGTTGTTGTGCTGAAGTTCAGTCTGTGTCTGGCTTCCCCCAAAGGCGTCAGGTCCTCAGTTGGCCAGGTAGGCCCAGGAATATCCTCAGACCAGGCCACCAGATCCCTATTTATAGCCCTAGTTAAGGCTAAAGTCCTGGTGTGACCTAAGTCATTGCCTCCCTGGTAAATAAGAATGAGGTGCGGTGGTGTCTGTCTGTCCAGCATCTGGATGAGCTGATTCCAACCAAGATCCCTCAAATCCCTCCCCTGCCTGCAGTAGATCTGCCCATCTAAGGCCAAGCTGGGTCGGTATGGACAGCATATGGCACGTTGTTTAGCTCAATAAATTTGAGTGGCCAATGATCATACAAGCTCAGACAGTGAGGGTCTCACATAAAGTTTTTGCCTGGGGTGCAGCCCATTGCTGAAAGAAGCCTTGGGAAAGACCTAGGTATGTAAGGCACGTAGGCCACTAAGGCCAAAAGCCTGTAATGTTGGAATATGGATACAAATCTACCATCAGCATTGGATAAATACTACTTGATGTAGGTGCCAATCATATATTGCTTGCCCCGCCTCTATGCCGCAGGCACCTACTGATAGGGGACTATGATACTGGCGTAGGAGTTTGCTGGAATAGCTCCATCTGCACCTTGTGTCAGTTATCCTCATTCTTCCAACAATAGTCTTACCCAGTCTATTCTCCTTCCTTCCAGTCTTACCCAGTCTATTCTCCTTCCCTCCAGTCTTACCCAGTCTATTCTCCTTCCTTCCAGTCTTACCCAGTCTATTCTCCTTCCTTCCAGTCTTACCCGGTCTCTTCTCCTTCCCTCCAGTCTTACCCAGTCTATTCTCCTTCCCTCCAGTCTTACCCAGTCTATTCTCCTTCCCTCCAGTCTTACCCAGTCTATTCTCCTTCCTTCCAGTCTTACCCGGTCTATTCTCCTTCCCTCCAGTCTTACCCGGTCTCTTCTCCTTCCCTCCAGTCTTACCCAGTCTATTCTCCTTCCCTCCAGTCTTACCCAGTCTATTCTCCTTCCCTCCAGTCTTACCCAGTCTATTCTCCTTCCCTCCAGTCTTACCCAGTCTATTCTCCTTCCCTCCAGTCTTACCCGGTCTATTCTCCTTCCCTCCAGTCTTACCCAGTCTATTCTCCTTCCCTCCAGTCTTACCCGGTCTATTCTCCTTCCCTCCAGTCTTACCCGGTCTCTTCTCCTTCCCTCCAGTCTTACCCGGTCTCTTCTCCTTCCCTCCAGTCTTACCCAGTCTATTCTCCTTCCCTCCAGTCTTACCCAGTCTATTCTCCTTCCCTCCAGTCTTACCCAGTCTATTCTCCTTCCCTCCAGTCTTACCCAGTCTCTTCTCCTTCCCTCCAGTCTTACCTGGTCTATTCTCCTTCCCTCCAGTCTTACCCAGTCTCTTCTCCTTCCCTCCAGTCTTACCCGGTCTATTCTCCTTCCTTCCAGTCTTACCCGGTCTCTTCTCCTTCCCTCCAGTCTTACCCGGTCTCTTCTCCTTCCCTCCAGTCTTACCCGGTCTATTCTCCTTCCCTCTAGTCTTACCCGGTCTATTCTCCTTCCTTCCAGTCTTACCCGGTCTATTCTCCTTCCCTCCAGTCTTACCCGGTCTATTCTCCCTCCCTCCAGTCTTACCCGGTCTATTCTCCTTCCTTCCAGTCTTACCCAGTCTATTCTCCTTCCCTCCAGTCTTACCCAGTCTATTCTCCTTCCTTCCAGTCTTACCCAGTCTATTCTCCTTCCTTCCAGTCTTACCCGGTCTCTTCTCCTTCCCTCCAGTCTTACCCAGTCTATTCTCCTTCCCTCCAGTCTTACCCAGTCTCTTCTCCTTCCCTCCAGTCTTACCCAGTCTATTCTCCTTCCCTCCAGTCTTACCCAGTCTATTCTCCTTCCCTCCAGTCTTACCCAGTCTCTTCTCCTTCCCTCCAGTGTTACCCAGTCTCTTCTCATTCCCTCCAGTCTTACCCAGTCTCTTCTCCTTCCCTCCAGTCTTACCCAGTCTCTTCTCCTTCCCTCCAGTGTTACCCAGTCTCTTCTCATTCCCTCCAGTCTTACCCAGTCTCTTCTCCTTCCCTCCAGTCTTACCCAGTCTATTCTCCTTCCCTCCATTCTTACCAAATCTATTTACCTCACCACCAATCATCCCCAATCTTTTTCCTTAGGTCAGTTCCTGTCCCTGGAAGAGCTTGGGGCAATTGTTCAGCCATCACGTGAAACTCTGAGCACAGTAAGGATGTGGTTGGAGAAACATGGAATCCACGAATGTGAAACCATCCAAACGAGGGACTTCCTGAGCTGCCGCACGCAGGCCCAGTCAGTAATATGGGTTTGCCTATTGTCAGTCCCATACATATGGCACTGGGTAGAAGTAGTCCATCTGTCCCTTCCAACCGAGACCATCTAAACCCTCTTTCTTCTCTGTTCTACTCTACTCCTACTCTCCTGTTATGCCATTGTTTTATCCAACCTCTAGTCAAACCCCATCCTCCTTCCATTTCTACTGCTCCGAGCCCAACCTCTCCTCTGGTTTTTCAGAACGGCAGAACAATTGCTCCCTGGGTCCCAGTTCCACCGGTATATGAAGGATGCTCAGACTGTAGTGAGGTCCACGTCTCCATACAAGATTCCTAATGAGCTTTCACCACATATAGACTTTGGTAAATTTCAGTTCTAAGTTATGATGAAGGTGGGAATGTGGGGTGGGGGGGGACAAAAATGAGGCACAGGCATGAGGGACACAAGAAGATATACACAAAATGTCCACAGGTCATTTTTATTTTGCCCTTACAGTGGGGGGGCTACATCGTTTTCCAACACCCAGACAGATTTTGAGCCACAAGAGGGACATACAGGGACAAGCAAGAGCTGGTTTTCATCTTGGAGTTACCCCATCCATTCTACGTCAGAGGTACAACCTGTCGGACAGCGATATTGGCTCACATCCGAACAACAGTCAGGCTTGTGCCCAGGTAGTCACCAGAACTTGTGTCACCTCTTCTGTACCTTTGTGTCCTACAGGCTATCACCAGCTTCTTGCTTTCCTTCTAGATCTATTCATTCCTTACTGTTTGTCAGTAATCCCTCCCTAAATGAAAAATTGCTTTTTCCCATCTTATAGAACGTTTCCAAAAATGCTTTTTTTCTAGCTCTGTAAATTCAAACTCCCTGGAAATACTAGAGACTCTCTAAATTCAGTGTTCAGATATAACCCATTCCCTGGAGAACTAAAGACAAAACATAGAGTGACACAGAACCTGTCCCTGGAAGCACTAAAGGCTAAAGGTAGAGTGAGGTAGAAACCATTCCCAGGAGAACTAAAGACAAAACATAGAGTGACACAGAACCTGTCCCTGGAAGCACTAAAGGCTAAAGGTAGAGTGAGGTAGAAACCATTCCCAGGAGAACTAAAGCCAAAACATAGAGTGACACAGAACCTGTTCCCTGGGAGCACTAAAGGCTAAAGGTAGAGTGAGGTAGAAACCATTCCCAGGAGAACTAAAGACAAAACATAGAGTGACACAGAACCTGTCCCTGGGAGCACTAAAGGCTAAAGGTAGAGTGAGGTAGAAACCATTCCCAGGAGAACTAAAGCCAAAACATAGAGTGACACAGAACCTGTTCCCTGGGAGCACTAAAGGCTAAAGGTAGAGTGAGGTAGAAACCATTCCCAGGAGAACTAAAGACAAAACATAGAGTGATACAGAACCTGTTCCCTGGATGCACTAAAGGCTAAAGGTAGAGTGAGGTAGAAACCATTCCCAGGAGAACTAAAGACAAAACATAGAGTGACATAGAACCTGTTCCCTGGGAGCACTAAAGGCTAAAGGTAGAGTGAGGTAGAAACCATTCCCAGGAGAACTAAAGCCAAAACATAGAGTGACACAGAACCTGTTCCCTGGGAGCACTAAAGGCTAAAGGTAGAGTGAGGTAGAAACCATTCCCAGGAGAACTAAAGACAAAACATAGAGTGACATAGAACCTGTTCCCTGGAAGCACTAAAGGCTAAAGGTAGAGTGAGGTAGAAACCATTCCCAGGAGAACTAAAGCCAAAACATAGAGTGACACAGAACCTGTTCCCTGGGAGCACTAAAGGCTAAAGGTAGAGTGAGGTAGAAACCATTCCCAGGAGAACTAAAGACAAAACATAGAGTGACACAGAACCTGTTCCCTGGAAGCACTAAAGGCTAAAGGTAGAGTGAGGTAGAAACCATTCCCTGGAGAACTAAAGACAAAACATAGAGTGATACAGAACCTGTTCCCTGGATGCACTAAAGGCTAAAGGTAGAGTGAGGTAGAAACCATTCCCAGGAGAACTAAATACAAAACATAGAGTGACATAGAACCTGTTCCCTGGAAGCACTAAAGGCTAAAGGTAGAGTGAGGTAGAAACCATTCCCAGGAGAACTAAAGCCAAAACATAGAGTGATACAGAACCTGTTCCCTGGGAGCACTAAAGGCTAAAGGTAGAGTGAGGTAGAAACCATTCCCAGGAGAACTAAAGCCATAACATAGAGTGATACAGAACCTGTTCCCTGGAAGCACTAAAGGCTAAAGGTAGAGTGAGGTAGAAACCATTCCCTGGAGAACTAAAGACAAAACATAGAGTGATACAGAACCTGTTCCCTGGAAGCACTAAAGGCTAAAGGTAGAGTGAGGTAGAAACCATTCCCTGGAGAACTAAAGCCATAACATAGAGTGATACAGAACCTGTTCCCTGGAAGCACTAAAGGCTAAAGGTAGAGTGAGGTAGAAACCATTCCCAGGAGAACTAAAGCCATAACATAGAGTGACATAGAACCTGTTCCCTGGAAGCACTAAAGGCTAAAGGTAGAGTGAGGTAGAAACCATTCCCAGGAGAACTAAAGACAAAACATAGAGTGATACAGAACCTGTTCCCTGGAAGCACTAAAGGCTAAAGGTAGAGTGAGGTAGAAACCATTCCCAGGAGAACTAAAGCCATAACATAGAGTGACATAGAACCTGTTCCCTGGGAGCACTAAAGGCTAAAGGTAGAGTGAGGTACAAACCATTCCCAGGAGAACTAAAGACAAAACATAGAGTGATACAGAACCTGTTCCCTGGAAGCACTAAAGGCTAAAGGTAGAGTGAGGTACAAACCATTCCCAGGAGAACTAAAGACAAAACATAGAGTGATACAGAACCTGTTCCCTGGAAGCACTAAAGGCTAAAGGTAGAGTGAGGTACAAACCATTCCCAGGAGAACTAAAGACAAAACATAGAGTGATACAGAACCTGTTCCCTGGGAGCACTAAAGGCTAAAGGTAGAGTGAGGTAGAAACCATTCCCAGGAGAACTAAAGACAAAACATAGAGTGACATGAAAGTTACGACACCATGAGGTGAGAGCAGAGTGGTGGAAGAATTTATTCTCTGTTTACAGTGTCCCTGAGGGTAACAGCCATGTTCCTCCTCTCTTCCTGACCATCGTCCCTTGCAGTCCCCTCTAATGAGATCTGTTTTCTCTTTCTTCTTTCCCTGCCCAATCTCTCCTGCACTTCAGTTCCTGGAACAGTATTTCCACCCTGCAGACCTCTCTGAGTTTATGGTGCTTTTTGGAAGGGGATTTCAGCACCACTCTGAGGTGGATCAAGTGGTTGGACCGCAGGGAGGAGGGCGAGCTGGTCTGGAGGCCAGTCTGGATGTGGAGTATATTATGAGCACTGGGGCAAACATCTCCACATGGGTGTTCAGTAATCCTGGTAAGTGGTGTATAACTGGGAAGTACAGGGTGTTAGAGGCAGGGGTATCAAGATGTTTGGGGTCCTTGGCAGAGTCCATTCAGTTCCTAGGGAGGCGCTATCCATTCAGTTCCTAGCGAGGCGCTATCCATTCAGTTCCTAGCGAGGCGCTATCCATTCAGTTCCTAGTGAGGCGCTGCCCATTCAGTTCCTAGCGAGGCGCTGCCCATTCAGTTCCTAGCGAGGCGCTGCCCATTCAGTTCCTAGCGAGGCTCTATCCATTCAGTTCCTAGCGAGGCGCTGCCCATTCAGTTCCTAGCGAGGCGCTGCCCATTCAGTTCCTAGCGAGGCGCTGCCCATTCAGTTCCTAGCGAGGCTCTATCCGTTCAGTTCCTAGCGAGGCGCTGCCCATTCAGTTCCTAGCGAGGCGCTATCCATTCAGTTCCTAGCGAGGCGCTGCCCATTCAGTTCCTAGCGAGGCGCTGCCCATTCAGTTCCTAGCGAGGCGCTGCCCATTCAGTTCCTAGCGAGGCGCTGCCCATTCAGTTCCTAGCGAGGCTCTATCCATTCAGTTCCTAGCGAGGCGCTGCCCATTCAGTTCCTAGCGAGGCGCTGCCCATTCAGTTCCTAGCGAGGCGCTGCCCATTCAGTTCCTAGCGAGGTGCTATCCATTCAGTTCCTAGCGAGGCGCTGCCCATTCAGTTCCTAGCGAGGCACTGCCCATTCATTTCCTAGCGAGGCGCTGCCCATTCAGTTCCTAGCGAGGCGCTGCCCATTCAGTTCCTAGCGAGGTGCTATCCATTCAGTTCCTAGCGAGGTGCTATCCATTCAGTTCCTAGCGAGGCGCTGCCCATTCAGTCTAGTAGGGAGGAGAAACTAAGGAAGCTGTGGGTCTCTATAGGCCGCCATGAGTCGCAGGAGCCTTTCCTCGAGTGGATGATTCTCCTGAGTAACATGTCGGCTCTGCCCTGGGTCCATACCATCAGTTACGGGGATGATGAGGACAGTCTGTCCATTGCCTTCATGCAAAGAATCAACGTGGAGTTCATGAAAGCAGCCAGCAGAGGTCTCACTATTCTTTTTGCTTCAGGTAAGTGGGGGGGAGCAGGTTGGGGGGGTGCAGGTTTGGGGGGTGCAGGTTGGGGGGGTGCAGGTTGGGGGGGTGCAGGTTGGGGGGGAGCAGGTTGGGGGGGTGCAGGTTGGGGGGGGGGGCGCAGGTTGGGGGGGTGCAGGTTGGGGGGGGCGCAGGTTTGGGTGCGCTCTCTGTTGTTCTTAGAGTTAATACTGTGAGTAAAGTCTCATCAGAACTGGGTAACTGCTGTAGAGCATTTGTTAGATTAGCCCTTCAGTCTCAGCTGGGAGGGTGGAAGTGGTGTTGCAGAACTATCCCTTTCAGGCTTTCTGGGTGCCAGGAGTCCTTGAACCGATATAATATAATAACATAAAGTACTCGTGTAGTACCAGTGATTCAGCTGGGATAAATTGGTCACAGTACCACTCTAGGGGTGTAAGGGGGGGGGGACAGGGACCCCATGAATGAGGTAGGTAGATAGAGGTAGGGGAGCCCCTGTTATAGTACCACTCTAGGGGTGTAAGGGGGGGGGACAGGGACCCCATGAATGAGGTAGGTAGATAGAGGTAGGGGAGCCCCTGTTATAGTACCATTCTAGGGGTGTAAGGGGGAACAGGGACCCCATGAATGAGGTAGGTAGATAGAGGTAGGGGAGCCCCTGTTATAGTACCATTCTAGGGGTGTAAGGGGGGAACAGGGACCCCATGAATGAAGTAGGTAGATAGAGGTAGGGGAACCCCTGTTATAGTACCACTCTAGGGGTGTAAGGGGGAACAGGGACCCCATGAATGAGGTAGGTAGATAGAGGTAGGGGAACCCCTGTTATAGTACCACTCTAGGGGTGTAAGGGGGGAACAGGGACCCCATGAATGAGGTAGGTAGATAGAGGTAGGGGAGCCCCTGTTATAGTACCACTCTAGGGGTGTAAGGGGGGAACAGGGACCCCATGAATGAGGTAGGTAGATAGAGGTAGGGGAGCCCCGGTTATAGTACCACTCTAGGGGTGTAAGGGGGAACAGGGACCCATGAATGAGGTAGGTAGATAGAGGTAGGGGAGCCCCTGTTATAGTACCACTCTAGGAGTGTAAGGGGGGGAACAGGGACCCCATGAATGAGGTAGGTAGATAGAGGTAGGGGGGCTCCTGTTATAGTACCACTCTAGGAGTGTAAGGGGGGAACAGGGACCCCATGAATGAGGTAGGTAGATAGAGGTAGGGGAGCCCCTGTTATAGTACCACTCTAGGGGTGTAAGGGGGGAACAGGGACCCCATGAATGAGGTAGGTAGATAGAGGTAGGGGAGCCCCTGTTATAGTACCACTCTAGGAGTGTAAGGGGGGGGGGACAGGGACCCCATGAATGAGGTAGGTAGATAGAGGTAGGGGAGCCCCTGTTATAGTACCATTCTAGGGTGTAAGGGGGGAACAGGGACCCCATGAATGAGGTAGGTAGATAGAGGTAGGGGAGCCCCTGTTATAGTACCATTCTAGGGGTGTAAGGGGGGAACAGGGACCCCATGAATGAAGTAGGTAGATAGAGGTAGGGGAACCCCTGTTATAGTACCACTCTAGGGGTGTAAGGGGGGAACAGGGACCCCATGAATGAGGTAGGTAGATAGAGGTAGGGGAACCCCTGTTATAGTACCACTCTAGGGGTGTAAGGGGGGAACAGGGACCCCATGAATGAGGTAGGTAGATAGAGGTAGGGGAGCCCCTGTTATAGTACCACTCTAGGGGTGTAAGGGGGGAACAGGGACCCCATGAATGAGGTAGGTAGATAGAGGTAGGGGAGCCCCGGTTATAGTACCACTCTAGGGGTGTAAGGGGGGAACAGGGACCCCATGAATGAGGTAGGTAGATAGAGGTAGGGGAGCCCCTGTTATAGTACCACTCTAGGAGTGTAAGGGGGGAACAGGGACCCCATGAATGAGGTAGGTAGATAGAGGTAGGGGGGCTCCTGTTATAGTACCACTCTAGGAGTGTAAGGGGGGAACAGGGACCCCATGAATGAGGTAGGTAGATAGAGGTAGGGGAGCCCCTGTTATAGTACCACTCTAGGGGTGTAAGGGGGGAACAGGGACCCCATGAATGAGGTAGGTAGATAGAGGTAGGGGAGCCCCTGTTATAGTACCACTCTAGGAGTGTAAGGGGGGGTCGGGGACCCCATGAATGAGGTAGGTAGATAGAGGTAGGGGGGCTCCTGGGATAGTGGGAGGTGCCTTTAACATTGTATAGAAGGAGAGTATCAGGCAGGAATATTATGGGATAGAGGGAGGGCCCCAATACACTGTACTGTTTCCCATTGGCAGGAGATGATGGCGCAGGATACAGACTGGGGGGGGGGGGATATTATGGGATAGAGGGAGGGCCCCAATACACTGTACTGTTTCCCATTGGCAGGAGATGATGGCGCAGGATACAGACTGGGGGGGGGGATATTATGGGATAGAGGGAGGGCCCCAATACACTGTACTGTTTCCCATTGGCAGGAGATGATGGCGCAGGATACAGACTGGGGGGGGGGGATATTATGGGATAGAGGGAGGGCCCCAATACACTGTACTGTTTCCTATTGGCAGGAGATGAGGGTGCAGGATACAGACTGGGGGGGGGGATATTATGGGATAGAGGGAGGGCCCCAATACACTGTACTGTTTCCTATTGGCAGGAGATGATGGCGCAGGGTGCAGACTGGGGGGGGGATATTATGGGATAGAGAGAGGGCCCCAATACACTGTACTGTTTCCCATTGGCAGGAGATGATGGCGCAGGGTGCAGACTGGGGGGGGGGATATTATGGGATAGAGGGAGGGCCCCAATATACTGTACTGTTTCCCATTGGCAGGAGATGAGGGTGCAGGATACAGACTGGGGGGGGGGGGATATTATGGGATAGAGGGAGGCCCCCAATACACTGTACTGTTTCCCATTGGCAGGAAATGATGGCGCAGGATACAGACTGGCGGGGGGGGGATATTATGGGATAGAGGGAGGCCCCCAATACACTGTACTGTTTCCCTTTGGCAGGAGATGAGGGCGCAGGATACAGACTGGGGGGGGATATTATGGGATAGAGGGAGGCCCCCAATACACTGTACTGTTTCCCTTTGGCAGGAGATGATGGCGCAGGATGCAGACTGGGGGGGGGGGGGATATTATGGGATAGAGAGGCCCCAATACACTGTACTGTTTCCCATTGGCAGGAGATGATGGCGCAGGATACAGACTGGGGGGGGATATTATGGGATAGAGGGAGGCCCCCAATACACTGTACTGTTTCCCTTTGGCAGGAGATGATGGCGCAGGATGCCGACTGGGGGGAGGGGGGGATATTATGGGATAGAGGGAGGGCCCCAATACACTGCACTGTTTCCCTTTGGCAGGAGATGAGGGCGCAGGATACAGACTGGGGGGGGGATATTATGGGATAGAGAGAGGGCCCCAATACACTGTACTGTTTCCCATTGGCAGGAGATGATGGCGCAGGATACAGACTGGGGGGGATATTATGGGATAGAGGGAGGGCCCCAATACACTGTACTGTTTCCCATTGGCAGGAGATGATGGCGCAGGATACAGACTGGGGGGGGGAATATTATGGGATAGAGAGAGGGCCCCAATACACTGTACTGTTTCTTATTGGCAGGAGATGATGGCGCAGGATACAGGCTGGGGGGGGGGGATATTATGGGATAGAGAGAGGGCCCCAATACACTGTACTGTTTCCCTTTGGCAGGAGATGATGGCGCAGGATACAGACTGGGGGGGGCATTATGGGATAGAGAGAGGGCCCCAATACACTGTACTGTTTCCCATTGGCAGGAGATGATGGCGCAGGATACAGACTGGGGGGGGATATTATGGGATAGAGAGAGGCCCCCAATACACTGTACTGTTTCCCATTGGCAGGAGATGATGGCGCAGGATACAGACTGGGGGGGGGAATATTATGGGATAGAGAGAGGGCCCCAATACACTGTACTGTTTCCCATTGGCAGGAGATGATGGCGCAGGATACAGACTGAGGGGGGGGGATATTATGGGATAGAGAGAGGCCCCCAATACACTGTACTGTTTCCCATTGGCAGGAGATGATGGCGCAGGATACAGACTGGGGGGGGGATATTATGGGATAGAGAGAGGGCCCCAATACACTGTACTGTTTCCCATTGGCAGGAGATGATGGCGCAGGATACAGACTGGGGGGGGATATTATGGGATAGAGGGAGGCCCCCAATACACTGTACTGTTTCCCATTGGCAGGAAATGATGGCGCAGGATACAGACTGGCGGGGGGGATATTATGGGATAGAGGGAGGCCCCCAATACACTGTACTGTTTCCCTTTGGCAGGAGATGAGGGCGCAGGATACAGACTGGGGGGGGATATTATGGGATAGAGGGAGGCCCCCAATACACTGTACTGTTTCCCTTTGGCAGGAGATGATGGCGCAGGATGCAGACTGGGGGGGGGATATTATGGGATAGAGAGGCCCCAATACACTGTACTGTTTCCCATTGGCAGGAGATGATGGCGCAGGATACAGACTGGGGGGGGGGATATTATGGGATAGAGGGAGGGCCCCAATACACTGTACTGTTTCCCTTTGGCAGGAGATGAGGGCGCAGGATACAGACTGGGGGGGGATATTATGGGATAGAGGGAGGCCCCCAATACACTGTACTGTTTCCCTTTGGCAGGAGATGATGGCGCAGGATGCCGACTGGGGGGAGGGGGGGATATTATGGGATAGAGGGAGGGCCCCAATACACTGCACTGTTCCCTTTGGCAGGAGATGAGGGCGCAGGATACAGACTGGGGGGGATATTATGGGATAGAGAGAGGGCCCCAATACACTGTACTGTTTCCCATTGGCAGGAGATGAGGGCGCAGGATGCAGACTGGGGGGGGATATTATGGGAAAGAGAGGGGCCCCAATACACTGTACTGTTTCCCATTGGCAGGAGATGATGGCGCAGGATACAGACTGGGGGGGGGATATTATGGGATAGAGAGAGGCCCCCAATACACTGTACTGTTTCCCATTGGCAGGAGATGATGGCGCAGGATACAGACTGGGGGGGGATATTATGGGATAGAGGGAGGGCCCCAATACACTGTACTGTTTCCCTTTGGCAGGAGATGAGGGCGCAGGATGCAGACTGGGGGGGGGATATTATGGGAAAGAGAGGGGCCCCAATACACTCTACTGTTTCCCATTGGCAGGAGATGATGGCGCAGGATACAGACTGGGGGGGGGATATTATGGGATAGAGAGAGGCCCCCAATACACTGTACTGTTTCCCATTGGCAGGAGATGATGGCGCAGGATACAGACTGGGGGGGGATATTATGGGATAGAGGGAGGGCCCCAATACACTGTACTGTTTCCCATTGGCAGGAGATGATGGCGCAGGATACAGACTGGGGGGGGGGAATATTATGGGATAGAGAGAGGGCCCCAATACACTGTACTGTTTCTTATTGGCAGGAGATGATGGCGCAGGATACAGGCTGGGGGGGGATATTATGGGATAGAGAGAGGGCCCCAATACACTGTACTGTTTCCCTTTGGCAGGAGATGATGGCGCAGGATACAGACTGGGGGGGGGCATTATGGGATAGAGAGAGGGCCCCAATACACTGTACTGTTTCCCATTGGCAGGAGATGATGGCGCAGGATACAGACTGGGGGGGGATATTATGGGATAGAGAGAGGCCCCCAATACACTGTACTGTTTCCCATTGGCAGGAGATGATGGCGCAGGATACAGACTGGGGGGGGGAATATTATGGGATAGAGAGAGGGCCCCAATACACTGTACTGTTTCCCATTGGCAGGAGATGATGGCGCAGGATACAGACTGAGGGGGGGGATATTATGGGATAGAGAGAGGCCCCCAATACACTGTACTGTTTCCCATTGGCAGGAGATGATGGCGCAGGATACAGACTGGGGGGGGATATTATGGGATAGAGAGAGGGCCCCAATACACTGTACTGTTTCCCATTGGCAGGAGATGATGGCGCAGGATACAGACTGGGGGGGGGATATTATGGGATAGAGGGAGGGCCCCAATACACTGTACTGTTTCCCATTGGCAGGAGATGATGGCGCAGGATACAGACTGGGGGGGGGATATTATGGGATAGAGGGAGGGCCCCAATACACTGTACTGTTTCCCATTGGCAGGAGATGATGGCGCAGGATACAGACTGGGGGGGGGATATTATGGGATAGAGGGAGGGCCCCAATACACTGTACTGTTTCCCATTGGCAGGAGATGATGGCGCAGGGATACAGACTGGGGGGGGGGATATTATGGGATAGAGAGGGCCCCAATACACTGTACTGTTTCCCATTGGCAGGAGATGATGGCGCAGGGTGCAGACATGTTGATAAAGGAATAAACACCTTCCGGCCCAGTTTCCCAGCTTCCAGGTAAGGACTGAATTGCAAGCTCTTATGGCCACATCTGTGGGTAAGCAGTCCTGGGATTATTTGTCCTTTTTTTCCGCATGTGATACAGGAATGTCATCATTGTGTAACTACGTGGAATAATCCCAATAAGCGCAGAGCCCACCCCCACCGTTGCTATAGCGATTAATCACATGAGCGCCATGCCAGGGGCAGTAAGGTTTGGGGACAGCCCAGATGGGTATAATGTGAGTGTGGGAGAGGGGTGGTTTGTTTTCCCCTGCTGAGATTGTACCCCCGATGGTCTAACACAGTCCCTTAGTATCAGAGAGAGGTGTAGTTCCACACAATCCAATCTCCCCCCAGTACTTACCCAGGTACAGAGCTCTGATTCTCTGTACTTCCTGCTCCTGGGCTGCTCTCTTTCCCATGGTCAGGCAGGAACCTCCCCCTGGGTAAGTGAATCCAATCTCCCCCCAGTACTTACCCAGGTACAGAGCTCTGATTCTCTGTACTTCCTGCTCCTGGGCTGCTCTCTTTCCCATGGTCTGGCAGGAACCTCCCACCGGGTAAGTGAATCCAATCTCCCCCCAGTACTTACCCAGGTACAGAGCTCTGATTCTCTGTACTTCCTGCTCCTGGGCTGCTCTCTTTCCCATGGTCAGACAGGAACCTCCCCCTGGGTAAGTGAATCCAATCTCCCCCCAGTACTTACCCAGGTACAGAGCTCTGATTCTCTGTACTTCCTGCTCCTGGGCTGCTCTCTTTCCCATGGTCAGACAGGAACCTCCCCCTGGGTAAGTGAATCCAATCTCCCCCCAGTACTTACCCAGGTTCTCTGTACTTCCTGCTCCTGGGCTGCTCTCTCTCCTCTGCACTCTCTCTGCTGCTCTCACTCTCATTTCCTGGCTCTGCAGCAGGGTTCCCTTTATAACCTGCTGGTCCAACCCATGTATTTGGCCAGGGGCCCCAAGGCAAGAAATGTCATATTACACTTCCATTACACATACCCAAGGAGAAGGGAAGGGTACCTGGGTACCTACCTGCCCTGCACCCTGGGTACCTACCTGCCTTGGGTGCAACCTGATGTTCTGATTCCCGTTGCAGCCCCTACGTCACTACTGTGGGGGGAACCTCTTTTAAGAACCCGTTCCAGGTGACGCGTGAGGTGAGCGACTATATCAGCGGCGGTGGCTTCAGCAATGTCTTCCCCATGCCTGACTATCAGGTGAGCTGTCTCTCCCCATTGTGTGGTCTCACAGGGTCTCTCTCCCCCCATTGTGTAGTCTCTCAGAGTCTCTGTCTCTATTGTGTGGTCTCTCTGGTTCTCTCTCCCGATTGTTTGGTCTCTCGGGGTCTCTCTCCCCATTGTTTGGTCTCTCGGGGTCTCTATCCCCATTGTTTGGTCTCTCGGGGTCTCTCTCCCCATTGTTTGGTCTCTCGGGGTCTCTATCCCCATTGTTTGGTCTCTCGGGGTCTCTCTCCCCATTGTTTGGTCTCTCGGGGTCTCTATCCCCATTGTTTGGTCTCTCGGGGTCTCTATCCCCATTGTTTGGTCTCTCGGGGTCTCTATCCCCATTGTTTGGTCTCTCGGGGTCTCTATCCCCATTGTTTGGTCTCTCGGGGTCTCTATCCCCACTAATATGAGAGATTTAGTAGCATGAAGGTACAGGGAAGCTTGGGGGTCTGCGCCTCCTTTCCCTGAAATAAACATTTATCCCGATATCAATTAATAATAATTCTTCAATCACAATAACCTGACTGCCCTTACAGTAAGGAACCCCTTCCTATGCTGATGGTGAGATCTCCTTTCCTCCCCACCCCCAATGAATCACTCATTCCCCCTCTCTTGGTAGTGAACCCCATAACCTGACTGCCCTTACAGTAAGGAACCCCTTCCTATGCTGATGGTGAGATCTCCTTTCCTCCCCACCCCCAATGAATCACTCATTCCCCCTCTCTTGGTAGGGAACCCCATAACCTGACTGCCCTTACAGTAAGGAACCCCTTCCTATGCTGATGGTGAGATCTCCTTTCCTCCCCACCCCCAATGAATCACTCATTCCCCCTCTCTTGGTAGGGAACCCCATAACCTGACTGCCCTTACAGTAAGGAACCCCTTCCTATGCTGATGGTGAGATCTCCTTTCCTCCCCACCCCCAATGTATCACTCATTCCCCCTCTCTTGGTAGGGAACCCCATAACCTGACTGCCCTTACAGTAAGGAACCCCTTCCTATGCTGATGGTGAGATCCCCTTTCCTCCCCACCCCCAATGTATCACTCATTCCCTCTCTCTGGGTAGGGAACCCCATAACCTGACTGCTCTTACAGTAAGGAACCCCTACCTATGCTGATGGTGAGATCTCCTTTCCTCCACACCCCCAATGTATCACTCATTCCCCCTCTCTGGGTAGGGAATCCCATAACCTGACTGCCCTTACAGTAAGGAACCCCTTCCTATGCTGATGGTGAGATCTCCTTTCCTCCCCACAGGCCCCTGCTGTGTCCCGATACCTACAAAGCACTGCAAAGCTCCCGCCCCAGTCGTACTATAACCGCAGTGGGCGGGCGTATCCTGACGTGGCCGCTCTGTCTGACAACTATTGGGTGGTGACAAACCGCGTGCCCATTCCGTGGGTCTCAGGAACGTCAGTAAGTGCCGGGGGGCATGGGCAGAGAAGGGGTTCCAATACCGGCCCAGTCTGTGCCTCGGGGAACCCCCAGCTGAATGGGAGCTTTGGGCCCACAGGAACCTCAGGTCTCTCCCAATGTGCTTAGCGCCATGTTATCTGCCTTCCAGGCCTCCACGCCAGTCTTTGGGGGGGTGCTGTCTCTCATCAATGACCGGCGCCTACACAAGGGTCTCTCGCCTTTGGGATTTCTCAATCCAGCACTTTACCGACTGCAACTGAACGGAAGCCAAGCCTTGTATGATGTAAGTTCTGCCTTCCTGCCCCGTCACATGATTCCCATTTCTACTCTCTCCCCATCACGTGATTCCCATTTCTACTCTCTCCCCGTCACGTGATTCCCATTTCTACTCTCTCCCCGTCACATGACTCCTGTTTCCCCTCTCTCCCCGTCACGTGATTCCCATTTCTACTCTCTCCCCGTCACGTGATTCCCATTTCTACTCTCTCCCCGTCACGTGATTCCCATTTCTACTCTCTCCCCGTCACGTGATTCCCGTTTCTACTCTCTCCCCGTCACGTGACTCCCGTTTCCCCTCTCTCCCCGTCACGTGATTCCCGTTTCCCCTCTCTCCCCGTCACGTGATTCCCGTTTCCCCTCTCTCCCCGTCACGTGATTCCCATTTCTACTCTCTCCCCGTCACGTGATTCCCATTTCTACTCTCTCCCCGTCACGTGATTCCCATTTCTACTCTCTCCCCGTCACGTGATTCCCATTTCTACTCTCTCCCCGTCACGTGATTCCCATTTCTACTCTCTCCCCGTCACGTGATTCCCATTTCTACTCTCTCCCCGTCACGTGATTCCCATTTCTACTCTCTCCCGTCACGTGATTCCCATTTCTACTCTCTCCCCGTCACGTGATTCCCATTTCTACTCTCTCCCCGTCACGTGATTCCCATTTCTACTCTCTCCCCGTCACGTGACTCCCATTTCTACTCTCTCCCCGTCACGTGACTCCCATTTCTACTCTCTCCCCGTCACGTGACTCCCATTTCTACTCTCTCCCCGTCACGTGACTCCTGTTTCCCCTCTCTCTCCCCGTCACGTGATTCCCATTTCTACTCTCTCCCCGTCACGTGACTCCTGTTTCCCCTCTCTCTCCCCATCATGTGATTGCTGAGGGGCAGAGGGATGGGCTGGGGGAGGGGCTGAGCAAGGGGCAGGGGGATGGGCTGAGCAAGGGACACGGGGATGGCCTGGGGGAGGGGCTGAGCGAGGGGCTGGGGGAGGGGCTGAGCGACAGTCAGCTCATAAACCAAATGTTGTTCTATTTCTGGTGAAAGCTTCTAAAATGTCACTTATTTAGTAGATATGCCCGAGTGTCTCACAATTGCCCCTTTATGTACTGAGCTGCCCCTCACTACTTCTTTCTGCCCCCCTGTAGGTGACTGAAGGCTGCCACCTGTCCTGTATCGATGACCTTGTGCTGGGGCAGGGATTCTGTGCCACCCCCAGCTGGGACCCTGTAACGGGGTGGGGGACCCCAAATTTCCCTGAACTGCTCCGGGCCCTTTTGCTCTGATATCCAGGAACTGCAGTGTGTGTGTGTTTAGCTTTTTATATACTGCCCCCCAGTAATAACTGCCCCCAGTACTAATTGCCCCCCTCCCCCAGAGATGTGTTGCTCAGATTACTGGATCATTTTATTATTAAATGTTGTAAATTTCAGGGAGTGCAGAGTAGGAGGAGCCTGAGGGCAGAGCCACACCCCCACTGCACACTGGGCAAGGGAATTGGGCAAAGGGAATGTTCCGACAGCGCTGATATTGTGATTGGCTGGCACAGACAGGGCTCGGCAGCAGCTCCGGGCACCCTTGTGTATGGGTCACACCGTGTTGCCATGGTAACATGAAATGAGCTCAGGGCTTTAATGAAAATAATTTTAAATAAAGATTTGTTGTTAATCTGCTCTGGTCTTTGTGTCATTACTGGGCCCGGAGCCCCCCAGGTACTGACAATAGATCCACTGGGCTTCCAGCCTGGGATCCTGCCAACTAAACAGTCACAACAAAGGTGCAACTGAGGGGGGTACTGTCCCTTTAATGAGTCCCTTATATCAGTGCAGTGCGGGGTTCTCTGATCGGCTTAGGGAGAGTCACCATGTGGTTTCACAAACAAATCATTAAGGTTGAGGAGACTGCGCTACACTGAGGGGCCCCAAGAAGGGCAAAACCGGTCTGTAGTTGGGAATCTGATTAGTTGTCCTGACTTTTGCTTTAAACCCAGTGGGTGAGCGTTAGCCTATAGGGTAAACCCATGTAAATGGAACTTTGTTTGGAATTCACTCCCAGAATTCCTTTTGTTTGTTTAGTAGGAGAGTTAGCGGCGCTCGGTCCCAGTAGGAGAGTTAGCGGCACTCGGTTCCAGTAGGAGAGTTAGCGGCGCTCGGTTCCAGTAGGAGAGTTAGCGGCGCTCGGTTCCAGTAGGAGAGTTAGCGGCGCTCGGTTCCAGTAGGAGAGTTAGCGGCGCTCGGTTCCAGTAGGAGAGTTAGCGGCGCTCGGTTCCAGTAGGAGAGTTAGCGGCGCTCGGTTCCAGTAGGAGAGTTAGCGGCGCTCGGTTCCAGTAGGAGAGTTAGCGGCGCTCGGTTCCAGTAGGAGAGTTAGCGGCGCTCGGTTCCAGTAGGAGAGCCAGCGAGACTCGGCCCCAGTAGGAGAGCCCACGAGAGGGCCAGGGCAATGAGTTCATGTATTTGGGCTCTGGCAGCCATTTCACTCCTTGCAAGCCCTGTGTAGCCAATCCATGATCACGATCTTGTTCCGTGCTTTCTAACTGGGTTTGTGACAATCCCGTTTGAGATGTTTGGATCCCACCGCTGCCGCCAAATGTCACATCAATGGCGGAACAGAAACAGCAGAATATTGAAGAGAAACCACTTGGAAGTTTTTCTTTTTATTTTGTAGAATCAAACGACTAATCGTATTTTTAAAATAATATTTATTAGTTTGTCACAAGGTGCAAAGGGTTAATTTATATAAAAAAAATACTTTAGCTTTCTTGGGCTGAAAGAGGGGAGCGGTGGGCACCCCCATACAGTAAGATACATGGCATAGTGATACAGATATAAATATTTATACACTTGCAGGACAGGCGCTATATATATATGGGTGGCAGCGGCAGTGGAGGCGGGGCAGATATAGGAAGGGGGCGGTACCTGCACGATTGCACCAAACAAAACTCGGCAGTAACCGACACACAAACACCAGCCGGCCCCCAGTAACCAATCAGAGCTGCTTCTGAACATACTGGTTCCTGCCGCTTGTTACACGGTACCGGTACTGAGTCAGCAGGGACCAACTGTATGGGGCAAACCCAGAAATGCAAATGGACCCCAAAGGTTCTAGTGAAATGATGAGTGTTAAAGGCCAGAATGGGCTGTGCCCACGCCCCGGTGCCAGGGACAGACGGTGGGCTCCTGATACCCTGCCTATGTGCCCGTAACTATGGCGATGGGGTGCCCATACCCCACCCACATGCCCCAGCTGGCACTTTCGGTGGGTTCTTTGTACCCCAGGCTATGGTAATAGTGGGCTCTCTGTACCCCAGGCTATGGCAATAGTGGGTTCTATGTACCCTAACTATGTACCCCAGGCAATGGTAATAGTGGGCTCTCTGTACCCCAGGCTATTGCAATAGTGGGCTTGCTGTACCCTGCCTATGTCCCTCAGGCTATGGTAATAGTGGGCTCTCTGTACCCCAGGCTATGGCAATAGTGGGTTCTATGTACCCTAGCTATGTACCCCAGGCTATGGTAATAGTGGGCTCTCTGTACCCCAGGCTATGGCAATAGTGGGTTCTATGTACCCTAGCTATGTACCCCAGGCTATGGTAATAGTGGGCTCTCTGTACCCCAGGCTATGGCAATAGTGGGTTCTCTGTACCCCAGATAATGGCAATAGTGGGCTCTCTGTACCCCAGGCTATGGCAATAGTGGGTTCTATGTACCCTAGCTATGTACCCCAGGCTATGGTAATAGTGGGCTCTCTGTACCCCAGGCTATGGCAATAGTGGGTTCTATGTACCCTAGCTATGTACCCCAGGCTATGGCAATAGTGGGTTCTATGTACCCTAGCTATGTACCCCAGGCTATGGTAATAGTGGGCTCTCTGTACCCCAGGCTATGGCAATAGTGGGTTCTCTGTACCCCAGATAATGGCAATAGTAGGTGCCACTGCCCATTTGCCACAGGGCAGGTTTGGGCAAATTTCTCATTCATGCAAAGGCACTTAGTACCCGCGTGGCACGGCCGGGCAGGCTGTGTGATTGTGTAGCTGTGAGTTTGTGTGTTGGCACTAGTATAGCGGTTGTGCGAGTGTCGGCCGCGCACTTATTTCTCCTGCATCTTCTCCAAGATGGGGACGATCATGTCAAACTTGGGGCGCTTGGCCGGGTCCTCGTTCATACAGATCTTCATCAGCTTGCAGATATGGGGCGAGATCCCCGGGGGGATGGTGGGACGGAGGCCTTCAAGGGACACCTAGAACACACCCAGAACTCGTCACCCTCCTGAAACCCAGTCATCGCTTAAGCTCCTCCCACTCCACCCAAAACCTCACCTTCATGCCAATCTCCATGTTGGAGAGATCGGCGAACGGAACCTCCCGGGTCACCAGCTCCCACAGCAGAACAGCGAAACTCCACATGTCGGCAGAGCGACGGTTAATATCCTCAGGGCGTTTCTGCAGCGCTAAAGGGAGGAGCCAAGATGGAACTCAATCACTGTAGTGCCCACAAACAGCAGCGGCACCGCCACACTGGCACCCCTACCTAGGTGCTGGGACGGAAGGCTGGAGTGGGAGGAGCTTCAAGGAAAACTACACCCCCCAGCTATAAGAGCCCCCTGGGTACCTGGGCGCCATCTTTTGGGGCAATCGGCGTCACTGCTTGTGCCCCTGTAGGGCCCGTGCCGGCGCCGAAACCCGAAGCTTCTCCCACTGAACAGACCATGGCGCCCAGGTACCCAGCTGCTCTTTTAGGTTGGGGTTTGCGATAAGGGAGAGGGGAGGGGGGTCTGGGCAGTTTAGGGGGCTATTATAGCTGGGTGGGGGGGGGGGTGTAGTACTCCTTTAAGGGATTGGCTATTGATGATCCCTGTGGCCCTGCCGGTGTCCCAGCATGCTTAGTGCGCCTGTCATGGCTGCCTTGCTTAAAGCGCTATATAAATAACTCCCTAATGTGCATTATCATTCGATACGAGGCCATCCAATAACAGGACAGAGCCCCCTGACAGGGGCCCCCCATAGAGAAGCAAAGAGGAGCCTCACCCTCAGGCGCCACCCACGCGGGGCTGTATATCCGGCCCGGGCACTGGAAGGAGAGCTTCACATCCGCCATGCTGATCCGGGCCGTCATGTCCTCATCAATCTGCCATTGGGAGAAGGTATGTCAGAGTGCAACGTGGGAAGGGGGCGGGGACAAGGCAAGGGAAGGGGGGCAAGGGGCAGAGGGAAAGCAAGGGAAGGGGGAGGGAGAAGGGAAATCAGAGTGCAACGTGGGAAGGGGGCGGGGACAAGGCAAGGGAAGGGGGGGAAGGGAAAGGGGTGGAGGGAAAGCAAGGGAAGGGGGAGGGAGAAGGGAAATCAGAGTGCAACGTGGGAAGGGGGCGGGGACAAGGCAAGGGAAGGGGGGGAAGGGAAAGGGGCGGAGGGAAAGCAAGGGAAGGGGGAGGGAGAAGGTATGTCAGAGTGCAACGTGGGAAGGGGGCGGGGACAAGGCAAGGGAAGGGGGGCAAGGGGCAGAGGGAAAGCAAGGGAAGGGGGAGGGAGAAGGGAAATCAGAGTGCAACGTGGGAAGGGGGCGGGAAGGGAAAGGGGCGGAGGGAAAGCAAGGGAAGGGGGAGGGAGAAGGGAAATCAGAGTGCAACGTAGGAAGGGGGCGGGGACAAGGCAAGGGAAGGGGGGGGAAGGGAAAGGGGCAGAGGGAAAGCAAGGGAAGGGGGAGGGAGAAGGGAAATCAGAGTGCAACGTGGGAAGGGGGCGGGGACAAGGCAAGGGAAGGGGTGGGAAGGGAAAGGGGCGGAGGGAAAGCAAGGGAAGGGGGAGGGAGAAGGGAAATCAGAGTGCAACGTAGGAAGGGGGCGGGGACAAGGCAAGGGAAGGGGGGGAAGGGAAAGGGGCGGAGGGAAAGCAAGGGAAGGGGGAGGGAGAAGGGAAATCAGAGTGCAACGTAGGAAGGGGGCGGGGACAAGGCAAGGGAAGGGGTGGGAAGGGAAAGGGGCGGAGGGAAAGCAAGGGAAGGGGGAGGGAGAAGGGAAATCAGAGTGCAGCGTAGGAAGGGGGCGGGGACAAGGCAAGGGAAGGGGGGAAGGGAAAGGGGCGGAGGGAAAGCAAGGGAAGGGGGAGGGAGAAGGGAAGGAAAGGGGGCGGGCAGAAGGCAAGGGAAGGGGACTGGGAGAATGGAAGGGGAGGGGGCGGGGAGAAGGCAAGGGAAGGGGGCAGGGAAAATGGAAGGGGGCAGGGAGAATGGAAGGGAAGGGAGCATGGAAGGGGGCGGGGAGAATGGAAGGGAAGGGGAGAAGGGTGCTGGGAGAAGGTAAGGGAAGGGGGCAGGGAGAATGGAAGGGAAGGGAGCAGGGAGAATGGAAGGGGGCGGGGAGAATGGAAGGGAAGGGGAGAAGGGGGCTGGGAGAAGGCAAGGGAAGGGGGCAGGGAGAATGGAAGGGAAGGGAGCAGGGAGAATGGAAGGGAAGGGAGCAGGGAGAATGGAAGGGGGCGGGGAGAAGGCAAGGGAAGGGGAGAAGGGGGCTGGGAGAAGGCAAGGGAAGGGGAGAAGGGGGCTGGGAGAAGGCAAGGGAAGGGGAGAAGGGGGCTGGAGAAGGCAAGGGAAGGGGAGAAGGGGGCTGGGAGAAGGCAAGGGAAGGGGGCGGGGAGAATGGAAGGGGGCGGGGAGAATGGAAGGGGGCGGGGAGAATGGAAGGGGAGAAGGGGCGGGGAGAATGGAAGGGGGCAGGGAGAATGGAAGGGAAGGGGAGAAGGGGCGGGGAGAATGGAAGGGGCAGGGAGAATGGAAGGGAAGGGGAGAAGGGGCGGGGAGAATGGAAGGGAAGGGGAGAAGGGAAGGGGGCGGGGAGAATGGAAGGGAAGAGGGGCGGGGAGAATGGAAGGGAAGAGGGGCGGGGAGAAGGGAAGGGGAGAATGAAAGGCAAGGGGGGCGGGGAGAATGGAAGGGAAGAGGGGCGGGGAGAATGGAAGGGAAGGGGGCGGGGAGAATGAAAGGGAAGGGGGCGGGGAGAAGGGAAGGGAAGAAGGGGGCGGGGAGAAGGCAAGGGAAGGGGGCGGGGAGAATGGAAGGGGGCGGGGAGAAGGCAAGGATAGGGAAGGGGGCGGGGAGAATGGAAGGGAAGGGGGCGGGGAGAATGGCAAGGATAGGGAAGGGATGCATTGGGGGAAGGGGCAAGTAAAGGGGAAGTAATGGGCGGCACAGAATGAGAACAAGGCAAGGAGAGCGGGGCAGCAGGAATGGACGGTGATTGGGCCTAAGCACATACACACAACCAGGTGTGGGGCAGGGGGGGCATGAAGATGGGGCAGATGGGGGCATGAAGATGGGACAGATAGAAAACATATGGGATTGTGGGAAATTTAGTGAGAAGAACTAACCGTGGGAGGAAACAGCAAATATCAAAGCGCTTAAAGGTTTCCTAGGAAATGATAAAGGAAGTGGCGTTAGTAAGGGGCGGGGCAGCAGGAAGCGAGCGGGCAGAAGCGGGAGCAGCCCATGCATGGGGGGAGGGGGTATAAGTGGGGGACTCACCATGACGCTGCGGCTGTTCAGGTAATGGCGTGGGATGAGCGGCTCCAGGGTGTGTAGGAAGGCCATTCCCCGAGCGATGTCCAACCCAAACTTCACTGCCTGGCACTGATCCACCACCAGATCTGTAAGTGCCCCACGCAGTCACATGTTAGTGAGCAAGTACCCCGTACAGTCACATGTCTGGGCAACTACCCCATACAGTCACATGTCTGGGCAACTACCCCGTACAGTCACATGTTAGTGAGCAAGTACCCCATACACTCACATGTCTGGCCAACTACCCCATACACTCACATGTCTGGGTAACTACCCCATACAGTCACATGTTAGTGAGCAAGTACCCCATACACTCACCTGTCTGGGCAACTACCCCATACACTGACATGTCTGGGTAACTACCCCATACAGTCACATGTTAGTGAGCAAGTACCCCATACACTCACCTGTCTGGGCAACTACCCCATACACTCACATGTTAGTGAGCAAGTACCCCATACACTCACATGTCTGGGCAACTACCCCGTACAGTCACGTTAGTGAGCAAGTACCCCGTACAGTCACATGTCTGGGCAACTACCCCATACACTCACATGTCTGGGTAACTACCCCGTACAGTCACGTTAGTGAGCAAGTACCCCGTACACTCACATGTCTGGGCAACTACCCCGTACAGTCACGTTAGTGAGCAAGTACCCCGTACAGTCACATGTCTGGGCAACTACCCCATACACTCACATGTCTGGGTAACTACCCCGTACATTCACATGTTAGTGAGCAAGTACCCCATACACTCACATGTCTGGGTAACTACACCGTACATTCACATGTTAGTGAGCAAGTACCCCATACACTCACCTGCCTGGGCAACTACCCCATACACTCACATGTCTGGGTAACTACCCCGTAACTACACTCACATGTCTGGGTAACTACCCCGTACATTCACATGTTAGTGAGCAAGTACCCCATACACTCACATGTCTGGGCAACTACCCCATACACTCACATGGCTGGGCAACTACCCCATACACTCACATGGCTGTACCCCATACACTCACATGGCTGTACCCCATACAGTCACACGGCAGTGAGCAAGTACCCCATACAGTCACGTTTATGAGCAAGTACCCCATACACTCACACGGCAGTGGGCAAGTACCCCATACAGTCACATGGCAGTGAGCAAGTACCCCATACAGTCACGTTTATGAGCAAGTACCCCATACACTCACACGGCAGTGGGCAAGTACCCCATACAGTCACATGGCAGTGAGCAAGTACCCCATACAGTCACGTTTATGAGCAAGTACCCCATACACTCACACGGCAGTGGGCAAGTACCCCATACAGTCACATGGCAGTGAGCAAGTACCCCATACAGTCACGTTTATGAGCAAGTACCCCCATACACTCACACGGCAGTGGGCAAGTACCCCATACAGTCACATGGCAGTGAGCAAGTACCCCATACAGTCACATGGCAGTGAGCAAGTACCCCATACAGTCACACGGCAGTGGGCAAGTACCCCATACAGTCACACGGCAGTGGGCAAGTACCCCATACAGTCACACGGCAGTGGGCAAGTACCCCATACAGTCACACGGCAGTGGGCAAGTACCCCATACAGTCACACGGCAGTGGGCAAGTACCCCATACAGTCACACGGCAGTGGGCAAGTACCCCATACAGTCACACGGCAGTGGGCAAGTACCCCATACAGTCACACGGCAGTGGGCAAGTACCCCATACAGTCACATGGTTCTCCCCCCATTCCCCCTGCGCTTCTCATTAGTACCTCCCTGCTTGTGCCCCTCACTAGTGAGTTCTCCCCCCCCTCCTACTCACTATAGTATAATTAATACCCCCCCCCCATTCCCAAGCCACTTACTTGTGCCCTCGTGCAGGACATTATAGAGGGACCCGTACGGCATCCAGTGAGTGATGAGCACAGGGTGGGGCGCGGGGGGGGACTGACAGGCACCCAGAACTGGCAGAACATTGGGGTGAGAGAAGATCCTGGGGATAGAAATGGGGATAAGAGGAGGGTGAGTGGGGAGAGGAGCACAATGGTTGGGATGGGGGGCTGGGGGCACTAAATGTTCAGAGGATAGAATCATGCATGTCTCTCCCCATACAGCCCAGTACCCTGCTGTCTCTTCCTACTGCCCCTCACTCACATGTCTCTCCCCATACAGCCCAGCACCCTGCTGTCGCTTCCTACTGCCCCTCGCTCACATGTCTCTCCCCATACAGCCCAGCACCCTGCTGTCTCTTCCTACTGCCCCTCACTCACATGTCTCTCCCCATACAGCCCAGCACCCTGCTGTCTCTTCCTACTGCCCCTCACTCACATGTCTCTCCCCATACAGCCCAGCACCCTGCTGTCTCTTCCTACTGCCCCTCACTCACATGTCTCTCCCCATACAGCCCAGTACCCTGCTGTCTCTTCCTACTGCCCCTCACTCACATGTCTCTCCCTATACAGCCCAGCACCCTGCTGTCTCTTCCTACTGCCCCTCACTCACATGTCTCTCCCCATGCAGCCCAGCACCCTGCTGTCTCTTCCTACTGCCCCTCACTCACATGTCTCTCCCTATACAGCCCAGCACCCTGCTGTCTCTTCCTACTGCCCCTCACTCACATGTCTCTCCCCATGCAGCCCAGCACCCTGCTGTCTCTTCCTACTGCCCCTCACTCACATGTCTCTCCCCATGCAGCCCAGTACCCTGCTGTCTCTTCCTACCACCCCTCACTCACATGTCTCTCCCCATACAGCCCAGCACCCTGCTGTCTCTTCCTACCACCCCTCACTCACATGTCTCTCCCCATACAGCCCAGTACCCTGCTGTCTCTTCCTACCACCCCTCACTCACATGTCTCTCCCCATGCAGCCCAGCACCCTGCTGTCTCTTCCTACCACCCCTCACTCACATGTCTCTCCCCATACAGCCCAGCACCCTGCTGTCTCTTCCTACTGCCCCTCACTCACATGTCTCTCCCCATGCAGCCCAGTACCCTGCTGTCTCTTCCTACTGCCCCTCGCTCACATGTCTCTCCCCATGCAGCCCAGTACCCTGCTGTCTCTTCCTACTGCCCCTCACTCACATGTCTCTCCCTATACAGCCCAGCACCCTGCTGTCTCTTCCTACTGCCCCTCACTCACATGTCTCTCCCCATGCAGCCCAGTACCCTGCTGTCTCTTCCTACTGCCCCTCACTCACATGTCTCTCCCTATACAGCCCAGTACCCTGCTGTCTCTTCCTACCGCCCCTCACTCACATGTCTCTCCCCATACAGCCCAGCACCCTGCTGTCTCTTCCTACTGCCCCTCACTCACATGTCTCTCCCTATACAGCCCAGTACCCTGCTGTCTCTCACTCACATGTCTATCCCTATACAGCCCAGTACCCTGCTGTCTCTCACTCACATGTCTCTCCCTATACAGCCCCGGACTGTCCCATTACAGCCTGACTCTGAGAGGCATTACTAGATGATATGAGATAATAAGGGGGGCTTGTTCCGTATCCCACCTTAGTTTGGGGTATTCCTCATTGAAGTCTCGACTCTTCCTTGTGCTCCAGTCCCGGATTTTCAGCACCTTGATAATGATGTCATTTCCTTGCCAACGCCCCTTCCAGAGCTGCAGGGACCCCAATGGGCCGGAGGGATAAGGGGGACAAATACAATTAGTGGGTAAATGCTCAGAATCTGAATGAAACACAGTTGGGGGAAGGGGGGGATGCAGGGGTGCCCCCAATCCTGCTCGTTCAGGAGTTTTACCCAAACCCCATGATGTTATTTAGGCTTTGGTGCCCCCTATTATCATGGAGACAGGGCAGGAATCTGGGGGTGAGAGTGCAAGAAGGCATTAAGGGGGCAGAGGGGCAGGACTGAGGGCCCAAGTCGGGGGTCTCACCTCTCCAGAATGGTTGTCATTGAGTTTGTGGCTGAGGGTCAGCTGCTTGTAGTCAATGCCGGCCTGTTTGTTCAGGGTGCCGTTACCTGTAGGGAGAAGGTTGGGGGTGAGGGCAATATGGAGAGCTGGGTGGCACGGCCATAACAAGAAGTGAAGGGGGGCATCATGGCATCATCCAGAAGTAGTAAGGGGTATTATCAGTGAGCCAAAGGGGGGGGGCAAGAAAAAAGCATCAGGCAAGCGACAGGGGGAAACATAGGGGGTAACATAGAGCTGCTAAGGCTGAAAGACAAGAGGATATAATGGTATATGGGGGTGCAGTTTAGAGGTGGGGTGGTCATATATGGGGGGGGGGGGGGGGAAGGCTGGTCTCACGTGGTCGGGTTCGAGTTGTCCCTTTCCAGAAAGTGTCTTTATAGGGGATCCTGCTCATACTCTGCCCCATCTTCTCTGCTCGATCTGCAAGAAAACCCCCGTTAGTCATTATCCTATATAACCCCCCATCATTAGACATGAATCCTATAATGGGGTGCCACTAGGCTCCGACTCTCACTGTACTGAATGTATTTGGGGTGCCACTAGGCTCCGACTCTCACTGTACTGAATGTATTTGGGGTGCCACTAGGCTCCGACTCTCACTGTACTGAATGTATTTGGGGTGCCACTAGGCTGAGACTCTCACTGTACTGAATGTATTTGGGGTGCCACTAGGCTCCGACTCTCACTGTACTGAATGTATTTGGGGTGCCACTAGGCTCCGACTCTCACTGTACTGAATGTATTTGGGGTGCCACTAGGCTCCGACTCTCACTGTACTGAATGTATTTGGGGTGCCACTAGGCTCCGACTCTCACTGTACTGAATGTATTTGGGGTGCCACTAGGCTCCGACTCTCACTGTACTGAATGTATTTGGGGTGCCACTAGGCTCCGACTCTCACTGTACTGAATGTATTTGGGGTGCCACTAGGCTCCGACTCTCACTGTACTGAATGTATTTGGGGTGCCACTAGGCTCCGACTCTCACTGTACTGAATGTATTTGGGGTGCCACTAGGCTCCGACTCACACTGTACTGAATGTATTTGGGGTGCCACTAGGCTCCGACTCTCACTGTACTGAATGTATTTGGGGTGCCACTAGGCTCCGACTCTCACTGTACTGAATGTATTTGGGGTGCCACTAGGCTCCGACTCTCACTGTACTGAATGTATTTGGGGTGCCACTAGGCTGAGACTCTCACTGTACTGAATGTATTTGGGGTGCCACTAGGCTCCGACTCTCACTGTACTGAATGTATTTGGGGTGCCACTAGGCTCCGACTCACACTGTACTGAATGTATTTGGGGTGCCACTAGGCTCCGACTCTCACTGTACTGAATGTATTTGGGGTGCCACTAGGCTGAGACTCTCACTGTACTGAATGTATTTGGGGTGCCACTAGGCCTCCGACTCTCACTGTACTGAATGTATTTGGGGTGCCACTAGGCTGAGACTCACACTGTACTGAATGTATTTGGGGTGCCACTAGGCTCCGACTCTCACTGTACTGAATGTATTTGGGGTGCCACTAGGCTCCGACTCTCACTGTACTGAATGTATTTGGGGTGCCACTAGGCTGAGACTCACACTGTACTGAATGTATTTGGGGTGCCACTAGGCTCCGACTCTCACTGTACTGAATGTATTTGGGGTGCCACTAGGCTGAGACTCTCACTGTACTGAATGTATTTGGGGTGCCACTAGGCTCCGACTCTCACTGTACTGAATGTATTTGGGGTGCCACTAGGCTCCGACTCACACTGTACTGAATGTATTTGGGGTGCCACTAGGCTCCGACTCTCACTGTACTGAATGTATTTGGGGGGCAACTAGGCTCCGACTCTCATTGTACTGAATGTATTTGGGGGGCCACTAGGCACCGACTCTCACTGTACTGAATGTATTTGGGGTGCCACTAGGCTACGACTCTCACTGTACTGAATGTATTTGGGGTGCCACCAGGCTCCGACTGTATAATCTTTTTAGGATCTGGATTTATTGTTCATAGACATCAATGTGCCATTATTTACAACTGCATAATGGTTGTTTCAGTTGGCTGGAGGTCTCCTCAGCTACTAACATAATATAGGTCAGCATTTGGGGTTGGGGGTCTCCTCAGCTACTAACATAATATAGGTCAGCATTTGGGGTTGGGGGTCTCCTCAGCTAATAACATGTGTTTGGGGTGTATGTGGGGGGGGAGAGAATGTGGTGATTTGCCCATACAACAGTCTGTCTGTCCAATACAGTGGGTCAGAACTTGCCCTACATCAGCTGCTGCAGGGAGAGCACAGAGCAAATCTGATTGGTTGCCCAGTGTTTGTACATAAGCCCCAATGTGTCTATTGATCACCCCCACCCACTGCTGTAGAATCTCATCATCCCTGCCCCTACCTACTGCTGCCCCAACACTCACACTCACCTCTATCCTTACTCACACTCACCTCTATCTTTACTCACATTCAATACTGTCCCATTTACCTTTCAGCAGTTCCTTTAGTTGAGCCTTGGCCTTGTCCAGCGGGGTTTCACCATACTTGTTACAGATATAGATCAGGCCCGAGTTATTCACCAGGTCCTATGGGAGAGAGAGTGGGTGGGTGATGCCCCAGGGGGGAGGGAGTGGGGAATGATAGCTGGAATAAAAAGTAACTGACATTCAGGGGGGGCTACAAACAGACATTCAGGGGCTACAAACAGACATTCAGGGGGGCTACTCACCTCGGCCACCTCCTCCTGTGCCCAGAAGCAAGCGTAGTGCAAGGGGGCGTTGCCATGTTCATTGACTGCGTTGACGTCGGCCTTATACTGAATCAGCTGCGAAGGAGAAGAGGGGTCACAGGAAGGAAACATAGGGGAGCTGGGGGGAGCACCTAGGGGCCCCACACTTGCCAATCATATCAATGGTACAAAGCCCTGTATGCAGGAATAGTAAACATGTGGTCATGTGACCCAATATACCAACCTTCTGTACAATGTCCCGGTGCCCATGGCTGGCGGCAAGGTGGAGTGGGGTGTCATCTCCCCGATTCATAACGTTGATTCTGGCGCCTCTCATTATCAGCATGTCCACTATGTTACTCCGCCCCTCGCGGCACGCCCAGTGTAACGGGCTGAACCCATGGTCGTCCCTGCAACATACAAGCGCCGCGTCAGCGGGAAACGTGCCCCCAACTGTGCTACAGTACTGCCCTGTACCCACCGTGCCCCCAACTGTGCCACAGCACTGCCCCTGCCCTGTACCCAACGTGCCCCCAACCGTGCCCCCAGTACCGCTGGTTTAATAGCCCAGATACAGCCATAAATTCCCTGCCCCGTACCCAACGTGCCCCCAACTGTGCTACAGTACTGCCCCTGCCCTGTACCCACCGTGCCCCCAACTGTGCCATAGTACTGCCCTGTACCCACCGTGCCCCCAGTGCCGCTGGTTTAATAGCCCAGATACAGCCATAAATTCCCTGCCCCGTACCCAACGTGCCCCCAACTGTGCCCCCAGTACCGCTGGTTTAATAGCCCAGATACAGCCATAAATTCCCTGCCCTGTACCCAACGTGCCCCCAACTGTGCCCCCAGTACCGCTGGTTTAATAGCCCAGATACAGCCATAAATTCCCTGCCCCGTACCCAACGTGCCCCCAACTGTGCCCCCAGTACCGCTGGTTTAATAGCCCAGATACAGCCATAAATTCCCTGCCCCGTACCCAACGTGCCCCCAACTGTGCCCCCAGTACCGCTGGTTTAATAGCCCAGATACAGCCATAAATTCCCTGCCCTGTACCCACCGTGCCTCCAACTGTGCCCCCAGTACCGCTGGTTTAATAGCCCAGATACAGCCATAAATTCCCTGCCCCGTACCCAACGTGCCCCCAACTGTGCCCCCAGTACCGCTGGTTTAATAGCCCAGATACAGCCATAAATTCCCTGCCCCGTACCCAACGTGTCCCCAACTGTGCCCCCAGTACCGCTGGTTTAATAGCCCAGATACAGCCATAAATTCCCTGCCCTGTACCCAACGTGCCCCCAACTGTGCCCCCAGTAACGCTGGTTTAATAGCCAGATACAGCCATAAATTCCCTGCCCCGTACCCAACGTGCCCCCAACTGTGCCCCCAGTACCGCTGGTTTAATAGCCCAGATACAGCCATAAATTCCCTGCCCTGTACCCAACGTGCCCCCAACTGTGCCCCCAGTACCGCTGGTTTAATAGCCCAGATACAGCCATAAATTCCCTGCCCCGTACCCAACGTGCCCCCAACTGTGCCCCCAGTACCGCTGGTTTAATAGCCCAGATACAGCCATAAATTCCCTGCCCTGTACCCACCGTGCCTCCAACTGTGCCCCCAGTACCGCTGGTTTAATAGCCCAGATACAGCCATAAATTCCCTGCCCCGTACCCAACGTGCCCCCAGTACCGCTGGTTTAATAGCCCAGATACAGCCATAAATTCCCTGCCCCGTACCCAACGTGCCCCCAACTGTGCCCCCAGTACCGCTGGTTTAATAGCCCAGATACAGCCATAAATTCCCTGCCCTGTACCCAACGTGCCCCCAACTGTGCCCCCAGTACCGCTGGTTTAATAGCCCAGATACAGCCATAAATTCCCTGCCCCGTACCCAACGTGTCCCCAACTGTGCCCCCAGTACCGCTGGTTTAATAGCCCAGATACAGCCATAAATTCCCTGCCCCGTACCCAACGTGCCCCCAACTGTGCCCCCAGTAACGCTGGTTTAATAGCCCAGATACAGCCATAAATTCCCTGCCCTGTACCCAACGTGCCCCCAACTGTGCCCCCAGTACCGCTGGTTTAATAGCCCAGATACAGCCATAAATTTCCTGCCCCGTACCCAACGTGCCCCCAACTGTGCCCCCAGTACCGCTGGTTTAATAGCCCAGATACAGCCATAAATTCCCTGCCCTGTACCCAACGTGCCCCCAACTGTGCCCCCAGTACCGCTGGTTTAATAGCCCAGATACAGCCATAAATTCCCTGCCCCGTACCCAACGTGCCCCCAACTGTGCCCCCAGTACCGCTGGTTTAATAGCCCAGATACAACCATAAATTCCCTGCCCCGTACCCAACGTGCCCCCAACTGTGCCCCCAGTACCGCTGGTTTAATAGCCCAGATACAGCCATAAATTCCCTGCCCCGTACCCAACGTGCCCCCAACTGTGCCCCCAGTAACGCTGGTTTAATAGCCCAGATACAGCCATAAATTTCCTGCCCTGTACCCAACGTGCCCCCAACTGTGCCCCAGTACCGCTGGTTTAATAGCCCAGATACAGCCATAAATTCCCTGCCCCGTACCCAACGTGCCCCCAACTGTGCCCCCAGTACCGCTGGTTTAATAGCCCAGATACAGATATAAATTCCCTGCCCCGTACCCAACGTGCCCCCAACTGTGCCCCCAGTACCGCTGGTTTAATAGCCCAGATACAGCCATAAATTCCCTGCCCCGTACCCAACGTGCCCCCAACTGTGCCCCCAGTACCGCTGGTTTAATAGCCCAGATACAGCCATAAATTCCCTGCCCCGTACCCAACGTGCCCCCAACTGTGCCCCCAGTACCGCTGGTTTAATAGCCCAGATACAGCCATAAATTCCCTGCCCCGTACCCAACGTGCCCCCAACTGTGCCCCCAGTACCGCTGGTTTAATAGCCCAGATACAGCCATAAATTCCCTGCCCCGTACCCAACGTGCCCCCAGTACCGCTGGTTTAATAGCCCAGATACAGCCATAAATTTCCTGCCCTGTACCCACCGTGCCTCCAACTGTGCCCCCAGTACCGCTGGTTTAATAGCCCAGATACAGCCATAAATTCCCTGCCCCGTACCCAACGTGCCCCCAACTGTGCCCCCAGTACCGCTGGTTTAATAGCCCAGATACAGCCATAAATTTCCTGCCCTGTACCCAACGTGCCCCCAACTGTGCCCCCAGTACCGCTGGTTTAATAGCCCAGATACAGCCATAAATTCCCTGCCCCGTACCCAACGTGCCCCCAACTGTGCCCCCAGTACCGCTGGTTTAATAGCCCAGATACAGATATAAATTCCCTGCCCCGTACCCAACGTGCCCCCAACTGTGCCCCCAGTACCGCTGGTTTAATAGCCCAGATACAGCCATAAATTCCCTGCCCCGTACCCAACGTGCCCCCAACTGTGCCCCCAGTAACGCTGGTTTAATAGCCCAGATACAGCCATAAATTCCCTGCCCCGTACCCAACGTGCCCCCAACTGTGCCCCCAGTACCGCTGGTTTAATAGCCCAGATACAGCCATAAATTTCCTGCCCCGTACCCAACGTGCCCCCAACTGTGCCCCCAGTACCGCTGGTTTAATAGCCCGGATACAGCCATAAATTCCCTGCCCCGTACCCAACGTGCCCCCAGTACCGCTGGTTTAATAGCCCAGATACAGCCATAAATTCCCTGCCCCGTACCCAACGTGCCCCCAACTGTGCCCCCAGTACCGCTGGTTTAATAGCCCAGATACAGCCATAAATTCCCTGCCCCGTACCCAACGTGCCCCCAACTGTGCCCCCAGTACCGCTGGTTTAATAGCCCAGATACAGCCATAAATTCCCTGCCCCGTACCCAACGTGCCCCAGTACCGCTGGTTTAATAGCCCGGATACAGCCATAAATTCCCTGCCCCGTACCCAACGTGCCCCCAACTGTGCCCCCAGTACCGCTGGTTTAATAGCCCAGATACAGCCATAATTCCCTGCCCCGTACCCAACGTGCCCCCAACTGTGCCCCCAGTACCGCTGGTTTAATAGCCCAGATACAGCCATAAATTCCCTGCCCCGTACCCAACATGCCCCCAGTACCACCCCTGCCCCGTACCCAACGTGCCCCCAGTACCACCCCCTGCCCCGTACCCACATGCCCCCAGTACCACCCCTGCCCCGTACCCAACGTGCCCCCAGTACCACCCCTGCCCCGTACCCAACATGCCCCCCAGTACCACCCCTGCCCCGTACCCAACGTGCCCCCCAGTACCACCCCTGCCCCGTACCCAACGTGCCCCCAGTACCACCCCTGCCCCGTACCCAACGTGCCCCCAGTACCACCCCTGCCCCGTACCCAACGTGCCCCCAGTACCACCCCTGCCCCGTACCAACGTGCCCCCAGTACCACCCCTGCCCTGTACCCAACGTGCCCCCAGTACCACCCCTGCCCTGTACCCAACGTGCCCCCAGTACCGCCCTGCCCTGTACCCAATGTGCCTCCAACTTATTATTAGGATGTTGGCTGAAGTGTTCCCATTGGCTCAGGGCAGCCCCGCCTCCTTATCACTCACACACCATGGCTACACCCACTGATTTACCTGCAGTTACTGTGATGTTACTGGCTGACGCTACGGAACATTAATACAAGCTGCCCCCCTGCAGCAATGAGCCCCCCCAGTATTGGGGCGCAGAAGGGACAGCAGATGGCAGTATTTATACAAACCTGGGTGCTGGGAACCCCTCCCACGTGACCCCCTCACTTGGCTAAGTGAGCTCCTCTGCCCAACAACCGTTACACCAATCAAATGACAGTTGCCCCGCCCCTTACAAAGTGCAATTACAGCTGCCCACTTACCCCTGGTTTAGATCATTCTCTGTATTATCCAACCAGAGCCGCACAGCCACGGCGTTGCCTTCCCGACACTGAGCGAATATGTCGTCCATCTTGGCAACAAGAGACCTGAGAGGAAAAGCACAAACCTGTCACCATCCACTCACCCAAGGGGCACTCTAACCAACGGCCCCCCTCAGTCTGTCCCCACCCCTAGGTACCCCCCTCAGTGCTCCCCACCCTAGGGACCCCCTCAGTCTGTCCCCACCCCTAGGTACCCCCCTCAGTGCTCCCCACCCTAGGGACCCCCTCAGTCTGTCCCCACCCCTAGGTACCCCCCTCAGTGCTCCCCACCCTAGGGACCCCCTCAGTCTGTCCCCACCCCTAGGTACCCCCTCAGTGCTCCCCACCCTAGGGACCCCCCTCAGTCTGTCCCCACCCCTAGGTACCCCCTCAGTGCTCCCCCACCCCAGGGACCCCCCTCAGTCTGTCCCCCACCCCTAGGGACCCCCTCAGTGCGCCCCACCCTAGGGACCCCCCTCAGTCTGTCCCCACCCCTAGGTACCCCCCTCAGTGCTCCCCACCCTAGGGACCCCCCTCAGTCTGTCCCCACCCCTAGGTACCCCCCTCAGTGCTCCCCCACCCCAGGGACCCCCCTCAGTCTGTCCCCACCCCTAGGTACCCCCCTCAGTGCTCCCCACCCCTAGGTACCCCCCTCAGTGCTCCCCACCCCTACGTACCCCCCTCAGTGCTCCCCCACCCCAGGGACTCCCCTCAGTCTGTCCCCCCACCCCAGGGCCCCCCCTCAGTCTCTCCCCACCCCAGGGACCCCCCTCAGTCTCTCCCCACCCCAGGGAACCCCCTCAGTCTCTCCCCCACCCCAGGGCCCCCCCTCAGTCTCTCCCCACCCCAGGGACCCCCTCAGTCTCTCCCCACCCCAGGGAACCCCCTCAGTCTCTCCCCCACCCCAGGGCCCCCCCTCAGTCTCTCCCCACCCAGGGACCCCCCTCAGTCTCTCCCCACCCCAGGGACCCCCCTCAGTGCTCCCCCACCCCAGGGACCCCCCTCAGTCTCTCCCCCACCCCAGGGCCCCCCCTCAGTCTCTCCCCACCCCAGGGACCCCCCTCAGTGCTCCCCCACCCCTAGGGCCCCCCCTCAGTGCTCCCCCACCCCAGGGCCCCCCTCAGTCTCTCCCCACCCCAGGGACCCCCCTCAGTCTCTCCCCACCCCAGGGACCCCCCTCAGTGCTCCCCCACCCCAGGGACCCCCCTCAGTCTCTCCCCCACCCCAGGGCCCCCCCTCAGTCTCTCCCCACCCCAGGGACCCCCCTCAGTGCTCCCCCACCCCTAGGGACCCCCCTCAGTGCTCCCCCACCCCAGGGACCCCCCTCAGTCTCTCCCCCACCCCTAGGGCCCCCCCTCAGTGCTCCCCCACCCCAGGGACCCCCCTCAGTCTCTCCCCACCCCAGGGACCCCCCTCAGTGCTCCCCCACCCCAGGGCCCCCCCTCAGTGCTCCCCCACCCCAGGGCCCCCCCTGAGACAGAACCCTCCCCTCCCTACAGATGCAGCCCCAGCACACACTCTGCCCCATGACAGACCCCCAGGCTTCCCAGTGAGACCCCCACAGTTATGTATTCGGCCCTGAGGGGCACTCCCCACACTATATGATATATACAGATTACAGGTGCATTAATACAATATACGTGTGTGTAGCCATTAATAAAGCCCCTCCCATAGCCAGAGGCCCCGCCCTTCCCGGTTTTTGCCGTTTGTGCCACAGCAGTCGGTGAGAGACTTTACTCACCCCAAGGCGCGCTCCTCCCCACCCGTACGTGCGCGCTCCCGCAGACACGTCACATTCCCAAGATAGGCGGTACCCCTAAGGCGTGGCAAGAAATGACCGCCAATTAAACGGAAGAGTGGGCGGGGCGTACGCGGCACAGCCAACAAGAGCACGGAAACTTTTACTAAGTTAGAGAAAAATGAATGAAGCGAGGCGGGACTAGCGGCGTTCAACCAATAAGAACTTATTATGGATAATTCCCCGCCCACCTAGGCTTCACTCCGTCTGTGTCCTTATATAGAGAGATACTGGGAGTGGGAGAGACCATGTGGTGCCGGTGTGTAGGGGTGGGATTATTCCAAAGTACTTTTAGTGTATTGGGAGGGAACTCCGGCTGAGACTCAATAGGGCGGGACCGGAAGCATCTGGTTTGGGATAGCAAAGGGAGCTCCCTATAACCTGATGGGAAGGGTGCGCTTATGTGGGGCGGGGCTGTGCCTTGGCGGAGCAGCAGGGGGCGCTCTCTCTGGCACGTCTCTATGGTACTCTCTCTCTGGCACGTCTCTATGGTACTCTCTCTCTGGCACGTCTCTATGGTACTCTCTCTCTGGCACGTCTCTATGGTACTCTCTCTATGGTACTCTCTCTCTGGTACAGTCACATGGGGGGGAAGATGGCGGCGCGCTGAGTGGTGAGTTCGGGCTGATATTTACCCGGGTTGGGGGTATTTAATGTTCCTGTGTGTCTGTACTAAATATGGTGCCCTGGGGCTCCTGTCCTACAGAGCTACTTCCGGGGTGCCACGGAAATGGGAAAGTACTGGCACAACATGTGCCCCCCCCCTCCCTCAGCTCCTGTAATGGGGCCTTCATCCCCCCCACTTACCTGCTATAGGGTTATATACCCCAATATCCAGCCCCTGTACCCCAATATACAGCCCCTGTCTGGCACTGACACAGTCCCAAGCGGCCCCCCTCCCTCAGCTCCTGTAATGGGGCCTTCATCCCCCCCACTTACCTGCTATAGGGTTATATACCCCAATATCCAGCCCCTGTACCCCAATATACAGCCCCTGTCTGGCACTGACACAGTCCCAAGCGGCCCCCCTCCCTCAGCTCCTGTAATGGGGCCTTCATCCCCCCCACTTACCTGCTATAGGGTTATATACCCCAATATCCAGCCCCTGTACCCCAATATACAGCCCCTGTCTGGCACTGACACAGTCCCAAGCGGCCCCCCTCCCTCAGCTCCTGTAATGGGGCCTTCATCCCCCCCACTTACCTGCTATAGGGTTATATACCCCAATATCCAGCCCCTGTACCCCAATATATACCCCAATATCCAGCCCCTGTACCCCAATATCCAGCCCCTGTACCCCAATATCCAGCCCCTGTACCCCAATATACAGCCCCTGTCTGGCACTGACACAGTCCCTAGCGGCCCCCCCCTCCCTCAGCTCCTGTAATGGGCCTTCATCCCCCCCACTTACCTGCTATAGGGTTATATACCCCAATATCCAGCCCCTGTACCCCAATATATACCCCAATATCCAGCCCCTGTACCCCAATATCCAGCCCCTGTACCCCAATATCCAGCCCCTGTACCCCAATATCCAGCCCCTGTACCCCAATATACAGCCCCTGTACCCCAATATCCAGCCCCTGTCTGGGCACTGACACAGTCCCTAGCGCCCCCCCCTCCCTCAGCTCCTGTAATGGGGCCTTCATCCCCCCCCCCCACTTACCTGCTATAGGGTTATATATCCCAATATCCAGCCCCTGTACCCCAATATACAGCCCCTGTCTGGCACTGACAGTCCCTAGCGCCCCCCCCCTCCCTCAGCTCCTGTAATGGGGCCTTCATCCCCCCCACTTACCTGCTATAGGGTTATATTCCCCAATATACAGCCCCTGTACCCAATATCCAGCCCCTGTACCCCAATATCCAGCCCCTGTACCCCAATATCCAGCCCCTGTACCCCAATATCCAGCCCCTGTACCCCAATATCCAGCCCCTGTACCCCAATATCCAGCCCCTGTACCCCAATATCCAACCCCTGTACCCCAATATCCAGCCCCTGTCTGGCACTGACACAGTCCCTAGCGGCCCCCCCTCCCATAGCCCTAGCGGCCCCCCCTCCCATAGCCCCTAGCGGCCCCCCCTCCCTCAGCTCCTGTAATGGGGCCTTCATCCCCCCCCCCACTTACCTGCTATAGGGTTATATACCCCAATATCCAGCCCCTGTACCCCAATATACAGCCCCTGTCTGGCACTGACAGTCCCTAGCGCCCCCCCCTCCCTCAGCTCCTGTAATGGGGCCTTCATCCCCCCCACTTACCTGCTATAGGGTTATATTCCCCAATATACAGCCTCTGTACCCCAATATCCAGCCCCTGTGCCCCAATATCCAGCCCCTGTGCCCCAATATCCAGCCCCTGTGCCCCAATATCCAGCCCCTGTGCCCCAATATCCAGCCCCTGTGCCCCCAATATCCAGCCCCTGTGCCCCAATATCCAGCCCCTGTGCCCCAATATCCAGCCCCTGTACCCCAATATCCAGCCCCTGTACCCCAATATCCAGCCCCTGTCTGGCACTGACACAGTCCCTAGCGGCCCCCCCTCCCATAGCCCCTAGCGGCCCCCCCTCCCATAGCCCCTAGCGGCCCCCCCTCCCTCAGCTCCTGTAATGGGGCCTTCATCCCCCCCCCCACTTACCTGCTATAGGGTTATATACCCCAATATCCAGCCCCTGTACCCCAATATACAGCCTCTGTCTGGCACTGACACAGTCCCTAGCGCCCCCCCCTCCCTCAGCTCCTGTAATGGGGCCTTCATCCCCCCCACTTACCTGCTATAGGGTTATATTCCCCAATATACAGCCTCTGTACCCCAATATCCAGCCCCTGTACCCAATATCCAGCCCCTGTGCCCCAATATCCAGCCCCTGTGCCCCAATATCCAGCCCCTGTGCCCCAATATCCAGCCCCTGTGCCCCAATATCCAGCCCCTGTGCCCCAATATCCAGCCCCTGTACCCCAATATCCAGCCCCTGTACCCCAATATACAGCCCCTGTCTGGCACTGACACAGTCCCTAGCGCCCCCCCCCCTCCCTCAGCTCCTGTAATGGGGCCTTCATCCCCCCCACTTACCTGCTATAGGGTTATATACCCCAATATCCAGCCTCTGTACCCCAATATACAGCCTCTGTACCCCAATATCCAGCCTCTATACCCCAATATCCAGCCCCTGTACCCCAATATACAGCCCCTGTCTGGCACTGACACAGTCCCTAGCGCCCCCCCCCTCCCTCAGCTCCTGTAATGGGGCCTTCATCCCCCCCACTTACCTGCTATACAGCCTCTGTACCCCAATATACAGCCTCTGTACCCCAATATCCAGCCTCTATACCCCGATATCCAGCCCCTGTACCCCAATATCCAGCCCCTGTACCCCAATATCCAGCCTCTGTCTGGCACTGACACAGTACCAAGCGCCCCCCCCCCGAGCCCCAAGCGGGGTAAATAAAGTGCCCCCCCCAGTGACCGTGGCCTCCCCTCTCTGTGTAATATCCAACCCCTCAAACCTGTTCTATACAGGGGTGCCCCCACCCCCTCCTGCAGGCTCTTATAATGGAGTCCAGCCCCTACCCTGCAGGAGACTTAAGGACCCTTCTTGCCCCATACAGGGCAGAAACATGGCCTTATACCCCTCCTTTTACCCCTTCTGTACAGTCCCCCCATCTCCAGCTTTGTGGCCACATTTGCGCCCCTTCATATTGTTCCCCGACAAGACATTTTGGGGGATTTTTCTTTGGTTCCCCAACTCTGCTGATCTGTTAGAAATGCAGCCCCCATTTTACCTCCAGGGGGCAATTTCTCTTTCTCCCAGCATCCAACTGGTCCTACGTTTGCCCAGCGCCTCTGAGTTGGTCTCTGATTAATATCAACTTGGGCGCCCAAACTAAACCTTACAGGTCAGGCTTAGCGCTAGGCCCACCTTTGTGCCTGGGGGCGGGGCCATAGGCAGTCATGTATTTTCCTGAGAGGGAGGGGCTAAGGCAGGAGGGCAGATAAATGCCCCAGGGGTGGTACAGAAGCTGTTACATTATGTCAAGGTGCTGCCCCCTACAGACAGACTTTTGCTTTGTTCCAACCTTTTTTGTCTCCTTCCAGTGCTCGAGAGAGTCCCACATAGAGCAGGGCTGTGATTGGTTCATCTGGGTTTCTGGGTGGGGCCGACCGACCGCCATGTTTGACCTCTGTGAGTGGAACGATAATTCCGAGGCGCAGTCACTGACCGAGTGTTTGGCCAGAAATCCCCAGGGAGCAGCCAAGAAAGATAAAGTGAGATGATCTGACTCTTAGGGGGGGATCTGTCTAGGGGCGGGGGGGATCTGTCTAGGGTCTGGGGGCGGGGGGGATCTGTCGGGGGGCGGGGGCGATCTGTCTAGGGGCGGGGGGGATCTGTCTAGGGGCGGGGGGCGGGGGGGATCTGTCTAGGGGCGGGGGCGGGGGGGATCTGTCTAGGGCGGGGGGCGGGGGGGATCTGTCTAGGGGCGGGGGGCGGGGGGGATCTGTCTAGGGGCGGGGGGAGGGGGGATCTGTCTAGGGGCGGGGGGCGGGGGGGATCTGTCTAGGGGCGGGGGGCGGGGGGGATCTGTCTAGGGGCGGGGGGGATCTGTCTAGGGGCGGGGGGCGGGGGGGATCTGTCTAGGGGCGGGGGGCGGGGGCGGGGGGGATCTGTCTAGGGGCGGGGGGCGGGGGGGATCTGTCTAGGGGCGGGGGGCGGGGGGGATCTGTCTAGGGGCGGGGGCGGGGGGGATCTGTCTAGGGGCGGGGGGCGGGGGGATCTGTCTAGGGGAGGGGGGGATCTGCCTTGGGGGGAGGGGGGGGTCTGCCTTGGGGGGGGCTGTGGGAGGGGGGGATCTGCCTTGGGGCGGCTGGGGGAGGGGGGGGGATCTGCCTTGGGGCGGCGGGGGGAGGGGGGATCTGCCTTGGGGCGGCGGGGGGGAGGGGGATCTGCCTTGGGGCGGCGGGGGGAGGGGGAGATCTGCCTTGGGGCGGCGGGGGGAGGGGGAGATCTGCCTTGGGGCGGGGGGATCTGCCTTGGGGAGGCGGGAGGGGGGGATCTGTCTAGGGGCGGCTGGGGGAGGGGGAGATCTGCCTGGGGGGTGGGATCTGCCTTGGGGCGGCTGGAGGGAGGATCTGCCTGGGGGGTGGGATCTGCCTTGGGGCGGGCTAGTATCTTATGATGGGCCGTGGGGCTAGTGACCCCCTGACAGAAGGTGGAGAAGCTTTTCCTGGTGTTTCTGACTGTTGGATTATGGGAAACATCTGGCAGTCGGGGGTCCCTGATCCTGTCATTATGCAGCAGGGACACCAAACTGGTTAGGGAGAGATGGGCTAAGAGGAGCCCAAGAGCCCCCCACAATGCCCGGCGGTGTAAAGCAGCCTGAAACCCCAAAGTGCCCCGTGCCCCCCCCAAAGGGCGCTGCCCTGAACCCAAACATAAAATGGGCTTTTCTTTCTCATAAGGAATTGTGGGCGGAGACATGCAAATCACTCTGTCACTGCGGCCAATGATGTACCCTGAGCTGCTGATAGCCCCGATACTAATGATCTCTGCTAGTTAGAATCTGCCCTCGTCAGGGTTATGAGGGGTCGGTAGGGTGGGCAGTCTGTCTAATGGGGGGGTAACCAGTCTGTGCCTTTCTGGCATATTGGGGGGACTTTGGGGCAGAGGGAAATTAACAAGGAGGCAGATAATGAGATGCGTCGTATTTATTTACAATATATTTCAGGCTGCTCTTAGCAGGAGAAAGCGAACAAAGCGAAACCGGGAGCTGCTGGACATTCTGCATTCACTCGAGCCCCCCGATAATCGGCAGCAGCACCCTCACACCCCAGGGGCCCTGACTTCCAGAGCTCTGAGTGATGGGGCCACGGAACCTCCCGGTGAGTCCTGAATTGTGCTTAGTACAGGGGAATCCCTATGTGCCATAGTTTTATGGTATCTCTCTGTACAGGCTATGGGCAAACTTAGGGGGCTGTTCCTGCTGAATTGTGCTTAGTACAGGGGAATCCCTATGTGCCATAGTTTTATGGTATCTCTCTGTACAGGCTATGGGCAAACTTAGGGGGCTGTTCCTGCTGAATTGTGCTTAGTACGGGGGGTCCCTATGTGCCATAGTTTTATGGTATCTCTCTGTACAGGCTATGAGCAAACTTAGGGGGCTGTTCCTGCTGAATTGTGCTTAGTACAGGGGAATCCCTATGTGCCATAGTTTTATGGTATCTCTCTGTACAGGCTATGGGCAAACTAAGGGGGCTGTTCCTGCTGAATTGTGCTTAGTACAGGGGAATCCCTATGTGCCATAGTTTTATGGTATCTCTCTGTACAGGCTATGGGCAAACTTAGGGGGCTGTTCCTGCTGAATTGTGCTTAGTACAGGGGAATCCCTATGGGCCATAGTTTTATGGTATCTCTCTGTACGGGCTATGGGCAAACTTAGGGGGCTGTTCCTGCTGAATTGTGCTTAGTACAGGGGAATCCCTATGGGCCATAGTTTTATGGTATCTCTCTGTACGGGCTATGGGCAAACTTAGGGGGCTGTTCCTGCTGAATTGTGCTCAGTACAGGGGAATCCCTATGTGCCATAGTTTTATGGTATCTCTCTGTACAGGCTATGAGCAAACTTAGGGGGCTGTTCCTGCTGAATTGTGCTTAGTACAGGGGAATCCCTATGCTGCCATAGTTTTATGGGATCTCTCTGTACAGGCTATGAGCAAACTAAGGGGGCTGTTCCTGCTGAATTGTGCTTAGTACAGGGGAATCCCTATGTGCCATAGTTTTATGGTATCTCTCTGTACAGGCTATGGGCAAACTTTAGGGGGCTGTTCCTGCTGAATTGTGCTCAGTACAGGGGAATCCTTATGTGCCATAGTTTTATGGTATCTCTCTGTACAGGCTATGAGCAAACTTAGGGGACTGTTCCTGCTGAATTGTGCTTAGTACAGGGGAATCCCTATGGCTGCCATAGTTTTATGGGATCTCTCTGTACAGGCTATGAGCAAACTAAGGGGGCTGTTCCTGCTGAATTGTGCTTAGTACAGGGGAATCCCTATGTGCCATAGTTTATGGTATCTCTCTGTACAGGCTATGGGCAAACTTAGGGGCTGTTCCTGCTGAATTGTGCTTAGTACAGGGGAATCCCTATGTGCCATAGTTTTATGGTATCTCTCTGTACAGGCTATGGGCAAACTTAGGGGGCTGTTCCTGCTGAATTGTGGCTTAGTACAGGGGAATCCCTATGGGGCCATAGTTTTATGGTATCTCTCTGTACAGGCTATGAGCAACTTAGGGGGCTTTCTGCTGAATTTGTGCTTAGTACAGGGGGAATCCCTATGGCCATAGTTTTATGGTTATCTCTCTGTACAGGCTTATGAGCAAACTTAGGGGCTGTTCCGCTGAATTGTGCTTAGTACAGGGGAATCCTTATGCTGTGCATGATGTGTATGGGTGCCTGAGGAGATGGGGGTTGGGCTGTGTATGGTGTGTCTGTAGGAATGGGGGGCGCTGTGTATGCGGTGCCTTAGGAATGGGGGGGTGCTGATGGGTGCCTGTAGGAATGGGGGGGGGGGGCTGTGTATGGGTGTCTGTAGGGAATGGGGGGCTGTGTATGGGTGGCCTGTAGGAAGGGGGGCTGTGTATGGGTGCCGTAGGGGAATGGGGGCTGTAGGAATGGGGGGGCTGTGTTATGGGTGTCTGTAGGAATGGGGGGGGGGGCGCTGTGTATGGTGTCTGTAGGAATGAGGGGGCTGTGTATTGGGTGCCTGTAGGAATGGGGGGGGCTGTGTATGGGTGTCTGTAGGCAATGGGGGGGCTGTGTATGGGTGCCTGTAGGAATGGGGGGGGCTGTGTATGGGGCCTGTGTAGGAATGGGGGTGTTATGTGTTGTTCGGTAGGAATGGGGGGGGGCTGTGTATGGGTGCCTGTAAAGAATGGGGGGCTGTGTATGGTGCCTGTAGGAATGGGGGGGGCTGTGTATGGTGCGCTGTAGAATGGGGGGGCTGTGTATGGTTGTCTGTAGGAATGGGGGCGGGCTGTGTTATGGGCTGTCTGTAGGAAGGGGGGGGGGCTGTGTATGGGTGCCTGTAGGAATGGGGGGTGGCTGTTGTATGCGGTTGTCTGTAGGATGGGGGGGGGGCTGTGTATGGGTTGTCTGTAGGAAGGGGGGGGCTAGTGTATGGGTGTCTGTAGGAATGGGGGGCTGGTGTATGGGTGCCTGTAGGGAATGGCGGGGGCTGTCGTATGGGTGCCTGTTGGGAATTGGGTGTCTGTATGAATGGGGGGGCTGTTATGGGTGTCTGTAGGAATGGGGGGAGGCTGTGTATGGTGTCTGTAGGAATGGGGGGGCTGTGTATGGGTGCCTGTAGGAATGGGGGGGGGGCTGTGTATGGGTGTCTGTAGGAATGGGGGGGCTGTGTATGGGTGCCTGTAGGAATGGGGGGGCTGTGTATGGGTGCCTGTAGGAATGGGGGGGCTGTGTATGGGTGCCTGTGGGAATGGGGGGGCTGTGTATGGGTGTCTAGTTTCTGCCTGACTTATAGCTCCTTTCTCTCTATAGACTGTAGCCCTGATGCCCCCCTGCCAGCTGTTTGCCCCGCGCTGCCCCCTGAGCCACGGCTGAGCCGCAAGCAATGGAGGAATAAACAGAAGAGCCAGAAACGGCAGAAGAACAAATTCAAACCTTCCTCTGAATGTTCCAGGGGGGGTGTGGAGAGGACTGGGGGGGCAGGGGAACCCCAACCAGGGTACGGAGGGGAGAAGAGAGGGGCGAGTGTACAGAGTGGCACGGCGGGGCAGCAGAAGCCCACAGAGATGCTCGGGGGGCCGGAGGAGACAGTGGCAGCAAAACGTGCCAGGCCCGAGCCAATCACTGCTGGCTCCGCCCATGTAGGGTCAGCTGTGGCCCCTGGAGATAAGCCTGGGGCCCTCTTGCAGAAGCGCTCGGTGCAGAAGCTGAAGAAAATGATGCAGAGAGGCGGGCAACTGAGCGAGGCCGGGGCAACTAGTACGGAGGGTCCTGAGCTTCTAGCAGAGGAGGATCCAGTGGGGGAGAGCGCTCCCTCTGACCGCTCCTCGTCGCTGCGCTCCCGTATGGAGGAGCGCCTCAGCTCCGCCCGCTTCCGCTACATCAACCAGCAACTCTACACGTCCGACAGTCACGAGGCCCTCCGCCTGTTTCAGAACGACCCGGAAGCTTTTACCGTCTATCATAAAGGCTTCTCCCAGCAAGTCCAGCACTGGCCCGTCAGCCCACTGGCCCAGATCATCAAGTACATCAAGAACCGGTAGGAGAGTAAAGCAGAACCATTACTTACCCCTTGCCCTGCCTGTCTGGCCCGCTTGCCCCTTGTCTTGCCCTGCCCTGTCTGGGCCCCCCTATCCCTGCCCTGTGTATCTTGCCCCCTTGTCTTGCCCTGCCCTGTCTGGGCCCCCCTTGCCCTGCCCTGTGTATCTTGCCCCCTTGTCTTGCCCTGCCCTGTCTGGGCCCCCCTTGCCCTGCCCTGTGTATCTTGCCCCCTTGTCTTGCCCTGCCCTGTCTGGGCCCCCTTGCCCTGCCCTGTGGTATCTTGCCCCCTTGTCTTGCCCTGCCCTGTCTGGGCCCCCTTGCCCTGCCCTGTGTATCTTGCCCCCTTGTCTTGCCCTGCCCTGTCTGGGCCCCCCTTGCCCTGCCCTGTGTATTCTTGCCCCCTTGTCCTTGCCCTGCCCTGTCTGGGCCCCCCTATGCCTGCCCTGTGTATCTTGCCCCCTTGTCTGCCCTGCCCTGTCTGGGCCCCCTATCCCTGCCCTGTGTTATCTTGCCCCCTTGTCTTGCCCTGCCCTGTCTGGGCCCCCTTGCCCTGCCCTGTGTATCTTGCCCCCTTGTCTGGCCCTGCCCTGTCTGGGCCCCCCTTGCCCTGCCCTGTGTATCTTGCCCCCTTGCCCGGTGTATCGTGCCCCCCCCCACTTCCTCCCCTTAGCGGTGCCAGGGTGCCCCCGGTGAGTGACTCTCTGCATTGCAGGCCTCCCTCGCTGGTAGTGGCAGATTTCGGCTGCGGAGATGCCCTTATAGCTCGGAGTGTGCGGAACACGGTCCATTCCTTTGACCTGGTGGCTCTGAATGATCATGTGACTGTGTGTGACATGGCCAAGGTAGGCGGCGGCTTTATCTAATGGTGGGGTCAGGGTGGGCGTGGCTTGTGGGGCTGCACTTGGGTACAGCCCATTATAGTTCTTTGGGCCATCGGTACCAATCTGCTGAAAGAGAACAGGAGCCCCTTCAGCTGGGACAGGTTTAGCTGCTCCTGATTGCCCATTGGTCGGTTTGACTGTTCATGGGGGGTGGGTAGGTTGCTTGGGTGGGTGGTTGGATGGGTAGGTGTGAGAATTGGAGGGTTGCGTGGGTGGGTAGGTGGGAGAATGGAGGGTTGGTGGGTGGATCGGTGGGTAGGCGGAGAATGGGAGGGTTGCTTGGGTGGGTGGTAGGCAGGGGACATGGGAGGGTTGCGTGGGTGGGTGGGTAGGCGGGCGGAGAATTGGGAGGGTTGTGCGTGGGTGCGGTAGCGGTGCAGAATGGGAGGGTTGCGTGGGTGAGGTGGGTAGTAGCGGGAGAATGAGGAGGGTTGCTGCGGTGGTCGGTAGGCGGTTTTGGAGAATGGAGGGTTGCGTGGCATGGGTGGGTAGCGGAGAATGGGAGGGGCGTGGGTGGGTGGGTAGGCGGGCGAGAATGGGGGTTGCGTGGGTGGTGGTAGGCGGGGAGAATGGGAAGGATGCGTGGGTGGTGGGTAGCGGATGGAGAATGGGAGGGTGCGTGGAATGGGTGGGTAGGCGGGTGAGAATGGGTGAGGGTTTGCGTGGGGTGGGTGGGTAGGCGGGAGAATGGAGTTGGTAGGCGTGAGAATGCGAGGGTTGCCGTGGAGTGGGTTGGGTAGGCGGGGAGAATGGGAGGGTTACGGGTGGGTGGGTAGGCGGGGAAGAATGGCGAGGCGTGCGTGGATGGTGTGGGTAGCGGGGAGAATGGGAGGTTGCGTGGGTGGTGGTATGCGGAGAATGGGAGGTTGGTGGGTGGGGGGTAGGCGGAGAATGGAGGTTGCCGTGGGTGGGGTGCGGTAGGCTGGAATGGGAGGGTTGCGTGGTGGGTGGTGGTAGGCGGGAGAAGGAGGGTTGCGTGGTGGGTGGGTAGGCGGAGATGGGAGGGTTGCGTGGGTGGGTGGTAGGCGGCCGATAATGGGGGTTGCGTGGGTGGGTGGGTAGCGCAGAGAATGGGGAGGTATTGCGTGGGTGGTGGGTAGGCGGGAGAATGGGAGGTTGGGCGTGGGTGGGTGGGTAGGCGGGAGAATGGAGGTTGCGTGGGTGGGTGCTAGGTAGCGGAGGAGAATGGGAGGGTTGCGTGGGTGGTGGGTAGCGGGAGAATGGAGGGTGCCGTGGCGTGGGTGGTAGGCGGGAGAAATGGGAGGGTTCGGGGTGGGTGGGTAGGCGGGAGAATGGAGGGTTTGCGTGCCGTGGGTGGGTAGCGGGAGAATGGGCAGGGTTGCGTGGGTGGGTGGGTAGGCGGGAGAATGGGAGCGTTGCGTGGCGTGGGTGGGTAGCTGGAGAAGGGGAGGGTTGCGTGGCGTGGGTAGCGGAGAAGGGGAGGTGCTGTGGATGGTTGGCGTAGGCGCAGGAGAGAATGGGAGGTTGCGGGGGTGGGTGGGTAGGCTGGGGAGAATGGAGGGTTGCGTGGTGGTAGGCCGGGAGAATGGGAGGGTTTGGTGGATGGCGTGGGTATGGCGGGAGGAATGGAGGGTGCGTGGGTGCGGTTGGGTAGGCGGTGAGAAGGGAGGTTGGTGGGTGGGTGGGTAGGCGGGAGAATGGGAGGTTGCGTGGATGGGTGGGTAGTGCGGGATCGAGAATGGGAGGGGTGCGTGTGGTGGGTAGGCGAGAATGGGAGGGTTGCGTGGATGGGTGGGTAGGCGGGAAGAAATGGGAGGGTTGCGTAGGATGGGTGGGTAGGCGGGAGAATGGGAGGGTTGCGTGTGTGGGTAGGCGGGAGGAGAATGGAGGGTTTGCGTGGTGGTAGGTGGGAGAATGGAGGTTTGCCGTGTGGGTGGGTAGGCGGGAGAATGGCGGGGTTGCAGTGATGCGGGGGTAGGCGGGAGAATGGGAGGTCCGTGGTATGGGTGGGTAGCGAGTGAGAAGGGAGGGTTGCGTGGAGTGGGGTGGGTAGGCGTGAGAATGGAGAGCGGTTGCGTGGGGGTGGGTAGGGCGGAGAGAATGGGAGGGTTGCGGGGTGGGTGGGTAGGCGGAGAGAATGGGAGGGTTGCGTGGGTGGGTGGTAGGCGGGGCGGGGAGAAATGGAGGGTTGCGTGGGTGGGTGGGGTAGGGCGGCGAGAATGGGAGGGTTGCGTGGGTGGGTGGGTAGGCGCGGAGAATGGGAGGAGTTGCGTGGGTGGGTGGGTAGGCGGGAGAATGCGCGAGGGTTGCGTGGGTGGGTGGGTGGTAGGCGGAGAATGGTGAGGGTTGCTGTGGGTGGGTGGGTAGGCGGGAGAATGGAGGGTTGCGTGGGTGGGTGGGTAGGCGGGAGAATGGGAGGGTTGCGTGGGTGGGTGGGTAGGCGGGAGAATGGGAGGGTTGCGTGGGTGGGTGGTAGGCGGGAGAATGGGAAGTTGAGGGTTGCGTGGGTGGTGGGTAGGCGGGAGAATGGGAGGTTGCGTGGGTGGGTGGGTGGGCGGCAGAATGGGAGCGGTTGCGGGGTGGGTGGGTGGGCGAATGGAGGGTTGCGTGGGTGGGCGTTACCAGTGAATGACCCCCGTACCCCTGTTCCCGCAGGTTCCCCTATCAGATGAGACTGTGGATATCGCTGTTTTCTGCCTCTCTCTCATGGGGAAGAACATCGGGGAGTTCCTGCAGGAGGCGAACAGAGTCCTCACCCCGGGGTATGTCCCTCCTCTCACTTAGCTCCGCCTCCTCCATTCCAATTTCCTTCCTGCTCCCCCCCCCCCAGTGTTCTCACTATATTCTTGCATTGGTATTTACAGAGGAGTGCTGCTATTGGCTGAAGTGAGCAGTCGTTTTGATGACATCAGGCAGTTCCTGAGTGCAATGTCTCAGCTGCGGATTTAAGAACGTACGAAGGTGAGTGGGGGGGCCCACAGACCCCCTGCCCCAGGGATTCTGGGTACAATACTGTGGCCCTATGTTATAGAGGAGTATTTGGGGGTTGAAGCTCAGGCCTAATCACCCCAGTTTGTTCCTTGTTTATTCACTGCTCCCCAAGCTGGAAACTGATGGACAGTGGGGCACCCACATACTCCTGCTCCTCCCTGTTACCCCCAGTAGCCCCAAGGTGTCACTTTCATGGCAGGGAGGAGTTCAGTCCAGGTTAAAACCTTAACATTTGCCAACATTTAGCCCCCCCTGATTGGCCCAGCTGAGCAGTGTGGTCCCTGCCAGTCCATTGGCTACAAATATGTCTGAGGGGCCCCACCAGTGGGGCAGTTTTATTCTGGTGCAGGGGGTATCTGAGGGGTCTCGTACACATTATGCTGGAGTGCAGTACAACACTGATTTTTGGGGTGATCAAGCACCCCTTTGTGTATCTTTATTTGGTGAGAGTGGCCCTTGCCTGGTTACAAGTATCTGGGTACACGTTTAATTCTGGGGGTACCCAGGGCAGCAAATAACCCCTCCCCCTACTGGACATCTCTGTGACATAGTCCGTCTAGAAAGGGGTCTCTATTGGTTGGAACCCCCAGGGCACCAAGGAGTAACCAAACCTTTATTGTTCCCCCAGAACACGGACAACAGTCACTTCTTCCTGTTTGAGTTCAGCAAGAGCGGCGCCGCGCGGGATCGGGTCAGGCACCCGGGGCTCGAGCTGCGCCCTGTCTTTATAAGAAGAGGTGATTTGGGTCAGAACCGGAGACAGACACTGGGACCCAGAGCCCCAGAAAGCAGGGGGCAGCCGTCCCTCCCAGCACCCCCCAGGATTCTGCTCCCCAAGGAGCCGGCCCCATAGTTAGTAATGGGAAGCCTGTTGGGCTCAGCCCACTGAGATTCTTAGTCCCAGAAGCTGACCTTGTTCTGTCCGCTTTTTTATTGGCCCCAAACGTTTTGCCGAATCATTACAAGTTTAATTCGAAATCCCTTTATTTGTCAGTGTGTGCTTCCCGCCCCCCAGTTATTGTGGGCAGTGACAGGAGGCTGAGTGCGTGTACACGGCGCTGGCCTCCACACAGATGAGCGGGATGACTGGAGAGGGAAGAGGAAAGAACCAGATGCGGCCTCTCTGAGCTGGCGCGCGGCCACCCGATCCCCACTGGATACACAGGGCACAGTAGTGGTGCAGCAAAGGCACTGTGGTAAACGCGGTAGCTGTGTGCCTTGGGCAACCCGATAACACGTCTGGTGCAGGGCACATATTTGGGCAGAGAGTTCTCTTGCACGCAGAGCCCTGGCGACGTGTCCCATTAGAGCGTGTTGTACGTGCAGCCCCCGACTCTGAGCGCCATGTGTCTGCAATGGCGGGTCCTGCCGATACCTCCAAATCAGAAGGTGCCATTTACTGTTATTTGTACTTTCTCTGATCCCTAATACACCCCCCAGCCCTTACTCTGCCCCTCGTCCTTCTGGCTTGATCTGGACATAAGAGAGATGAAAGTTAAAATCACTGGGTTTTACCTAGAACTGCAGATGGCCGGGTATTTTCTGTACAAGTCCCTGCCCCATCTTCTTCAGCGCTGCCTCTTTGCTTAGCTCCAGCCTGGAACAGTAGCGCTAAAGCCAACTGACCAGAACCCGGCCCAAACATCTTCACCACCAGTAATTCTTCAACTGTAGTTCTCCGTCTCTGCTGCGGAGGTCAGCTCCCTTCTGACCCATACTGGCCCACCTGCTCGTCTGCCCGTCCTTACTGGCCCACCTTGGCTCTCGCTGCCCGTCTTACTGGCCACCTTGCCTCTTCTGCCCGTCCCTTACTGTGGCCCACCTTGGCTCTCTTCTGCCCGCCTTACTGGCCCACCTTGGCTCGTTCTGGCCCGTCTCTTACTGCCCACCTTGCTCTTCTGCCCGTCCTTACTGCCCACCTTGCTCTTCTGCCCGGCCTTACTGGCCCCACCCTGTGCTCTTCCTGCCAGTCCCTAACTGGCCCACCTTGCTCTTCTGCCCATCCTTACTGCCCACCTTGGCTCCTTCTGCCCATCCTACGGCCCACCTTGCTCTTCTGCCCGTTTCCTTACTGCCCACCTTGCTCTTCTGCTTAGCTGGCCCCTTGGCTCTTCGCCCGTCCATGACTGGCCCACCTTGGCTCTTCTGCCCGTCCTTTACTGCCCACCTTGCTCTTCTGCCGTCCTTACTGCGCCCACCTTCTCTTCTGCTTAGGCTGGCCTCTTGCTCTTCTGCCCTCCTTACTGGCCCACTTGGCCTCTTCTGGCCCATCCTTACTGAGCCCACCTTGCTCTCTGCCCGTCTTACTGGCCCACCTTGCTCTTCTGGGCTAACTGCCTCCTTTGGCTCTTTCGCCCCGTTCCTTACTGGCCCACCTTGGCTCTTCTGGCCCGTCCTTACTGGCCCACCTTGCTCTTTCTGCCCGTCCTTACTGCCCAACCTTGCTCTTCTGCTAAGCTGGCCTCCTTGCTCTTCTGGCCCGTCATTTACTGGCCCACCTTGGCGTCTTCTGCCCCGGCCTTACTGCCACCTTGCTTTCTTCCCGTCCTTACGGCCCACCTTGCTCTTCTGCTAGCTGGCCCTTCTTGGCCTTCTGCCCGTCCTTACTTGGCCCACCTTGCTTCTTCTAGCCCATCCTTACTGGCCCACCTTGCTCTTCTGCCCATCCTTACTGGCCCACCTTGTATTCTGCCCATCCTTACTGAGCCCAACCTTTTAAGTCTTCCATATCTGCCTAAGTCTTACTGACCCTCTGCTTTTATGGGCACCTTTAGCCGCTTTTCCCTTCCTTTCAGCTAGCCCAGAGTTTCCCAGAAATTTACCCCAGTCATTGCTGGTAGGTGGTAATACACCGGGAAGGCTGGACGTACCTGAAGTGCAGAACGTACCTGTCGAGTCTTTTTTGCTCTCAGCCAACGCTCTGGCTCATGAAGCTGTTAGGAGCCATGTGGATCTGGAAGGCGCTCAAGTTGAAGTTGACGTTCAGCAGAATGGAGACCTATAACTGAACAAAAGCTTTAGCGTTAGATGAAAGCTCCCTCTACCCAGTCAGTTAGAGAAGAGAGACCAAGTGGCGCGCGTACTTATTCCACCCCCTGGGCAATAAGCCCACCAGAGACGTCTCCGTACTTGCTGCACCACGTGGCATCACAAGGACATTGCTTTCCCTCACTGTTATGCACGGAGCTTGTGTGACCCAAAACTGTTCTGAGTAAGGTCCCCATTCGACTAAGAATCTGCTTCAGGGCTGCTGTGCCCTCTCACCAGCTTGGTACTCTGAATGGGCCTCCATTACTCCAACTGTTCTTCATTCCGCTAAACCTCTTCTCCTATATTGTCCAGGACCCCCCACTTGGTTACACCGTGCAGTCTCTCTGACCCTCCGAGCCCGTACTGTTACCCTCAAACATGATCTCTCTTGTGTGTTTCTGCTCCCCCTGCATGGGTGTATCATAGATTATGCAGCACCTTCTCTGAACGGCTAATTCTTGTGTAGCCTCCATTTCCGCTGCCGCCTCTAGGAGGAGTAGCCCTCGAGCTGTGTGAGAAGGGACGACACTGGCTCAGTGCTTCTTGGCCCACAAACACAGTAACCTTGGTGGGACCAAGTGAGATCCCTCAGAGAGTGTTGGATGCTGGACTCTCTCCTCTCCTGGGATGTCTCTAGTGCTGTCACTCAGTACATTGCTGGCACCAGAAGTCCACAGATCCTGTGTAATGAGCAGTTTGGACAGCGCTTCGAGCCCACAGGCTTGGTAGGTGGAGCTTGGAACTCCTCCGCTGAGCCCAAAGCTGCTGCTTCTGAGCTTGGTGAGACTTTCTCAATGCTGCGCTGAATACTGCTCAACCATGACCTGCAGGACACATAACTGCCAGGTTAGCCAGCAGAGGGGCAATGGGGAAATGTCATATGGGAGATATGTGTGTGTGTGCCCCCTTATAAATCAAAAGCCCCACCTTGTACTTGGAAGTACTCAAAAAAAAGGGTGGGAGAGTCTCCCAGCTGGTGTATTTCTCTAGAAACCCAGAGTAGGTAGAACAGTGACTCAACTGATGCCTTTCCAGGCAAAGCAAAAACCAGTTCAGAGTGTTCCCCAACTGGGCTCCTCCCAAGAACCGAGAGGGCAGGTAGAAGAGTTACCCAACTGGGGCTTCCCAAGAACAGAGAGGGCAGGTAGAAGAGTTACCCAACTGGGGGCTTCCCAAGACCAGAGAGAGCTGGGTTACCCAACTGGGGGCTTCCCAAGACCAAGAGAGAGCTTGGAGAGCTTAGCCAACTGGGGGCTTCCCAAGAACAGAGAGAGCAGGAGTTAGCCAACTGGGGGCTTCCCAAGACCAGAGAGAGCAGGTAGAAGAGTTAGCCAACTGGGGGCTTCCCAAGGAGCAGATAGACAAGTTACCTGAGTTGGCTCTTCCCAAGACCAGAGAGGGCAAGTAGAAGAGTTGCCCAACTGGGGGCTTCCCAAGGAGCAGATAGACAAGTTACCTGAGTTGGCTCTTCCCAGGAACACCTGGAGCAGGTTTGAGGGCCCGCGGTTGGTGGGGTGACCTGCCGGATCTTGAAGACACTCGTTGGTCAGTCCAGCGACACTCAGCGCATCCCCTTCATCCACAATGTGACCCCCATATATAACGCTCCCTAGTGAGACACGGAGAGAGATCTTGAGAGGAAGTGAGTCCCGGTCCAAGGTTCAGGGAGACGGTCTTTGGCTAAAGAGACATTCTCGACCTGAACAGGCCAGCCGATTGCCCTGGGGCATTGTTTATAAGGGTAATAAATTAGATAAATACTGTGTAGTTTGGGAGGAGAATGGGGGTGGAACATCCTGGTACTGATGTTACAGTCTCCATTTTGTTTCTGGCATAAATACAGCAGCACAGTGTTGCTTTATGGCAGAAAAGGCAAAGCAGAACTAAATACCCTATTTCAGTAAGTATAAATTAATTTTCTTCTTTATCTGCTGAACTTTACTGCCCTGAGTCACTGGTCCAGCAACTCTGTCCCAAATCTGCCAGTTACACACAGGGCGGCACTGGGGTCAGGAACCACTGGCAGCTCCGCATTAATAACTAGAAATATCTCAAGTCTGTCACAATTAAAGGGAACTTCACTGTGCTGTCCTTTCCCTGCACTGCTGGTCTGACATTTACTGGTGGTCAACTGTCACTGTGTCTGTCCCTTTTCCCTTCCCCTGCAACTGCTGGTTCTGATTTCCTGAACAACTCCCAATATCCATTCATTCCTCATTCTCACTGGTTATAGTTCATGTGTAACTGTCACGTGCCTGTCCCTTTCCCTTCCCTGCACTGCTGGTTTGACTCCCTGATACAACTCCCAATATCCATTCATTCTCATTCTCACTGGGTTTATAGTTATGTGTAACTGTCACTGTGTCTGTCCCTTTTCCCTTCCCTGCACTGCTGGTTCTGACTCCTGATACAACTCCCCATACCCATTCATCCCTCATTCTCACTGGGTTTATAGTTATGTGTACCTGTCACTGTGCCTGTCGCCCTTTCCCTTCCCCTGCACTGCTGGTTTCTGATCCTGATCCAACTCCCCAAATATCCATTCATTCCCTCATTCTCACTGGGTTTATAGTTATGTGTAACTGTCACTGTCCCTCTTTCTCCTTCCTGCACTGCTGGTTCTTCTGACTCCTGATACAACTCCCCAATAACCATTCATTCCTCATTCTCACTGGTTTTATAGTTATGTGTAACTGTCACAGTGTCCTGTCCCTTTCCCTTCCCTGCACTGCTGGTTCTGACTCCTGATACAACTCCAATATCCATTCATTCCTCATTCTCACTGGGTTTATAGTTATGTGTAACTGTGCACTGTGCCTGTCCCTTTCCCTTCCCTGCACTGCTGGTTCTGACTCCTGATACAACTCCCCAATAACCCATTCATTCCTCATTCTCACTGGGTTTATAGTTATGTGTAACTGTCACTGTGTCTGTCCTTTCCCTTCCCTGCACTGCTGTTGTTCTGATTCCTGATACACTCCCAAATACCCATTCATTCCTCATTCTCACTGGGTTTTAGTTATGTGTAACTGTCACTTGTGGTCCTGTCCCTTTCCCTTCCCTGCACTGCTGGTTTGCCTCCTGATACAACTCCCCAATATCCATTCATCCCTCTTCTCACTGGGTTTATAGTTATGTGTAACTGTACCTGTCCCTTTTCCTCCTGCATGCTGGTTCTGACTCCTGATACAACTCCATATCCATTCATTCCTCATTCTCACTGGTTTATAGTTATGTGTAACTGTCACTGTGTCCTGTCCTTTTCCTTCCGTCTGCCACTGCCTGGTTTCTGACTCTGATACAACCTCCCCAATACCCTTCATTCCCTCATTCTCACTGGTTTAATAGTTATGTTGTAAACTGTCCAACTGTGTCTGTCCCCCTTCTCCCTTCCTGCACTGCTGGTTCTGACTCCTGATAGCAACTCCCAATATTCCATTCATTCCTCATTCCTCACTGGGTTTATAGTTTATGGTAACTGTCACTGTCCCTTTCCCTTCCCTGCCACTGCTGGTTCTGACTCCTGATACAACTCCCCAATACCCAATTCAATTGAATACAGATTGGGAAGTTGCTTAGAAATTATAATTTCTTTGGGTGAAGTTTCCCCTTTAGTTTCTGTAAACAGAATCATATTAAATAGCGTAACTGACTGAAAGCCTTTACCGCATGTAAAAATAATAATAATAAAATAGGCCACAAGTGACTCCAGTCCTGTTGGATTGACTCCTCCCACTGAGCCACTACATTAGGCTCCTCCCATTTCTCACCTATCAGGAACTGGAGGGCCCCCCCAATCGTCACACAGCGAGTGGATCCTCCTCAGCGCCTGCAGAGCCCCCCGCAGCTCCTTTCTGCCCCTGTAACAGCAAATCCCAGCATTAGCTCCTCCCACTCTTAGTCCTTTATATAGGGCCATAGACTGATATTTCTATGTGATTGCCATAGCAAACAGAGGAGAGTAGGGAAGGAGCGGTACCAGGAGTAGGAGTGGGTTTGGGCCGAGCGGGAATATCCCTGCCGCCGGAGCAGGACACTGTGCAACAGGAGGAGCTGAAGGGCCTTCACCCTGTCTGGCTGCTCCTCAAGGTTCTCCTCCAACTCAGGGCAGTTCTGCTGCAGGATGGGGCGCAGGTTGGACGGGGGGCCCCCGGGCACAGGGAGGCACGAGTATCTCATGTCAACTGCGGGGGAAAAACAGGCCAGGGATCAGTGTGAGGCCTATGTACCCTCCTCTTCCTCCCTCCTCTCATCTACCCCCCACCCGCTTCCTCCTCCTCATCTACCCCCACCCTCTCTTCCTCCTCCTCATCTACCCCCCCACCCGCTTCCTCCTCATCTACCCCCACCCTCCTCTTCCTCCTCCTCCTCCTCATCTTCCCCCCCACCCTCCTCATCTACCCCCACCCTCCTCTTCCTCCTCCCATCTACCCCCCCCACCCTCCTCTTCCTCTCCTCATCTACCCCCCCACCCTCCTCCTCTCCTACCCCACCCGCTTCCTCCTCCTCATCTACCCCCCATCCTCCTCATCTATCCCCCCCACCCTCCTCTTCCTCCTCTACCCCCCCACCCTCCTCTTCCTCCTCCTCATCTACCCCCCACCCTCCTCCTCATCTACCCCCCACCCGCTTCCCTCCTCTCTACCCCCCACCCTCCACTTCCTCCTCCTCCTCCTCCTCATCTACCCCCACCCGCTTTCCTCCTCCTCATCTACCCTCCATCCTCCTCTTCCTCATCTACCCCCATCCTCCTCATCTACCCCCCACCCTCCTCTTCCTCCTCCTCATCTACCCCTCACCCTCTTCCTCCTCTACCACCCTCTCTCTCACCCTCTTTCCTCTTCTACTTGGAAACATGTAGCTCTCTCCTGAGTGACCCCAATCTATTCTGGGTCCCCCATTTTGTCCTGGCATCATACAGTAGCCCCCTGGTAGCGCTGCCCCACACTTCACCCCTCAAGTTATCACCTCCGACCTTCTAATCTAATTCTCACTCCCAAGACGTGACTCCATCTCCTGCCAGTGACAGAGATTAGGGGGAAGCTGCACCCCATTATTCTATCCCTGGCACCCACACTCAATCACTACTGCTACTAACCACTACTAACTACTACTACTGAGCTCACTATTCTGCTGGGACCTATTGTTCTTGTACAGTAACAGGGCAGTATTAGTGGAACAGTTCTCTGAGAAATACTGACTCCAGAAAGGAGGCCCCTGGGTGCCCAGGCCAATAAATGTGGCACCCACTACCCCCCCCCCCCCCCCAGCTCTACCTGGTATTGAGTTCAGGGAATCCTCTTGAATTATTATCCAGAGTCGATAATCAGGGCTCGGGGGTACAGAATCCCCTAGGGAAAAACAAAGTACTGCTGTGAGGGTCCAAATGGAACCTTTACTCTAGAATCTATTCAGATGGAAGGAATTGATGAGATCAGGAATAGGCGGGATGAGGGCAGAGGGGCGAGTGGTGGGAGGAGGGCAGAGGGGCGAGTGGGTGGGAGGAGGCAGAGGGCGAGTGGGCGGGATGAGGGCAGAGGGGCGAGTGGGCGGAGGAGGGCAGAGGGGCGAGTGGGCGGGAGAGGGCAGAGGGGCGAGTGGGCGGGAGGAGGGCAGAGGGGCGAGTGGGCGGGACGAGGGCAGAGGGGCGAGTGGGTGGAGGCTGTGGGGAACAGACTAGGGGTAGGTAGGAGGGCGAGTAAGAAGACAACTGATGGAAGGTTGGAGCAGGTTGCAATACAGAAGTTATAAATGACTGTCCTGTCACCTTGATTGGGTTCCATCAGAATATTGCAGCTTGTGGTCCAATGGGGGATCCTCTAGGTGCAAATTGTTGAGAACCAGCCAATGGCCTTCTTGCCGGCAAGTGATAAATAACTGTCTGACTTCTGCCCCCGAGCAGTTCTGCCCCCCAGTGAAGACTTTTACCTGAAATGAACAAAGTGTCATCCCATGGAGAGTGTGCCACTCCCTGCCAACATACAGGCAGCCTGGCCCCTCCCACTATGGGGCTGAGTAAGTCCTGGGGCAGAACAGCACTTATTGCCCCACAATGAGGGTGGGGCTGGGTGGGTGCAATATGGGGGCTAATGACGTAGTAACCAATGTACATAGGAATTAATATGGCAGTAAGTGGCCCCTTGGCTACTCACCTCTTTCCCTTTGCTGTTTGCCAGTTGTAGGATCTGGGGCAGCGGCTGAAAGTGGGGTGCATGTGGCTCCGGCTTGGGGAGCAGGAACACTATGGGAACGTGGGGGGTCGCCAGGGAGCTGAGATCGGCCGGCTCTTCCCAGTCCTCCTGGGATTCTGGGCCCAATACACATAAAGCCATTTGGGTCAGTACCAGGCCCAGTTTCCCCGGCTGCATGATGCGCCACAGGATGGCTTTCTGAAAGGGCGTCAGGTGGCCAAAGTGGGGGGAGGGCACCGGCCCAATAATCGTACTGCCCAGTCGGAAATACTCTTGCCACTGACTGCCATGTGTAGCCAGGGAGGCCCGAATGCCCTGGAACTGGGGAACCCTCTCCAACTGGCCCAGCTCTGCCCAGGCCTGGGCACCCACCCACGGTGGCCTCTGGGTGCAAGAGGGTGACCCCACTTGGCCGGAGCATTCCAGGAGCCCCAAGAAGGACAACCACTCCAGGGCCGATGGTTGCCCAATGGCTAGCAAGAGCCGCAGGATATATCTGTCTGTTGGTGCGATTGTGGGCAATACGTGGGCCAGAACCCCTCGGATCAGAACCTTCTCTGCAGGTTTCCCCTCTCTGGCCGCTTGTGCCCATTCCTCGCTCTGAAGAACCCGCTGAGCCCAGCGCAGAACCCTCCCTGGCGAGAAGGAATAGTGTGGGGCGAGGCGAGCCAACTCCTGTAACTTAGAGCCCAGACAGCAGAGGGCAGATGCAGCCGTGCCGCAGGCTTCCAGGTTCTGATTGGTTTGGGTCAGCAGTGACTCCGCCTCACTAAGGGATCGGCGCAGGGAAAGCTCGGAGCCCTCACACTCGGACACCCTCAGCAGGAAGTCTGGGCTCTTGGGGAGAGGGCACGGGCAAGTAATGGCAAAGTCCAGCAAGGAGGCCTGGCACGGGAGAGACAATGAGATTTCATTTTGCAATTGGTCTTCATTTTTTATATTTATTGGAATAATAAACATTTACAGCTAATTCTGCACCCCCTAGTTGGTCTGGTAACCAGGTGCGCTAAATGGATCCACTAGGATTCCCCCACCCAACCTTAACCGCGCACCCAACCCTATTCCCCCCCAACCCTAACCCCGCCCAACCCTAACCCGCACCCAACCTATTCCCCCACCCAACCCTATTCCCCCACCCAACCCTATTCCCCCACCCAACCCTATTCCCCCACCCAACCCTATTCCCCACCCAACCCTAACCCCCCACCCAACCCTAACCCCACCCAACCCTATTTCCCCACCCACCCTATTTCCCCACTCAACCCTATTTCCCCCACCCAACCCTATTCCCCCACCCAACCCTATTCCCCCACCAACCCTATTTCCCCAACCAACCCTAACCCCCACCCCCACCCAACCCTAATTCCCCACCCCCTAACCCCCACCCCACTATTCCCCACCAACGCCTAACCCCCACCCAACCCTATTCCCCCACCCAACCATTCCGCACCCAACCCTAACCCCGCACCCAACCCTATTCCCCACCCAACCTAACCCTGCACCCAATCCTATTTCCCCCTCAACCCTATTCCCCCACCCAACCTCCCCACCCAACCCTTTTCCCCACACCAACCCTATTTCCCCACCCAACCGTAACCCCCCACCCAACCTATTCCCCACCCACCGTAACCCCCCACCCAACCTATTCCCCCACCCAACCCTAACCACCCAACCCTAACCCTGCACCCAACCCTATTCCCCACCCAACCCTATCCCCCACCCAACCCTATTCCCCCACCAACCCTATCCCGCACCCAACCCTATTCCCCACCCAACCCTACCCTGCACCCAACCCTATTCCCCCCACCCAACCCTATTCCCCCCACCCAACCCTATCCCCCACCCCTATTCCCCACCCAACCCTAACCCTCCCCACCCAACCCTATTCCCCACCCAACCCTAACCCTGCACCCAACCCTATTCCCCCACCCAACCCTATTCCCCACCCAACCCTATTCCCCCACCCAACCCTAACCCCCCCAACCCTATCCCCACCCAACCCTACCCTGCACCCAACCTATTCCCTCACCCAAACCTAACCCCCACCAACCCTATCCCCCACCCAACCCTATACCCCAACCCTAACCCCCCACCCCAACCCCTATCCCCACCAACCCTAACCTGCACCCAACCCTATTCCCCACCAACCCTATACCCCACCAACCCTATTCCCACCCACCCTATTCCCCACACCCAACCCTATACCCACCCCTATTCCCACAACCCTATTACCTAACCCCCCAACCCTATACCCGCACCCCCACCCACCCCCCTACCCAACCTATTCCCCACCCAAACCCTATTCCCCCACCAACCCACCCACCAACCCTAACCCACAAAGCCCTTAAATTGTGTTTGGGTGACGTTCCCCTTTGCACCCCCTAAATATCCCAGGAACCTTCCTAAGGAGTCAGCGACTCACCTGAACCTGCTGGATCTCCTGGCGCAGCTGCAGGGATCTGACACTCAGAGTCCGATTCTTGTCCAGCTCATTCTGATTGGCCAAGAGCATCTTCATCACTTCCTCTCTTATTCCCGAGGGGCTCAGACTTAGGTCCATTACATTCACCTCCTTCAGGAAGGCTGAACCGAGTTCTGGGGGATCCAAACACATTTCTGTTCATTTGTGGCCCCTCCCCTAAAATAAAGGCACTGTACCCCCCCTTACCCATTTTTAAAGGACATGTAAACCCATCATGCAAAAATCAGGAACAGCCTCTTTAAAAATCTTTAAAGAGATTCTGTGATGATTTGTATGGGGTACTCTGGGTAAAATGTTATTGTTGAACCAACAAATGTATTTGTAGCTGTAAAATTGGTGTGTAGGCGCCATCTCAGTGCCTTGTGCCTGAGTCTGAGCTTTCAGCCAGCGCTACCCATTAGAACTGGCTTTCAGCTAACCTATTGTTTCTCCTACTCCCATGTAACTGGAGGAGTCCAAGCCGGACTTGGATTTCTTACTATTGAGTGCTATTCTGATACCTACTGGGAGCTGCTATCTTGCTCCCCTTCTCATTGTTTCTGCTGATTGGCTGCTGGGGGTGAGGGGGGGGATATCACTCCAACTTGCAGCGCAGCAGTAAAGTGTGCCTGAGTCTGAGCTTTCAGCCGGCACTAACATTAGAACTGCTTTCAGCTAACCTATTGTTTCTCCTACCCATGTAACTGGAGGAGTCCCAAGCCGGACTTGGATTTCTCTATTGAGTGCTATTCTGATACCTACTGGGAGCTGCTATCTTGCTCCCTTCCCATTGTTCTGCTGATCGGCTGCTGGGGTGAGGGGGGGGATATCACTCCAACTTGCAGCGCAGCAGTAAAGTGTGCCTGAGTCTGAGCTTTCAGCCAGCGCTACACATTAGAACTGCTTTCAGCTAAACCTATTGTTTTCTCCTACTCCCATGTAACTGGAGGAGTCCCAAGCCGGACTTGGATTTCTTACTATTGAGTGCTATTCTGAATACCTACTGGGAGCTGCTATCTTGCTCCCTTCCATTGTTCTGCTGATCGGCTGCTGGGGGGAGGGGGGGGATATCACTCCACTTGCAGCGCAGGCAGTAAAGTGAGACTGAAGTTTATCAGAGCACAGGTCACATGGCTGTGGCACCCTGGGAAATGAAGAATATGGATAGCCACATGGGACAAACAGATTGCAGGATTCTGCGGGGGGGGGGGTGTTCCTTTAAATTCCTGCCACTCATCCGGTTGCTCAAAAGGTTAATAGTGAGGCTATGTAGGGTTTACATGTCCTTTAACAAAAATGTGTCTCTTTGCCTGTTTAACCCTGCCCTGCCCTTGGAAAACTCCCCAATGAAAAAGCAGCTTCATGAGTGACAGCAGAGCTTGGAGGCGGGGCAATGTTCTGATAGGCTGGGCCACTGTTTACATTTGTCCTGCAGCCTATCAGAGTAGTGCCCCAAGCAGGTCACTTTCAGGGGCTCACTGGCCGGGGGGCCCCAAGAGTCTAACAGTCAGAACCTGCCACTGTCCCTTTAATTTTATATATATAAACACATTTACCTTCTTTAAGGGCGGTCAATGGGAGGCGAGTGCTGGAGATACAGCTGAAAGGAGGCGGGAATTTCCTTTAAGGGATATGATCCCGCTGGGCTGAGGTACCAGGTACCATTCCCCCGGCTCGTAGGGCCACAGTCTGCAGACCCTCCATGGTCCTTGCACTAGCGCACAGTTGGGTAATTAGATCCAACGCAGACACATTCCTCTCCATATGAGTAACAAGTACCCACCAACGCTGGGAGAAGAGAACATTTGTTACCTACAAATACCCCGGGAGAAGCTCCAGCCAAAACCTGTACACTGTACCTCAGCAGAGATATATACAGTTCATTCCCGCTGTACCTCAGCAGAGATATATACAGTTCATTCCCCACGTACCTCAGCAGAGATATATACAGTTCATTCCCACTGTACCTCAGCAGAGATATAATACAGTGTCATTCCCACTGTCACGCTCAGCAGATATATATCAGTTCATTCCCGCTGTACCTCAGCAGAAGATTATACAGTCATTCCCGCTGTACCTCAAAGCAGATATATACAGTTCATTCCCGCTAACCTCAGCAGAGATATATACAGTTCATTCCCGCTGTATCTCAGCAGAGATATATACAGTTCATTCCCACTGTACCTCAGAGAGATATATCAGTTTCATTCCCGCGTACCTCAGCTAGAGATATTACAGTTCATTCCCGCTGTATCATCAGCAGAGATATATACAGTTTATTCCCGCTTGTACCTTCAGCATGATATATATACAGTTCATGTCCGCGCTGTACCTCAGCAGAGATATATACAGTTCATCCGCGCTGTACCCTCAGCAGAGAATATACAGGTTCATTCCCCGCTTACCACCAGCAGAGATATATAACAGTTTCATTCTCCCGCTGTACCTCAGCAGAGATATATAGCAGTTCATTCCCACTGTACCTCAGCAGAGATATTATACAGTTCATTCCACTGTACCTCAGCAAGAGATAATAATATCAGTTTCCATTCCCGTGTACTCAGCAAAGAGATATATACAGTTTCAATTCACTGTAGCCTGCAGCAGATATATATACAAGTTCATTCCGGCTGTACCTCAGCAAGAGATATATTACAGTTCATTCCGCTGTATCCTCAGCAGAGATCATATACAGGTTTCATTCCGCTATAACTCAGCAGAGATATATACAGTTCATTCGCTGTTACGCTCAGCAGAGATATGATACAGTTCATTCCCGCAGTACCTCAGGCAGAGATATATACAGTTCATTCCCGGCTGTACCTCAGAGATATATATACAGTTCATTCCCCGTGTCCTCAGCAGAGATATTACAGTTCATTCCCGCTGTACCGTCGGCAGAGATATATACAGTCATGTCCGGCTGTACCACAGCAGAGATATATACAGTTCATTCCCGCTGTACCTCAGCAGAGATATTAGTTCATTACCATGTCGTCAGCAGATATATTACAGTTCATTCCCACTGTAACTCAGCAGAGATATATACAGTTCATTCCCGGTCACGCAGAGATTAATATACAGTTCATTCCACACTGTAACCTCAGCAGAGATATATACAAGTTCTTCCCACTGTTACCTCAAGCAGAGATATATACAGTTCAATTCCACTGTCCTCAGCAGATATATATAGTCATTCCGCAGCTGTACCTAGCAGATATTTACAGTTCATTCCCGCTGTCTAGCAGAAGTATACAGTTCATTCCCACTGTACCTCAGCAAGAGATATTACAGTTCAATCTCCCACTGTACCTCAGCAGATAGTATATACGTTCATATCCAAATGTACCTCAGCAGAGATATATACAGTTATATCCCGACTGTAACCTCGAGACGATTATCAGTTTCATTCCCACTCGATACTACTGTACCTCGCGGTGCTTGTTTTCCGTGTACACTCGCGAGATATATACAGTTCATTTCCGCGGCTGAGCCCTCAAGCAAGAGATTGATATATACAGTTCATCCCGCTGTAAACGCTCAGCAGAGATATATACTCAGTTCATTCCCGCTGGTAAACGCCTCAGCAGAGATATAATACATGTTTCATTCCCCACTGTACCTCAGCAGAGATATATACAGGTTCATACTCACTGTACTTGTACACAACAGCAGAGATATATCAGTTTCATTCGCCGCTGTACCTCAGCCAGAGATATATAGTTCATTCCCCGCTGTCTAGCGGATTTATACAGTTCATTCCGCTGCCTCAGCGGTTTCGTTCTTTTTCCGCTTTACTCAGCAGAGGATATATTACAGTATTCTATCCCCTGATCTCAGCAGAGATATATGATCTTATGCTGTACCTGGGATTATAAGTTCATCTCCCGCTGTACCTGCGTTTAGCAGTTCTTCCCCGCTGTACCTCAGCAGAGATATATACAGTCATTCCGCGCTATATCCTCAAGAGAGTATCAGTTCATTTCCCGCTGTACCGTCAGCAGAGATATATAGCCAGTTCATTGGATTACACAGCAGAGATATATACAGTTCAATTGGTAGCAGGTAATATACAGTTCATCCGGCTGTTCCACCAGCAAGATATATATAACAGTTTACATTCCGCTGATTCGGAGTTATCGTTCATTCAGATGTATAGGGTATACAGTTCATTCCCACTGTACTCTGTACCTAGCAGAAGTATATCAGATTTTTCCGGCTGTACTCAGCAGAGATATAATACAGTTCATTCCGCTTGTCCTTGGGTCATATTCGTTTTAGGCTGTACTCAGAGAGAATATATAAGTTCATTCCCTCTGGCTGTATGCTCAGCAAGAGATATATACAGTTCATTACCACTGTACCTCAGCCGGAGATTATACAGTTTCTTCCACCTGTTTGTACACAGCAGAGAATCTATACAGTTCATTCCGCTGTACGCCTCAGCAGAGATATAATACAGTTCATTCCGCGCTGTACCTCAGCAGAGATATATACCAGTTCATTCCCAAGCTGGTACCTCAGCAGAGAATATATACAGTTCACATTTCCGCTTTAACTCGCAGAGATATAAGTTCATTCCCGGTATCAGCGGTTTGTTTTGTGTTGCGGATATATAGCAGTTCATTCCCGCTGTACTCGGCAGAGATATATACAGTTTTCAATTCCCGCTGTACCGTCAGCAGAGATATATACAGTTCATTCCCGCTATACTCAGCAAGAGATTATATACAGTTCATTCCCCGCCTGTACCTCAGCAGAGATAATATAAGTTTCATTCTCGGCTGTACCCAACAGAGAGATATATACAGTTCATTCCCCAGGCTGTAACCATCAGCAGAGATGTATACAGTTCATTCCCGCTGTTACCACAGCAGAGATATATACAGTTCATTCCCGGCCTGTACCTCAGCAGAGATATATACAGTTCTATTCCGCTGTACCTCAGCAGGATATATACAGTTCAATTCCCACTGACTCAGCAGAGATATATACAGTTCAATTCCCACTGTACCCTCACGCAGAGATATTATACAGTTCATTCAGAGATAATATAGCAGTTCATTCAGAGATTATGATACAGTTCATTCAGAGATATATACAGTTTTCGTTCAGAGATATATACAGTTCATTCAGAGATATATACATAATAGAGAATCTGGAAATAGCACTGTAATTTTTCTGCACAATGTACTAAACATTTTTGTTTTTTACGTTGATGAGAACATTGTTTCCCTGGAGAAGATATGATGGATAGAAGGAGCACTCACCTTTCCTGTGCTGCGCATTCGTATTTATTGATTTTATTTATATGGTTGGTCCTCCCAGGCAGGCGGCGAACATGCGTCACGCACACACAGCTCTGCAGTAAAGTAAAGAGAATTCCCTTATACTCACTAACCCCGGATAATACCAATACCCCAATCTGCCCTCAGCTACAGTCACCCCCGGATAATACATACCCCATCTGCCTCTAGCTCAGTCCACCCTGGATAATACATACCCCATCTGCCCTCAGCTTACAGGTTCACCACCCCGGATAATAATACCCCATCTGCCCTCAGCTACAGTCACCCCCGGATAATACGATACCCATCTGCCCTAGCTACGTCACCCCCCTGGATAATACACTACCCAATCTGCCCTCAGCTACAGTCAACCGCCCCCGGAGAATAACATACCCCATCTGGCCTCAGCTACAGTCCACCCCTGATAATACATACCCCATCTGCCCTCAGCTTACAGGTCACCCCCGGATATACATACCCCATCTGCCCCTCAGCTAACAGTCACCCCCCGGATAATACATCCGCCATCTGCCCCTCAGGCTACAGTCACCCCCCGGATAATCATACCCCATCTGCCCTCAGCTACAGTCACCCCCGCCCCCGCCCGGAATAATACATACGCCCTTCTGCCTCAGCTACAGTCACCCCCCCCCCCCCCAGGATTAATACTACCCCTCTGCATCAGCTACAGTCACCCCCCGATAATACATACCCCTTCTGCACTCGCTACGTCCCCCCCCCCCCCGGATATACATACCCTTCTCCCTCAGCTACAGGTCACCGCCCCACCCAGATAATACATACCGCCTTCTGCCCTCAGCTACAGTCACCGCCCGCGGATATACTTCCCCATCTGCCCTCAGCTACTAAACAGTCACCCCCCCCCCCCGGATTAATACATACCCCTTCTGCCCTCAGCTACAGTCACACCCCCCCCCCGATAATACATACCTCCATCTGGCACCTCAGCTACAGTCCACCCCCCCCGGATAATACATACCCCATCTGCCCTCGTACAGTCACCCCCCCCCCCCCGGTAAACATTCCCATCTGCCCTCAGCTACATGTCACCCCCCCCCCCCCCGGAATAATACATACCCCTTGCTGCCCTCAGCTACAGTCACCCCCCCCCCCCGCGGATAATACATCACCCCTTCTGCCCCAAGAATACAGTCACCCCCCGGATAATACATACTCCATCTGCCCTCAGCTCCAGTCACACCCCCCCCTACCGGATTAATACATAACCCCCTCTGCCCTCAGCTACAGTCACCCCCCCCGCCCCCCGGATAATACAACGCCCTCTGCCCTCAGCTACAGTCACCCCCCGGATAATACATACCCCATCTGCCCTCAGCTACAGTCACCCCCCCGGTTATACATTCCTCCATCTGCCCTCAGCTACAGTACCCCCCCCCGGATAATAACATAACCCCATCTCCCTCAGCTAAACAGTCACCGCCTCCCCCCCCCCGGGATAATACATAACCGCCTTCTGCCCTCAGCCTCAAGCACACCCCGGAATAATACATCCCTTCTGCCCTCAGCTACACTCACCCCCGCGGATAATACATAACCCCATCTGCCCTCAGCTACAGTCACCCCGCCGATAATAACATACCCATTGCCCTCAGCTTACAGTCACCCCCCGGATAATACATACCCCTTCTGCCTCAGCTACAGTCACCCACCCGGCATAATACATACCCCATCTGCCCTCAGCTACAGTCACCCCCTGTCCCGGATGAATACAATACCCCTTTCTGCCCTCAGCTACAGTCACCCCCCCCCCCCCCCGGATAATACATACTCCCTTCTGCCCTCAGCTACAGTCACCCCCGGGATAATACATACGCCCATCTGCCCTCAGCTCACAGTGCCACCCCCCCCCCCCGGAATATACATACCCTTCTGCCTCACTACAGTCACCCCCACGGATAATACATATCCCCATCTGCCCTCAGTAACAGTCACCCCCCGGATAATACATACCCTCTGCCTAGCTACAGTCACCCCTGGATAATACATACCCCATCTGCCCTCAGCTACATCACCCCTCGGATAATACATACCCCATCTGCCTCAGCTACAGTCAACCCCCTGGATATACATACGCCCATCTGCCCTCCAGCTTACAGTCACCCCCCGGATAATACATACCGCCATCTGCCTCAGCTACAGTCACCGCCCGGATAAATAACCACATACCCCCTCTGCCCTCAGCTAAGTCACCCCGCCGGATAATACATAACCCATCTGCCCTCAGCTACAGTCATCTCCCCCGGATAATACATACCGCCATCTGCCCTCAGCTACAGTCACCCCCGGATAATACAATACCCCATCTGCCCTCGCTACAGTCACCCCCCGCGGATAATACATACCACCGTCTGCCTCAGCTACAGTCACCCCCGGTTAATACATACCCATCTGCCGCCAGCTACAGTCACACCCCGGTTAATACATCCATCTGCCCTCAGCTAACAGTCACGCCCCCGGTTAATACATACCCCATCTGCCTCACAGCTACAGTGCACCCCCCCCCCGGATCAATACATACCCGCCTGCCTTCAGCTACAGTGCACCCCCCGGATAATACATACCCTCATCTGCCTCAGCTACAGTCACCTCCCCCCCCGATAAATACATCCTCTTTGCCCTCAGCTACAGTCACCCCCGATAATACATACCCCATCTGCCTCAGCTACGTCACCCCCCGTGAATCATACCCCATCTGCCCTCAGGCTACAGTCCCCGCCCCCCGGTTAATACATTCCCCATCTGCCCCCTCAGTCTAACAGTCACCCCTCCCCCCCGATAATTAATACCCCATCTGCCCTCAGCTACAGTCACCCCCCCCCGGATAAATACATAAACCCCATCTGCCCTCAGCTTTACAGTCACCCTCCGGTTAATACATTCCCCATCTGCCGCTAGCTACAGTCCCCCCGGATAATACATACCCTTCTGCCCCAGCTACAGTCACCCACCGGTTAATACATCCCCATCTGGCCCTCTCCAGCTCGTCACCCCCCGGTTAATACATTTCCCCATCTGCCCTCAGCTACAGTCACCCCCCCCCCCCGATAATACATACCCCTTCTGCCCTCAGCTACAGTCACCCCCCGGTTAATACATACCCATCTGCCCTCAGCTTACAGTCACCCCCGGATAATACCATACCCACATCTGCCCTCAGCTACAGTCACCCCCCTCCCCCGGATAAATACATACCCCTCTGCCCCCAGCTACAGTCACCCCCCCGGTTATACATTGCCCATCTGCCGCTCAGCTACAGTCACCCCCCCCCCGGATAATACATACCCTTCTGCCCTCACTACATGTCACGCCTCCCGGTTAATACATACCCACCATCTGCCCTCAGCTACAGTCACCCCTGGATAATACAATCCCGCCATCTGCCCTCAGGCTAACAGTCACACCGCCCCCCGCCCCGAAATACATACCCCATCTGCCCTCAGCTACAGTCACCCCCCCCCCCGGATAATACATACCCCATTGCCCTCAGCTACAGTCACCGCCCCGCCCCGGATAATAAAAAACTACCCCATCCTCCTCAGCTCCAGTCACCCCCCGGATAATACATTTCCCCATCTGCCATCAGCTACAGTCACCCCCCCCCCCCGGATAATACATTCCCATCTGCCCTCAGCTACAGGTCACCACCCCGGATAATCCATTCCCACATCTGCCCTCAGCTACAGTCCACCCCCCCCCGGAATAATGAATACCCTTCTGGCCCTCAGCTACAAGTCAACCCCCCCCCCCTGGGGATTATTTTTTGGTGGATTAATACATACCCTTCTGCCCCTCAAGCTACAGTCACCCCCCCCCCGGATAAGACATAATACAAAAAAAACAATCCCGTCAGAACTTATTCCCATGTATAAAACAAAGTGGAAAACCAGAAAAAGGTTCAGTGAGAAATGAGGCAAAAAAGGAAATCACAACAACCTGGGGGCCATTTAGGGACGGCCCCCCCGCAAACTAATACTTGATTAAAGCAGCCTTTGGATCACTCCCATGCCAGATGTTCCCAGATCTGTCAAATGCATCTCCTGAGCAACCGAGGGCATCCTTCTGGCACCGAGGGCATCTCCTGGGCACATTACTCTTCAGGTCACTGAGGCCATCTCCTGGGCACATTACTCTTCAGGTCACTGAGGCAATCTCCTGGGCACAGTTTTCTCTTCATGGTCACTGGAGGGCATCCTCCCTGGGCAACAGTTTCTCTTCAGGTCACTGAGGGCATCTCCTGGGCACAGTTCTCTTCAGGTCACTGAGGGCATCTCCTGGGGCAACAGCTCCCTCAGGTCACTGAGGGCATCTTTCTGGGCACAACTCCTTTCAGGTCACTGAGGGCATCTCCTGGGCACAACTCTCTTCAGGTCACTGAGGGATCTTTCTGGGCACAACTCCCCTTCAGGTCACTGAGGGCATCTTCTGGCACAGACTCCCTTCAGGTCACTGAGGGCATCTCCTGGGCACACTCCTCTTCAGTCACTGAGGGCACTTCTGGGCACAACTCCCTTCAGGTCACTGAGGGCATCTTCCGGGCACAATCTCCCTTCGGTCACTGAGGGCATCTCCTGGGCACAACTCCCTTCAGGTCACTGAGGGCATCTTCTGGCACAACTCCTCTTCAGGTTCACTGAGGGCATCTTCTGGGCACAACCTCTCTTTCAGGTTCCCCACAGATCTCAGAAGCTGGAGGCTCTTCCATGTTGCTGTTGCTGTCCTCGTTGGTGGCCCCGGACCAACGTAGTCTCCTTGTTTCCTTCCCATACAGTCATGGAGGGACCTCTCCTGAATCTTTGTCTCTGTCCGCCATAATTGTTCCACTTGTTATGTCTTTTATTCGTACTCATGGGATGTTTCGGAGTTGAGACTTTCGCCCCCAGCTGCCTGCTTGTACCTTCCCATGTTTTCATGTTCTGGAAGTTTCTTTGTGGCCCAAGGCTTTTGGGGGTAATGAGCCCAAGAAGGAATAAACCCTACAGGAATAGCCAGACTCTGAGCCAATCAGAGCCACTTTCACTGAGGTAGGTGGCTAATAAGGACTATTTCAGATTGACTGAATGTGATTGGTCGGTTCTGAAATGCAGCCACAATGCAAATTGGTTATTAAAGGGGGCCGTGCGGAGATGCAAACGCGCAGGTTGGTTTTCCCTTCTTTTCCCACCTCTTTGTATAACTGGGAATTGTTCCGACAGGATTTATCTCCTTTTTTTTCTTTTTTTAAATAAAAACCTTTTTCAGGGGGGTGTAACTTTATATTCAGTGAATCCCACTTGCCCCCCCCCCAAAGAACAACGCTCGCTCACCTCTGTCCAACAAGGTGCCCCCCTTGTGATGTGCCGGACCTCCCAGCAGACTCTCAGCCAGTCCTCTCCCAGCTGGTCTGGGTCCAACATGAGGGGAAGCCTGTGGGACGAATATTGGCCACTTGGCCGAAGAAGAACTGCCCGAGTCTGAGACTCCAGGTCTCCCAGGTGCCTGTGTTTGCCCCATTGCAAACTTTCTGCCCCTGAGCTCAACATGTCTACAAGGGGCAACGCTGAGTCCTGGGCAGAACCATCCAGAGCTTCACTCACATCATCTGGCTCCAGAGATCCCTCAGAACCCTCAGAACCCTGGCACAGGCGCTGCCACTTCCGCCATAGGGCACAACAGCGGTGCCACGGTAGGGCCCCCAGGTAGGTAACTGAGGCAGCAACCAGCAGGGCATCTACAGGCACCGTCTGGGCACGGCCCCTTTGTACCTACAGACATCAGAGAATAAGCAGTCACAGAGAGACATCAAAGAATGAGCAGTCACAGAGAGACATCACAGAATAAGTGGTCACAGAGAGTCATCACAGAATGAGCGGTCACAGAGAGACATCACAGAAATCAGCGTCACAGAGAGACATCACAGAATGAGCGGTCACAGAGAGACATCACAGAATAAGTGTCACAGGAGAGTCATCACAGAATAAGCGTCACGAGACATCACAGAATCAGTCACAGACATCACAGAATGAGCGGTCACAGAGAGACATCACAGAATGAGCGGTCGCAGAGAGACATCACAGAATGAACAGAGAGACATCACAGAAATGAGCGGTACAGAGAGACATCACAGAATGAGCGGTCACAGAGAGACATCACAGAATGAGTAGTCACAGAGAGACATCACAGAATAAGCGGTCACAGAGAGAGCATCACAGAGATAAGCGGTCACAGAGAGACATCAACAGAATGAGCGGTCCACAAAGAGACATCACAGAATGAGCGGTCACAGAGAGACATCACAGAATCAGCGGTCACAGAGAGACATCACGAATGAAGCGGTCACAGAGAGACATCACAGACATGAGCAGTCAAGAGAGACATCACAGAATGAGCAGTCACAGAGAGACATCACAGAAAAGCGGTCACAGGAGAGACATCACAGAATGAGCAGTCACAGAGAGACATCACAGAATAAGCGGTCACAGAGAGAGCATCACAGAAATGAGCGGTCACAGAGAGACATCACAGAGAATGAGCGACATCACAGAGAGAGACATCACAAATGAGCGGTCGCAGAGAGAGGGACATCAGCGAATAAGCGGTCACAGAGAGACATCACAGAATGAGTAGTCACAGAGAGACATCACAGAATGAGTAGTCACAAGAGAGACAATCACAGAATAAGCGGTCACAGAGAGACATCACAGAATAAGCGGTCCACAGAGAGACATCACAGAATGAGCGGCACAGAGAGAGACATCACAGAATAGCAGTCACAGAGAGACATCACAGAATGAGCAGTCACAGAGAGACATCACAGAATGTCACAAGAGACATCAACAGAATGAACAGAATGAGAGAGAATCAGTCACAGAATGAGCGGCACAGAGAGTCACAGACAGAGAACATCACAGAATGAGCGGTCGCAAGAGACATCACAGAATGAGCGGTCACAGAGAGACATAACAGAATGAGCGGTCACAGAGAACATCACAGAATGAGTAGTCCACAGAGAGACAACAGAATGAGTAGTCACAGAGAGACATCACAGAATAAGCGGTCACAGAGAGACATCACAGAATAAGTCACAGGAATCACGAAGAGCGTCACACAGAGAGACATCACAGAATGAGGGTCACAGAGAGACATCACAGAACAGTCACAGAGAACATCACGTCACAGAGAGACATCACAGAATCAGTCAAAGAGAGACATCACAGAATGAGCAGTCACAGAGAGACATCACAGAATCAGCGGTCACAGAGAGACATCACAGAATGAGCAGTCACAGAGAGACATCACAGAATGAGCAGTCACAGAGACATCACAGAATAAGCGGTCACAGAGAGACATCAGAAATAAGCGGTCACAGAGAGACATCACAGAATGAGAGTCACAGAATCATCACAGAAATGAGCGGTCACAGAGAGACAGAATTCACAGAATAAGTGGTCACAGAGAGACATCACAGAATAAGCGGTCACAGAGAGACATCACGGTCACAGAGAGACATCACAGAATCACAGGAGCGGTCACAGAGACATCACAGAATACGGTCACAGAGAGACATCACAGAATTCACAGAGAACATCACAGAATCACAGATAGTGGTCACAGAGAGACATCACGGTCACAGAGAGACATCACAGAATGAGTAGTCACACAGAGAGACATCACAGAATAAGCGGTCACAGAGAGACATCACAGAATGAGTAGTCACAGAGAGACATCACAGAATGAGTGAGTCACAGAGAGACATCACAGAATAAACAGTCCACAGAGAGACATCATAGAATAAGTGTTTGCAGAGAGACATCCAAGAGTGTGGGAGGGTTCAGAGAGAGACACACCCAAAGGCAGAGCCAGGTAAGCTCCTCCCACTCACAGCCATTACCTCCAGTGCTTGAGTCCAGCAGGAGAAGTGTGGGGCAGCTCTGCGCTCACATTCCATTGCAGCCTTCAGCCTCCCCTGTGACTGCACAATCTGCCCCCTGAGGGCCCTCCTGCTGCCTGTGACTCCTGCAGATGGTTGGGAGGCCTGTGTCTCCAGCTGCCGCTGCTTTCTTGCTGTAGGCGGATTTCTGCCATACGCGAGGCCAAGCGCCAGTCCTGAGCCTCCACTTGGGTTAGAGTGGCCTTGGTGGAATGCAGCTTTCTCAGGACTGCCAATGGTGTGTAGGGAGCAGAAGCCACCCACACAAGGAAGCTGCTGCTGAACTTGCCAAGGCTCACCGTCTCTGGCCTGAAGTGGGGCTGTGTGACTGCGGCGGGTGAGTGTAGCGAATGGGCGTCGCCATAGTGAGTGCATCGTAGAACTGCAGCTCCTGCATGGGGCACAGGAACACTGGGTAATCAGCAGCTTACAATGCCTCACCTTATCCCATGCAGACTACTGTAACCCCCCCCATATCTCCCCAAAAGCCCCCTTGTGCCACTGTCTCTGGCTTTTCTGCAACTGGCACACCCCACCTACCACTCCTCTGTCTCTCCCCTCTCCCTCTTACTGGCCTTACTCTCCTCTTTTCCCCAAACTAGCAACCGCCTACTCCTCCTCTGTATCCTCCCTCTCTCTACTAGCAACGCTACTCTCCTCTGTCTCCTCCCTCTCTCTTACTAGCACCGCCTACTCTCCCTGTATCCTCCGCTCTCTTCTACAGCACCGCCTACTCTCCTTCTTCCTCCTCCTCTCTCTTACTAGCACCGCCTACTCTCCTCTGTATCCTCCCTCTCTCTTACTAGCACCGCCTACTCTCCTCTGTCTCTCCCTCTCTCTTACTAGCACCGCTACTCTCCTCTGTATCCTCCCTCTCTCTACTAGCACCGCCTACTCTCCCTCTGTCCTCTCCCTCTCTTACTAGCACCGCCTACTCTCCTCTGTATCCTCTCCTCTCTCTTACTAGCACGCCTACTCTCCTCTGTCTCCTCCCTCTCTCTTACTAGCACCGCCTACTCTCCTCTGTATCCTCCCTCTCTTACTAGCACCGCCTACTCTCCTCTGTCTCTCCCTCTCTCTTACTAGCACCGCCTACTCTCCTCTGTCTCCTCCCTCTCTCTGCTAGCACCGCCTACTCTCCTCTGTCTCCTCCCTCTCTCTTACTAGCACCGCCTACTCTCCTCTGTCTCCTCCCTCTCTTCGTACTAGCACCAGCCTACTCTCCTCTGTCTCCTCCCTCTCTCTTACTAGCACCGCCTACTCTCCTCTGTCTCCTCCCTCTCTCTTACTAGCACCGCTACTCTTCCTCTGTCCTCCTCCCTCTCTCTTACTAAGCACCGCCTACTCTCCTCTGTATCCTCCCTCTCTCTTACTAGCACCGCCTACTCTCCTCTGTCTCCTCCTCTCTCTTACTAGTACTGCCTACTCCCTCTGTCTCCTCCCTCTCTCTTACTAGCACTGCCTACTCTCCTCTGTCCCCTCCCTCTCTTACTAGCACCTCTACTCCCTCTGTCTCCTCCTCTCTCTTACTAGCACCGCCTACTCTCCTCTGTCTCCTCCCTCTCTCTTACTAGACGCGCCTACTCTCCTCTGTCTCCTCCTCTCTCTTACTGCCTCTCCTCTGTATCCTCCCTCTCTCTACTAGCACCTGCCTACTCTTCCTCTGTCTCCTCCTCTCTCTTACTAGTACTGCCTACTCTCTCTGTCTCCTCCTCTCTCTTACTAGCACTGCCTACTCTCCTCTGTCCCCTCCCTCTCTCTTACTAGCACTCCTACTCCCTCTGTCTCCTCCTCTCTCTCTTACTAGCACTGCCTACTCTCCTCTGTCTCCTCCCTCTCTCTACTAGCACCGCCTACTCTCCTCAGTATCCTCCCTCTCTCTTACTAGCACCGCCTACTCTCCTCTGTCTCCTCCCTCTCTCTTACTAGTACTGCCTACTCTCCTCTGTATCCTCCCTCTCTCTTACTAGCACCGCCTACTCTCCTCTGTCTCCCTCCCCTCTCTCTTACTAGTACTGCCTACTCTCCTCTGTATCCTCCCTCTCTCTTACTAGCACCGCCTACTCTCTCTCTGTCTCCTCCCTCTCTCTTATAGCACTGCCTACTCTCCTCTGTCTCCTCCCTCTCTCTTACTAGCACGCCTACTCTCCTCTGTCTCCTCCCTCTCTCTTACTAGTACTCCTACTCTCCTCTGTCTCCTCCTCTCTCTTACTAGCACTGCCTACTCTCCTCTGTCCCTCCCTCTCTCTTACTAGCACCTCCTACTCCCTCTGTCTCCTCCCTCTCCTCTTACTAGCACTGCCTACTCTCCTCTGTCCCTCCCTCTCTCTTAATAGCACTGCCTACTCTCCTCTGTCTCCTCCCTCTCTCTACTAGTACTCCACTCTCCTCTGTCTCCTCCCTCTCTCTTACTAGCACTGCCTACTCTCCTCTGTCCCTCCCTCTCTCTTACTAGCACCTCCTACTCCCCTCTGTTCTCCTCCCTCTCTCTTACTAGCACTGCCTACCTCCTCTGTCCCCTCCCTCTCTCTTAATAGCACTGCCTACTCTCCTCTGTTCCTCCCTCTCTCTTACTAGTACTGCCTACTCTCCTTGTCTCCTCCTCGCTACTACACCGCCTACTCTCCTCTGTCTCCTCCCTCTCTCTTACTAGCCACCATGCCTACTCTCCTCTGTCTCTCTCCCTCTCTCTTACTAGCACTGCCTAGTCTCCTCTGTCCCTCCCTCTCTCTACTGCACCTCCTACTCCCCTCCTCCTCTCCCTACTAGCCTCCTACTTATAGCACTGCCTAGTCTCCTCTGTCCCCTCCCTCTCTCTTACTAGCACCTCCTACTCCCCTCTGTCTCCTCCCTCTCTCTTACTAGCACTGCCTACTGTCCCCTCTCTCTCTGCTACTCCCTCTGTCTCCCTCCTCTCTCTTACTAGCTACTGCCTACTCTCCTCTGTCTCCTCCCTCTCTCTTTACTAGCACCGCCTACTCCTCTCTGTATCCTCCTCTCTCTACTAGCACCGCTACTCTCCTCCTCCCTCTCTTTACTAGCACCTCCTACTCTCCTTTGTCCTCCTCCCTCTCTCTTACTAGCACGCCTACTCTCCTCTGTCTGCTCACTCTATCTTACTAGCACCGCCTACTCTCCTGTCTCCTCCCTCTCTCTTACTAGCACCGCCTACTCTCCTCTGTCTCCTCCCTCTCTCTTACTAGCACCTCCTACTCTCCTCTGTCTCCCTCCCTCTCTCTTACTAGCACCTCTACTCTCCTGTCTCCTCCCTCTCTTACTAGCACCGCCTACTCTCCTCTGTCTCCTCACTCTTCTTACTAGCACCGCCTACTCTCCTCTGTCTCCTCCCTCTCTCTACTAGCACCGCCTACTCTCCTCTGTCTCCTCCCTCTCTCTTACTAGCACCTCCTACTCTCCTCTGTCTCCTCCCTCTCTCTTACTAGCACCTCCTACTCTCCTCTGTCTCCTCCCTCTCTCTTACTAGCACCGCCTACTCTCACTTTGCTCCCCTTTATTGTGTCTTTACCTGGTAAAAATTCTCAGAGGCGAGTAACTGCTTTGCGGCCTCCCAGGTCTGTTCCTTCCCCAGCGCAGCACAGAGGGCATTTGTTACCATGACGACCAAAGGAGGGGGGTGTCTGTAACTTCGGATTTCCTCCAGGTCTGACAGTTGCAGCTGCCTCTGCGCTGCACCCCATTTAAGATGAGCCTGTGTGAAGGGGTGATAGGGGTATATGTAAATAGGGAAAGGGGGTCACTCCACTACAGCATTGGCACTGAGCAGGGAGAGGAGCGCCCCCTAATGGGTGGGCTGCATTGGGTCACTGGTTTCCAACTGGGGGCCCCAGAGGTACCTCTTTCATATCTCGCAGCCACTGATTCTTCATGGGGTGCAACTTGGATTCCAGACATTGGCGACTTCTCTCCAGTTCTTGGTGCTGCACCTGGAGGAGCTCATGGGAGTCCCGGGCCTCCTTTAGCTGCTGCCTCCAGTCATTCACTTCCTGGGGAACAGATTAGTGGGGTACAGAGGGGATCAGCACCCCACAGTCACAGCATGGATAGCACAATGGTCTCATTATCCACAGCATGGGTAGCACAATGATTTCATTAGCCACAGCATGGATCACAATGGTTTCATTAGCCACAGCATGGATATCACAATGGTTTCATTATGGATATCACAATGGTTTCATTAGCACAGCATGGATATCACAATGGTTTCATTAGCCACAGCATGGATATCACATGGTTTCATTAGCCACAGCATGGATATCACAATGGTTTCATTAGCCACAGCATGGATATCACAATGGTTTCATTAGCCACAGCATGGATATCACAATGGTTTCATTAGCCCAGCATGGATATCACAATGGTTTCACACATTGTGATATCACACAAGTGTACACTGGACCTTCAGTAATACCTTTTGGAGTGAAAGCTCTGCAGGGGAAAGGCTTAGGGTTCTTCTGGATTCATGGCCCCGGGGTATAATCCCACCCAGAGGCAAATCCATGCTCTCTCTCTTCAGAACCCCCTTTCTCTTCCTCTCCCAAAATGCCCAACACTCTGTGTGATTGGTCTGTCGGTACCTGTTCTACTGACTGCAGTTGGTCATTGAGTACTCGGAGCTCCTCCTCACGTTCCTCTCTCTCCTCCTGCACCTCCTGTGCCCGACAAACAGCAGCTTCCAGCCTGTAGGGAACGCTCTGCACCGTCAGTTCCCCCACGTGATCACAATTAGCCCCTATTGCCCCTCGGCCCATTCCGCCCTTACCTGTCCCTTTCCTGTCCCCTCCGACCTCTCAGATCCGCAGCAAATCTCAGGTAAATGTGAATAAAATCAATGAATGTTTTTGGGGTGATGAGCGGCAGAGTGGGGCACAGTCTGTCATAGTGACACCGGGCTGTCACGTGGATGAGAGACATCAGCCTGGAGAGAGACACTTCAGCCTGCAGCAAACCTAATGGGGAAATAATCAGCATGGGTGAGAGGAGGAACGAGAGAGTGGGAGTGGGAACGAGAGAGTGAGTGGGGATGAGAGTGTGTGAGTGGGAATGAGAGAGTGAGTGGGAAGGAGAGAGTGGGAGTGGGAAGGAGAGAGGGAGTGGGAATGAGAGAGTGGGAGTGGGAAGGAGAGAGTGGAGTGGGAAGGAGAGAGTGGGAGTGGGAGGAGAGAGTGGGACTGGGAGGAGAGAGTGGGAGGAGGAGAGTGGGAGTGGGAAGGACAGAGTGGGAGTGGAAGGACAGAGTGGGAGTGGGAAGGACAGAGTGGGAGTGGGAATGACAGAGTGTGAGTGGGAAGGAGAGAGTGTGAGTGGGAAGGAGAGAGTGGGAGTGGGAAGGAGAGAGTGTGAGTGGGAATGACAGCGTGTGAGTGGGAATGAGAGAGTGAGTGGGGAGGAGAGAGTGTGAGTGGGGAGGAGAGAGTGTGAGTGGGAAGGAGAGAGTGGGAGTGGGAAGGAGAGAGTGGGAGTGGGAAGGAGAGAGTGGGAGTGGAAGGAGAGAGTGGGAGTGGGAGTGGGGAGGAGAGAGTGGGACTGGGGAGGAGAGAGTGGGAGTGGGAAGGACAGAGTGGGAGTGGGAAGGACAGAGTGGGAGTGGGAAGGACAGAGTGGGAGTGGGAAGGACAGAGTGGGAGTGGGAATGACAGAGTGTGAGTGGGAAGGAGAGAGTGTGAGTGGGAAGGAGAGAGTGGGAGTGGGAAGGAGAGAGTGTGAGTGGGAATGACAGCGTGTGAGTGGGAATGAGAGAGTGAGTGGGGAGGAGAGAGTGTGAGTGGGGAGGAGAGAGTGTGAGTGGGAAGGAGAGAGTGGGAGTGGGAAGGAGAGAGTGGGAGTGGGAAGGAGAGAGTGAGTGGGAATGAGAGTGTGAGGGGAATGAGAGAGTGTGAGTGGGAATGAGAGAGTGAGTGGGGGAGGAGAGAGTGTGAGTGGGGAGGAGAGAGTGTGAGTGGGAAGGAGAGAGTGAGTGGGAACGAGAGAGTGTGAGTGGGAATGAGAGTGTGAGTGGGGAGGAGAGAGTGGGAGTGGGAAGGAGAGAGTGGGAGTGGAAGGAGAGAGTGAGTGGGAATGAGAGTGTGAGTGGGAAGGAGAGAGTGTGAGTGGGGAGGAGAGAGTGGAGTGGGAAGGAGAGTGTGAGTGGGAATGAGAGAGTGTGAGTGGGAAGGAAAGAGTGGGAGTGGAAGGAGAGAGTGAAGGAGAGAGTGAGTGGGGAGGAGAGAGTGGGATGGGAAGGAAGAGTGTGAGTGGGGAGAGAGAGTGGGAGTGGGAAGGGAAGAGTGTGAGTGGGAGGAGAGAGTGGGAGTGGGAAGGAGAGTGTGAGTGGGAATGAGAGAGTGTGAGTGGGAAGGAGAGTGTGAGTGGGAATGAGAGAGTGTGAGTGGGAAGGAGAGAGTGGGAGTGGGAGGGAGAAGTGGGAAGAGAGTGTGAGTGGGAGTGGAGGAGGAGAGTGTGGAAGGAGAGTGAGTGGAATGAGAGAGTGTGAGGGGAAGGAGAGTGTGAGTGGGAATGAGAGAGGTGTGAGTGGGAAGGAGAGAGTGTGAGTGGGAAGGAGAGAGTGGGAGTGGGAAGGAGAGAGTGGGAGTGGGAAGGAGAGAGTGTGAGTGGGAAGGAGAGAGTGTGAGTGGGGAGAAGAGAGTGGGAGTGGGAAGGAGAGTGTGAGTGGGAATGAGAGAGTGTGAGTGGGAAGGAGAGTGTGAGTGGGAATGAGAGAGTGTGAGTGGGAAGGAGAGAGTGGGAGTGGGAAGGAGAGAGTGGGTGAGAGTAGGAGCCATACAGAGAGTGTGGGAGGGTTGAATGGGCTTTGGGTGGAAATGAGAGTGTTAGAGAGTCGTGAGTGAGACAGCAATAAGGAGAGAGGGTTCTGACCCAGGGCCCGGTGGCCGTATGAGCCCAGTATCTTCTCGGCCACGTGAGTGAGGGCTCGGAGGTCCCACGGGTGGAAGGCTTGCACTGTGCCCAGCTGGTGCAGGGAGCGGGGAAGGCGGTGCCAATGCTGGGGGCCACTCTGTAGGGCCAATACGTGAACCCTGCTGCGCACCCGCTGGTAGAACCTGTGCAGCAACAAGGGGACGCCAGGAACATCAGCCAAGGTTTCTATGCGCTGCCCGACCCACCCATTCCCAGTGTAGCAACAGGCTCCTCCCACCGCCACAATAAGCCCTTTGGCATTGCCACAATACACTGCCCTTATCTGTGTGCCTCTAGGGAGGCCCCTGGGCCAGTAGCCAGGGCTGGTTATTTATGTACATGGGTGCAGTCGGCACAAGGTACTTATACTTTATATTTATATACTTATACACGGGGACACAAGGGGACACACGGGGGGACACACGGGGGACACACACGGAGACACATGGGGACACAAGGGGGCACACGGGGACACAAGGGGCACACGGGGAAACACGGGGACACATGGGACACTAGGGGGCACAAGGGGGCACACGGGGAAACACGGGGACACAAGGGGGCACACAGGGACACACGGGTACACTAGGGGGCACACGGGACACTAGGGGCACACGGGGACACACACAGGGACACACGGGGACACTAGGGGGCACACGGGGACACCAGGGGGCACACGGGGACACACACACAGGGACACACAGGGGCACACGGGGACACTAGGGGGCACACGGGGACACACACAGGGACACATGGGGGCACACGGGACACACACAGGACACATGGTACACTAGGGGGCACACGGGGACACACGGGGACACACGGGGACACTAGGGGGCACACGGGGACACACAGGGACACATGGGTACACTAGGGGGCACACGGGGACACACGGGGGACACTAGGGGGCACACGGGGACACTAGGGGCACACGGGGACACACACAGGGACACACGGGGACACTAGGGGCACACGGGGACACACAGGGACACATGGGTACACTAGGGGCACACGGGGACACACGGGGACACTAGGGCACATGGGGACACACAGGGACACACGGGTACACTAGGGGACACTAGGGGCACACGGGACACACACAGGGACACACGGGGACACAGGGGGCACACGGGACCACACAGGGACACAGGGGACACTAGGGGGCACACGGGGACACTAGGGGGCACACGGGGACACACACAGGGACACACGGGGACACTAGGGGGCACACGGGGGACACTAGGGGACACACAGGGAAACACAGGGAAACACGGAGACACACGGGGACACACAGGGACACAAGGGGGCACATGGGGACACACAGGGAAACACGGGGACACACAGGGACACACGGGGACACACGGGGACACACAGGGACACACGGGGACACACGGGTACACTAGGGGACACAAGGGGGCACATGGGGACACACAGGGACACACAGGGAAACACGGGACACACGGGGACACACAGGGACCAAGGGGGCACATGGGGACACACGGGGACACACGGGGACACACGGGGACACACAGGTACACTAGGGGACACACGGGGGCACATGGGGACACACGGGTACACAGGGACACAAGGGGCACATGGGGCACATGGGACACACAGGGAAACACAGGGAAACACAGGGAAACACGGAGACACACGGGGACACACAGGGACACACGGGGACACACGGGTACACTAGGGGACACTAGGGGGGCACATGGGACACACAGGGACACAAGGAAACACGGGGACACACGGGGACACACGGGGAACACACAGGGAAACACGGGACACACGGGACACAAGGGGCACATGGGACACACAGGGACACACAGGGAAACACGGGGACACACGGGGACACACAGGGAAAACACAGGGACCAAGGGGGCACATGGGGACACACAGGGACACACAGGACCAAGGGGGCACATGGGACACACAGGGACACACAGGGACCAAGGGGGCACATGGGGACACACAGGGACACACAGGGACACACAGGGACACACGGGGACACACGGGGACACACACAGGGAAACACGGGGACACACGGGGACACACAGGGACCAAGGGGGCACATGGGGACACACACGGGGGGACACGGGGACACAAGGTGGCACACGGGGAAACACGGGGACACAAGGGGGCACAAGGGGGCACACGGGGACACACGGGGGGACACACGTTTGCACAACACGTTTGGTGGCCTTGCGCCAATAAGATGATTGTGAGGAAGTGACGAGGGGCCACGCATACAGCCCCCGTGTGTCCCCGGTGTGTCCCCGTGTGTGTCCCCGTGTGTCCCGTGTGTGTCCCCGTGTGTCCCCCCGTGTCCCCCCCCGTGTCCCCGTGTGTCCCCGTGTGTGTCCCCGTGTGTGTCCCCGTGTGTCCCCGTGTGTGTCCCCGTGTGTCCCCGTGTGTGTCCCCGTGTGTCCCCGTGTGTGTCCCCGTGTGTGTCCCCGTGTGTCCCCGTGTGTGTCCCCGTGTGTCCCTGTGTGTCCCCTTGTGTCCCCCATGTGTCCCCGTGTGTGTCCCCGTGTGTGTCCCCGTGTGTCCCCGTGTGTGTCCCCCCCCGTGTGTGCCCGTGTGTCCCCGTGTGTCCGTGTGTGTCCCCCGTGTGTGTCCCCGTGTGTCCCGTGTGTGTCCCCGTGTGTGTCCCCGTGTGTGTCCCCCATGTGTCCCCGTGTGTGTCCCCGTGTTGTGTCCCCGTGTGTCCCGTGTGTGTCCCCGTGTGTGTCCCCGTGTGTGTCCCCGTGTGTGTCCCCTTGTGTCCCGTGTGTCCCCCGTGTGTGCCCGTGTGTGTCCCCGTGTGTCCCCGTGTGTGTCCCCGTGTGTGTCCCCCATGTTCCCCCATGTGTCCCCGTGTGTGTCCCCGTGTGTCCCGTGTGTGTCCCCGTGTGTGTCCCCCATGTGTGTCCCCCATGTGTCCCCCATGTGTCCCCCCGTGTGTGTCCCGTGTGTGTCCCCGTGTGTCCCGTGTGTGTCCCCGTGTGTGTCCCCATGTGTCCCCGTGTGTGTCCCCGTGTGTGTCCGTGTGTCCCCGTGTGTGTCCCCGTGTGTCCCCGTGTGTCCCTGTGTGTCCCTTGTGTCCCCGTGTGTCCCCGTGTGTCCCCGTGTGTGTGTCCCCCATGTGTCCCCGTGTGTGTCCCCGTGTGTGTCCCCGTGTGTGTCCCCGTGTGTGTCCCGTGTGTGTGCCCGTGTGTCCCCGTGTGTCCCGTGTGTGTCCCGTGTGTCCCCGTGTGTCCCCGTGTGTCCCCTTGTGTCCCCCATGTGTCCCCGTGTACGCGCACTCTGACATTTTTAATGATGGGGCTCCGTATATATATTTTATACAGAACTATTTTGTTGCCGTCTGGGAACCGGGATACGTGTAGGACAAATAGCGCTACATCCGCCAAGCGCTTCCGTCAATTAACGGATATTTCCTCTTTTATTAACTAGCGGGAAGGAATGGGCACCGACGTCTGTGGGACTATGTGTGAGGAACAGGCACCGTGATACATTGCCGGATCTATTTATATAACTATAATGGGGGAGCATGATGGCCCCCTTGTGGCACTTACCTGTCTCGTAGCACTTGGTGCCCCCTGTGGTGCAGTCTCTCTCTCTGTTGCAGAGCTTGCAGCGCCTTCTCCTCTTGCTCTGCACTGTGCAGCCCTTGGAATGTTCCATCCCGAAGCAGAGCCGCCACTTCCTGCAGGGAATTCTGGGAGACTTCCTCTGGCACCAACAGAGCCACCGCCCGCCCAGCACTCCTGCCCTCCAGCTGGCTCCCCTCAGCAGCCCATGGCGCTCCTCTTGGCTCTGGCTGGCACTCAGCTCCAGCAGCTGGCAGTTGCTTGTACTTGCTGCCAGTTTGGCTAAGCTTCTCCTGCCAGTGCCAGGACTCTGAGAAAGCAAAACCACGTGACCCTGGGGGAGGCGGAGTAACCGGGATAAGTGGGCAACGTGCAACTGGTCACTGGGGGAAAGTATCAGCTTAAGGGGGTTCTCAGAATCTGGGCACTGTGCTGCCCTCTCTCTGTAGGGTGGGCACTCTCCCCGCTCAGGGCAGCCCGGGCTCAGGTCATGGCAAAACACAAGGGTCTCCAGATCTTCAACTGTCGGCAGAAAGTTGGGAGTTGGGTTGCGGGTAGTGGGGGAGATGGATCTGGTGGAAGATGGAGTAGAAGGGTAAGAGTTGTCAGGGGTGCTGGGGGCTAGAGAGGCATTTGCGTCCTCTACTGCACTCTCTTGCCCTTTTGGTTCTCTCTCTGGGCCAATTGTCTGAGGCACACTCTCTCCACTTGTACTCACAGAAGGGCTGGCTCCACCTTCTATCCCTGGGGCTACAGCCGGTGGCACACTCTCTCCATGCCCTGCTGGAGGCTTCCCTTGGACACTGTGAGCTCCACTTGTACTCACAGAAGGGCTGGCTCCACCTTCTATCCCTGGGGCTACAGCCGGTGGCACACTCTCTCCATGCCCTGCTGGAGACTGTCCTTGGACACTGTGAGCTCCACTTGTACTCACAGAAGGGCTGGCTCCACCTTCTATCCCTGGGGCTACAGCCGGTGGCACACTCTCTCCATGCCCTGCTGGAGACTGCCCTTGGACACTGTGAGCTCCACTTGTACTCACAGAAGGGCTGGCTCCACCTTCTATCCCTGGGGCTACAGCCGGTGGCACACTCTCTCCATGCCCTGCTGGAGGCTTCCCTTGGACACTGTGAGCTCCACTTGTACTCACAGAAGGGCTGGCTCCACCTTCTATCCCTGGGGCTACAGCCGGTGGCACACTTTCTCCGTGCCCTGCTGGAGGCTGCCCTTGGAGAATGTGAGCTCCACTTGTACTCACAGAAGGGCTGGCTCCACCTTCTATCCCTGGGGCTACAGCCGGTGGCACACTCTCTCCATGCCCTGCTGGAGGCTTCCCTTGGAGAATGTGAGCTCCACTTGTACTCACAGAAGGGCTGGCTCCACCTTCTATCCCTGGGGCTACAGCCTGAGGCACACTCTCTCCATGCCCTGCTGGAGACTGTCCTTGGACACTGTGAGCTCCACTTGTACTCACAGAAGGGCTGGCTCCACCTTCTATCCCTGGGGCTACAGCCGGTGGCACACTCTCTCCATGCCCTGCTGGAGACTGTCCTTGACACTGTGAGCTCCACTTGTACTCACAGAAGGGCTGGCTCCACCTTCTATCCCTGGGGCTACAGCCTGAGGCACACTCTCTCCGTGCCCTGCTGGAGGCTGCCCTTGGAGAATGTGAGCTCCACTTGTACTCACAGAAGGGCTGGCTCCACCTTCTATCCCTGGGGCTACAGCCGGTGGCACACTCTCTCCATGCCCTGCTGGAGGCTGCCTCTTGCCACTTTGTGTGCCACTTGCACAACTGGTCCCCTGCGTGTCCCTGGGCTTGCAGACAGTGGGCCCCCCAGCTTAGAGTTTGGGGGGACAGGGTTCGGGCGCCAGATGAGCGGTTCCTGTGTGGGGAAGTTGGCGCTGGGCAGAAGGCCCTCAGGGTGCAGTTTATGAGCAGGTTGCAGAAGGACTCTTTGTCTCTTTGGGTAGGTAGCCCATCACTGTAGGTGCGCAAAGCCTCGTGCATCCAAAGGCGAGAGACCGCCTGGGTGCAGAGCAGGTCTGTTGGCGCAGTGCCCTTGGGCAATGCCAGTTGTGCTGCGAGGGATGGGCACAGCAGGATCATGCTCTGTTGGAGCCGGTGTACATGATGCAAAGAGAAATGATACCCCACAGGGAGGGATCTTCTCACTTCGTGGTGCAGAGTCTCTGTGGCACGTGCCAACGCTGTGCCTAGCTCTCGCAACTGTGATGCGGGCAGTGCCAACTTCAGCCAGTTTGAGAAGCGTGGGGCCAGAATGCTTTGCAGGGAGCCCGGCGTGCAAAGGGGCAGAGCAATTGTGATAAAGAGCCGGCTGAGCCTGGGATTCAGGCAGTCATATCCATGGTCCGGGGAATTGATTGTGCCCAGGAAGCTATGCCAAGGGGTGGCATCCGCACACTTACTGCCCACGCTGGTGGCAACATCCCGCAGGGCTTCTAGAGCAGCTGGGGTCTGGCAATCAGGGTCTGTGGGGGAGACAGGGCACAACTGTCAGCTGGTACTGGGACTAGGTACAGGTATGGAGTCAAACTGAAAAAGGAACACAGATGCATCACGTTCAGATGCACCACAGTCACACGGATGCACCACAGTCACACAGATGCACCATAGTCACACAGATGCACCATAGTCACACGGATGCACACAGTCACACAGATGCACCATAGTCACACGGATGCACCACAGTCACACGGATGCACCACAGTCACACAGATGCACCACAGTCACACGGATGCACCACAGTCACACATGCACCACAGTCACACAGATGCACCACAGTCACACGGATGCACCACAGTCACACAGTCACATGCACACCACAGTCACACAGATGCACCACAGTCACACACACAGATGCACCATAGTCACACGGATGCACCACAGTCACACAGATGCACCACAGTCACACGGATGCACCACAGTCACACGGATGCACCACAGTCACACGGATGCACCACAGTCACACGGATGCACCACAGTCACACAGATGCACCACAGTCACACATATGCACCACAGTCACACGGATGCACCACAGTCACACGGATGCACCACAGTCGCACAGTCATACAGATGTACCACAGTTACACAGTCACACAGGTGCACCACAGTCACACGGATGCACCACAGTCGCACAGATGCACCATAGTCACACGGATGCACCAGGCAGACAAATGTACCACAGTCACACAGATGCACCACAGTCACACAGATGCACCACAGTCATACGGATGCACCACAGTCACACAAATGTACCACAGTCACACAGATGCACCACAGGATGCACCACAGTCACACAAATGTACCACAGTCAAATAATCACAGATACCCAGAGAAGTTCCTGGATATTGGGCCCCATTCTGCCCAGCGTTACCCTAATTGGCTCTATTCTGCACACGGTTACCCGGCTCCACTAATACAAACACAATTCAGAGAACACACATTCAGTTATAGTGAAAAATACACTATCTCACCCCACGAGCTTCGTGCAGATCATCCATGAAGAACAAATGCTGGAATCTCTGGCTTTTAGTTTTGTCTCTAGGTGGGGTCAAATTGTGTGGATCTTCCTGGTGCCCAATAATCAGGTTACGGAGACAATCAGGGTGCAACATGGGGTTAACGGGAATACATAAGGAGGTTATGTTCCTAGGAATTACAGACTGTGCAAATGTCGTCTTTCCGGAACCGGGTTCTCCAACCAACAGGACAGATTGGCCAGAGCTCATGAGAGACCGCACTACAAAACGAGGGCTCTCAAACTGCAAAGATAGAACCAGATGAGGTTGTTACAGGAGAAGATAGGCCACTACAGGAGAAGATAGGTCATTACAGAAGAAGATAGGTCACTACAGGAGAAGATAAGACGTTACAGGAGAAGATAGGTAGGCCACTATAGGAGAAGATAGGCCACTACAGGAGAAGATAGGCCACTATAGGAGAAGATAGGTCATTAAAGGAGAAGATAGGCCACTACAGGAGAAGATAGACGTTACAGGAGAAGATAGGTAGGCCACTATAGGAGAAGATAGGCCACTACAGGAGAAGATAGGCCACTATAGGAGAAGATAGGTCATTAAAGGAGAAGATAGGCCACTACAGGAGAAGATAGGTCATTACAGGAGAAGATAGGCCACTACAGGAGAAGATAGGTCATTACAGGAGAAGATAGGCCACTATAGGAGAAGATAGGCCACTACAGGAGAAGATAGGTCGTTACAGAAGAAGATAGGTCACTACAGGAGAAGATAGGTCATTACAGAAGAAGATAGGTTGTTACAGGAGAAGATAGGTTGTTACCGAAGAAGATAGGCCACTGCAGGAGAAGATAGGTTGTTACAGGAGAAGGTAGGTTGTTTACAGGAGAAGATAGGCCACTACAGGAGAAGATAGGCACTACAGGAGAAGATAGGTTGTTACAGGAGAAGATAGGTTGTTACAGAAAAGATAGGCCACTACAGGAGAAGATAGGTCGTTACAGGAGACAATAGACAACTGCAGGAGAAGATAGTGGTTTACAGGGGAAGACGGATATTCTACAGGTAGGGTCGCTACAGGAGAAGATTTTAGATTTAGAATTTAATTACCTGTGGAAGAGCAACAAATCCCACCAAGACTCAACCCCTAGGGCACATTTCATGGCTGGATCTAAAGCTTCCTCCATCTGGGCCAGGCAATATATCAAACAGAGAAGTGCCTGAAGGAATATCAGTGCTTAACAAGAGGTCCTGAAGCTTCTCACGGAGAAATGCATCAAACTTTGTGTGTTGTCTGCAGATAGGAATATGAATGTCTGTATTAGAAGGCAGCAGGGAAAGTAGTGGGACTATCCCCATTAGTGGTACGAGGAGTGGTGGGACAGTCCCATTAGTGGGTAGAGGGAGATTGTGTGGGACTGTCCCCATTAGTGGTACGAAGTGGTGGGACTGTAGTGGTACGAGGGAAGTGGGTGGACTGTCCCCATTAGTGGGTACGAGGGAGAGGACTGTCCCCATACCCCATTATACGAGGGAGAGCGGTGGGACTGTCCCATTAGTGGGTACGAGGAGAGTGGTGAGGGACTGTCCCCCTTAGTGGTACGGTGGGACTGAGGAGGACTGTCCCCATTATGGGTACGAGGAGTGGTGGACTGTCCCCATAGTGGGTGTGGTGGGAGTGGGTACGAGGAAGTGGGACTGAGTGGGTACTGGGGTCCCATTAGTGGTACGAGAGTGGTGGGACTGTCCCCATTAGTGGGTACGAGGGAGAGTGGTGGACTGTCCCCATTAGTGGGTACGAGGGAGATTGGTGGACTGTCCCATTAGTGGGTACGAGGGAGAGCGGTGGGACTGTCCCCATTAGTGGTACGAGGGGAGAGTGGTGGACTGTCCCCGCTAGTGGGTACGAGGGAGAGTGGTGGGACGTCCCCATTAGTGGGTACGAGGGGCATGGTGGGACTGTCCCATTAGTGGGTACGAGGGAGCATGGTGGGACTGTCCCACTAGTGGGTACACGGGAGAGTGGTGGGACTGTCCCCATTAGTGGGTACGAGGTGAGTGTGGGACTGTCCCATTAGTGGGTACGAGGGAGATTGGTGGGACTGTCCCATAGTGGGTACGAGGGAGAGTGGTGGGACTGTCCCCACTAGTGGTTACGAGGGAGAGTGGTGGGACTGTCCCCGCTAGTGGTTACGAGGGAGAGTGGTGGGACTGTCCCCGCTAGTGGTTACGACTAGTGGGTACGAGGGAGAGTGGTGGGACTGTCCCCGCTAGTGGGTACGAGGGAGTGGTGGACGTCCCCGCTAGTGGGTACGAGGGAGAGTGGCGGGACTGTCCCGCTAGTGGGTACGAGGAGAGTGGTGGGACTGTCCCCACTAGTGGTACGATGGAGAGTGGTGGGACTGTCCCACTAGTGGGTACGAGGGAGAGTGGTGAGACTGTCCCCACTAGTGGGTACGAGGGAGAATGGGGACTGTCCCATTAGTGGGTACGAGGGAAAGTGGTGGGACAGTCCCACTAGTGGGTACGAGGAGAGTGGTGGGACTGTCCCCACTAGTGGGTAGAAGGGAGAGTGGTGGGACTGTCCCCATTAGTGGGTATAAGGGAGAGTCATTAGAGGATAGAGGTCAAGATTAATGCTTACTTTGGGTGAAGGTGACCACCAAAGCCCCAGATGATGGGAGTAGAGGAAGTAGGTATGTACCATCCGGTGGTGGTGCGGGGTATTGGCTTGGTCTGTAGGTAAGTTGTCTAGTTTTTCTGGCAGGTATCTGCAATAGAAGGAGCTGTACAATATACAAACATTTTTTATATTTTGTTCCAGGATTTTAATAACTGATGAACCTTCTTACCATGAGTTTTCTGACTAGCGACCCCCTGGGGTCCTGTGTTTCTGTAGTTCAGTCTCAGATGATGCTTCTGGTCCACAGTGCCTCAGTAGGTGCTGGTCCATTAGCGACTGTAGGATGGCACAGAAGGAAGAGACCTCCTGTACTCCTTGAGCCGTATGCACAGACTGGGTGCAATGAGGGTACAGGGCCGGGGTACAATGCTCCTCCAGGAAGGACAGGAGTTGAGCACTAAGGCTCTCACTCAAGCTCTGGAGATGAAGGGCTGTGCTTTCCTTGATTTGGTATCTTACGTACAACGTGGACATGAACGATGCCAGAACTGCCCTCCAGGTGTCCCTTCCTCCAACGTACACCATGGAACAGGACGCCAAGAGCGCAGGGGTAATAGCGGACGCATCTGTCATCTCAAATATAACTTTAGTGGGGTCTTGCAGGCAAAGATGCTGACCATTTGCCAGGGTCAGGACCGGGTGGTGACCAAAGAGGCAAGAAACTGGCTCCAGCCATTTGGGGGCTGCAGGTCCATCAAGAACAAGCCATTTGGATGCCCCAAATCCCTGTGTTGCTCTTTGTAGAATAGGGGGGATGATGCCTTCTTTCCATTTTGCCTCTTCTAGACCCCCAAATAGTTCCTGGGCTGAGTAACTGCTGGGAATAGATGGGTGGGTTGCACAGCATTATATGTATATTCACTTGGGACCCCCTGCATATCCGCACTGCCTGCCAGCCGGTTTATAACTCGAGATAGGACTCTCCCACATGACGTTTTACCACTGCCAGGGGGGCCTGTGAGTAGGACCCCTGGACTTTGCTGAATAGCATGGAAGAGCTGAATGACTTTGCCGCAGAACTCAGAGTGCACTCTAAGTCCTAATTCATTCACCTCCTGATCAATGGTGCTCTGAAGGGAAGCCCAGGGCTCAGGGCAGAGGAGAGGTGAGGAGCACATTGGGAAGACTCCTTTCAGAAGGTCCATCAGATGATTGTGTCTATCAAATGGGTGTTCAAGGAGCAGAGCAGAAGAGAGAACCCTCAGCAAAAGCTTCTCCTGCTCCAGATCCATGTCCAGCTGGAAGTGGGAACCCAAAGACTGGCTTGTTTGTTTCTCAGTGGGTTCTTGGAAATCTCCACCCTGCCCTTCTTGCCCTTCTGCACAGCGAGACATATTTCTCCTTTTTAGAAGCAATTCTGCCCGTCTCAGCACACTTCTCATGAGTGAAAAGCAGGAGTTCCCTGTTAGAGCCCCAGACTCCCGTGCGAGCCGGAAGAAACAGGAGACCTTGGAGGCCAAGTGTGAGGGCTGTAGGAAACCAGCAGCCATTAGCATGATTTCAGCAGTTGGGTGCAGATCAGGAGCTACTAAGGACACTGGCCTCAGGAGAAGGCTCAGATTAGAGGCCAGAGTGCTGGTAGAGTCAGGAAGAGTCATGAAGCAGCCATAACTCTCTCTAACAGTAATGGCACGGCCCTCAAGCTGGATACTGCCTATTTCCTGGGGCAGATAACATACATCATTAGGGCTTGATACCCCCTGTACACTGTCCCTAGTTCGGTCCTTGGGCAACAAAGCTTGGCAGGAAGACTGGATCTCCAGGAGAAGCTGCCCTAGTGAGGACTGCACCTTGGCGCTAAGTTGGTGAACACTGTCTAGCACCAACCATGCTCCCCCTTGCAGTGCCCCACGAAGGTGCTGGCTCACCCTCCTAACTTCGTCTCAGCCCAACATTTCAGAACCACCACCTGACACCCCAGGGCACTGCCCAGGGCAACTAGAGTTTGAGTTCTACTGTCATTATCCTGACCAATCACAGCCCCACATTGGTACTGTTGCAGGGCGAGGATCAAACCCAAGGTGACCCTGTCAGACAGTGGACACCCTACAATGCCGGTGTCTAGGCCAACGTATTCATAACAATATGGCAGCTGGGAACCCAACACCTCAGCATATACGCTGGGGGTCATCTGAATGCCAAGTGACCCTACACTCTGCCCTTCACCCCCTGAAGTGGTTACCCCACATGCATCTGGAGGATCCTCAGCTTTTTCTATTTTCTCAGCGGCGTTGCCCGGACTCTCCCTGCCACTCGCTACCTGACTTCTCCGTGTCTCTAGTGTCTGGACCGGTTCTGCTTGAGTTCGGTATTTGAAGATCTTTACCCATGCAAAGGAATCACATGACTGGACCCCCTCATCTACTAAAGCGCAGGTTCGATCCCTCTGTAGGCACGCAAGTGTAATCCAGGCAGACAGCACCGCCTGTGCCAGATGCACCCGGCCTTGGAGACTCCGCCCACTGCGTGCAGCTCAGGCAAGACGCGCGCCAAGGTGGTCACCTTCTGTTGTGCTTGTTCTTCAGCGAAGCTCTGTGCGGAGTAAAAAGAAAGGTCTCTATGGCCTCACACCAGAGTATTTCCTCGCTCACTGCCAGGCACTGCCAGGGGAAAGCAGTCACTCTTGCTGCCCACGTCTGGGCACCCCCACTGTAGGTAACAGCCTGGTCTCCCACCGCTCTCTGATAACATAGGCATTTGTCCAGTTGGCTAAAGAGTGCCCCCTTCAGCCCTCTCTCCAGTTCTGACAGCCATGTAGTGGCCTCCAAATTCCCTGAAATAGGAGAGTTCAGACTGAGCGTCTCCTTGTAGCTGCCAACAACCCCAACTGTCAGTGCCCTACTGCTGTACAGAGGGAAGTCCGTCGGCTTTGGAGGCTGCTCCTGGAAGAGCACATTGGTGAGCTTAGGAAAGCACAGGAGGGCACAGGGCAAGCGCTCCTCCGGTTCTGCAGATGCCGTCAGAACTCTCAGCAGGTCCGGGTCACTCAAGAAGAAGAGTCGCGGGCAGACGGAGCGGAATGAGTCCAACACTCCTCTAAGCCTTCCACTATCTTCTCCATGGCACTGATTCCCCTGTGGAGGGCGTCACACAGAGCCTCGCCATGGAACTCCCCTTCTTGGCTGCTAGAGGGGCGGCTCAGGACAGATAAAACCCGTGGGTCTCGTACTGTGGCCCCGAGCAATGCCCGGTAGCTCCGCTCAACGGACTGGTACTCCTCCGTCTACAGAAGAGAGAAAAGGAAGGGTGAGATATTGCAGTGGGAGCGCTGAAGGCCCAACACACAGTCCGGCTCCTGTCAATCATACTGGCCCACCATAGGCCCATGTGTCACCCCAAGGGGGCAATTGTGAGAGACCACCCAGTGATTCTGCTGGACTGCAGCTCATCTAATGACCCTAAATTCATTATGGAGATATCTGCAGGGGCATCGGCATCACATTACCCTCAGCAGCCCCTCTACACCCAGCTGCCCAAGGCAGTGTCTACCTGTCACCCCTCCGTCACCTTCTCAGCCCACCTTGGATCCCTGAGAAGAACAGGCCCAAGGATTAGTAACTGGAAGGAAATAACTGGCAAGGCTAACCCCCAGAGCTTGCACTCTGTAAACAAGAAGGAAATAAAGAGAATCCTCACAGCTTGATGACTGGGCAGAGGGAGATGAAGTTCCTGCTGGATCCGGGTCAGAAAGACAAACTTCTCCTGGAAGCTGATCCACAGGTCGAGGGAACGACCTGAAACACAGAGACATTATCTGAGCCGCGCAACTGGGGCCCAATGGATCTGCCCCCCCCCTCCCCCATGTACAGCCGAGGGCAAAGGCAGGTCCCATGCCACGTGGGCCCCCAGCACGGCCAGGCTGCCATATACAATGAGCCAGTCAGGGGCCCGTATTCTTCGCCAGTGCAGCCCGCGCTATAGAACTATGTGCATCTGGTGTCAGTAAATCCAGAGCAAATGGACCTGAGTGACCAGTGACAACGTTTCGCTCCTCATCCAGCAGCTTCTTCAGCTCCAAGTTTCACATTTCAATGATCGGGTCCATTTGCTCTACATTTACCCCTACAGATCCACCAACATGAATGGAATCTTCATCCTCAACATGGGATTCAGAAATAAGGTTTTGGCCCCTGACTCGCCAGTCCATTTTTGGGGTTCACTTCAGCCTAGTCCCATTGCTGCCAGGGAGCCCCATAACCACACAATCAGACCAATCCGCATTACCCAGACTCTGCAGCTTCTGCGTCCAATCAGAAACCTCCTTCTTCATGTCAGAGGAAAGATACGAGGCATTAACCATGTGGAGGGAGAGAAGGCTGTCCCCCAACTCCCGGTATAGTGACCCCACGTCTGCAAGAGACAAAAGAGACAGGAATTAGTCAGGGGCAATGTATTGGGCTTGTACTGATCCTTCCTTAAAGGGCCAGTTATGTCTCTTGTGGTAGGGATAACACATGTATGTGGGTGGGAGGGGTATGGGCAGGGGTGTCAGTAAGTACATGTGGGTGGGGGGTATGGGCAGGGGTGTCAGTAAGTACATGTGGGTGGGAGGGGTATGGGCAGGGGGTGTCAGTAAGTACATGTGGGTGGGAGGGGGTATGGGAAGGGGGTGTCAGTAAGTACTTGTGGGTGGGAGGGGTATGGGCAGGGGTGTCAGTAAGTACTTGTGGGTGGGAGGGGTATGGGAAGGGGGTGCCAGTAGTACTTGTGGGTGGGAGGAGTATGGGCAGGGGGTGTCAGTAAGTACTTGTGGTGGGAGGGTAGGCAGGGTGTCAGTAAGTACTTGTGGGTGGGAGGGGTATGGGAAGGGGGTGTCAGTAAGTACTTGTGGTGGGAGGGGTATGGCGGGGTGTCAGTAAGTACTTGTGGGTGGGAGGGGTATGGGGGGTGCCAGTAATCTTGTGGGTGGGAGGGAGTATGGGCAGGGGTGCCAAGTAGTACTTGTGGGTGGGAGGGGTATGGGCAGGGGGTGTCAGTAAGTACTTGTGGGTGGGAGGAGTATGGGCAGGGGGGTGTCAGTAAGTACTTGTGGTGGAGGGTATGGGCAGGGGTGTCAGTAAGTACTTGTGGGTGGGAGGGGTATGGGCAGGGGTGTCAGTAAGTACTTGTGGGTGGGAGGGGTATGGGCAGGGGGTGTCAGTAAGTACTTGTGGGTGGGGGGGTATGGGCAGGGGGTGTCAGTAAGTACTTGTGGGTGAGGGGTAGGGCAGGGGGTGTCAGTAAGTACTTGTGGGTGGGAGGGGTATGGGCAGGGGTGTCAGTAAGTACTTGTGGGTGGGAGGGGTATGGGCAGGGGTGTCAGTAAGTACTTGTGGTGGGAGGGGTATGGGCAGGGGTGTCAGTAAGTACTTGTGGGTGGGAGGGGTATGGCAGGGGGTGTCAGTAAACTTGTGGGGTGGGAGGGAGTATGGCAGGGGGTGCAGTAAGTACTTGTGGGTGGGGAGGGGTAATGGGCAGGGGTGTCAGTAAGTACTTGTGGGTGGGAGGGGTATGGGCAGGGGGTGTCAGTAAGTACTGTGGGTGGGAGGGTATGGGCAGGGGGTGTCAGTAAGTACTTGTGGGTGGGAGGGGTATGGGCAGGGGTGTCAGTAAGTACTTGTGGGTGGGAGGGGTATGGGCAGGGGGGTGTCAGTAAGTACTTGTGGTGGGAGGGGTATGGGCAGGGGGTGTCAGTAAGTACTTGTGGGTGGAGAGGGGTATGGGCAGGGGGTGTCAGTAAGTAGAGGGGTATGGGCAGGGGGTGTCAGTAAGTACTTGTGGGTGGGAGGGGTATGGGCAGGGGTGTCAGTAAGTACTTGTGCGTGGGAGGGGTATGGGCAGGGGGTGTCAGGTGGGTGGGAGGAGTATGGGCAAGTAGGGGTGCCAGTAAGTACTTGTGGGTGGGAGGGGTATGGGCAGGGGGTGTCAGTAAGTACTTGTGGGTGGGAGGGGTATGGGCAGGGGGTGTCAGTAAAGTAAGGAGGGTGTGTAAGTACTATGGGTGGGAGGGAGAGTATGGGCAGGGGGTGTCCAGTAAGTACTTGTGGGTGGTACCAGGGGGTGTCAGTAAGTACTTGTGGGTGGGAGGGGTATGGCAGGGGGTGTCCAGTAAGTACTTGTGGGTGGGAGGGGTATGCAGTGTGGGTGGGAGGAGGGTATGGCAGGGGGTGTCAGTAGTACTTGTGGGTGGGAGGAGTATGGGCAGGGGTGTCAGTAAGTACTTGTGGGTGGGAGGGGTATGGGCAGGGGGTGCCAGTAAGTACTTGTGGTGGGAGGGGTATGGGCAGGGGGTGTCAGTAAGTACTGTGTGGTGGGAGGAGTATGGGCAGGGGGGGTAAGTACTTGTGGGTGGGAGGGTATGGGCAGGGGTGTCAGTAAGTACTTGTGGGTGGGAGGGGTATGGGCAGGGGGTGTCAGTAAGTACTTGTGGGTGGGAGGGGTATGGGCAGGGGGTGTCAGTAAGTACTTGTGGGTGGGAGAGTATGGGCGGGGGTGCCAGTAAGTACTTGTGGGTGGGAGGGGTATGGGCAAGGGGGTGTCAGTAAGTACTTGTGGGTGGGAGGGGTATGGGCAGGGGGTGTCAGTAAGTACTTGTGGGTGTGGGTGTCCAGGTAACTTGTGGGTGGGGGAGTATGGGCAGGGGGTGCCAGTAAGTACTTGTGGGTGGGAGGGGTATGGGCAGGGGGTGTCAAGTAAGTACATGTGGTGGGAGGGGTATGGGCAGGGGGTGTCAGTAAGTACTTGTGGGTGGGGAGAGTATGGCAGGGGGTGTCAGTAAGTACTTGTGGGTGGGAGGAGTATGGGCAGGGGGTGTCAGTAAGTACTTGTGGGTGGGAGGGGTATGGGCAGGGGTGTCAGTAAGTACTGTGGGTGGGGAGTATGGGCAGGGGGTGCCCAGTAAGTACTTGTGGGTGGGGAGGGGTATGGGCAGGGGTGTCAGTGGAAGGGTATGTGCAGTAAGTATTGTGGGTGGGAGGAGTATGGGCAGGGGGTGTCAGTAAGTACTTGTGGGTGGGAGGAGTATGGGCAGGGGTGTCAGTAAGTACTTGTGGGTGGAGGAGTATGGCAGGGGGTGTTCAGTAAGTACTTGTGGGTGGGAGGAGTATGGGCAAGGGGGTGTCAGTAAGTACTTGTGGGTGGGAGGGTATGGGCAGGGGGTGTCAGTAAGTACTTGTGGGTGGGAGGAGTATGCGGCAGGGGGTGCAGTAAGTACTTTGGGTGGGAGGGGTATGGCAGGGGGGTGTCAGTTAAGTACTTGTGGTGGGAGGAGTATGGGCAGGGGGTGTCAGTAAGTACTGTGGGTGGGAGGAGTATGGGCAGGGGGTGTCAGTAAGTACTTGTGGGTGGGAGGGGTATGAGCAGGGGGTGTCAGTAAGTACTTGTGGGTGGGAGAGTATGGGCAGGTGGTGTCAGTAAGTACTTGTGAGTGGAGGGGTATGGGCAGGGGGTGTCCAGTAAGTACTTGTGGGTGGGAGGGTATGGGCAGGGGTGGGTACTTGTGGGTGGAGGAAGTATGGGCAGGGGGTGCCAGTAAGTACTTTGGGTGGAGGGGTATGGGCAGAGGGGTGCCAAGTAAGTAACTTGTGGGTGGGAGGAGTATGGCAGGGGTGTCAGTAAGTACTTGTGGGTGGGAGGGTAATGCAGGGGTGTCAGTAAGTACTTGTGGGTGGGAGGGGTATGGGCAAGGGGGTGTCAGTAAGTATTGTTGGGTGGGCAAGGAGTATGGGGCAGGGGGGTGCCAGTAAGTACTTGTGGTGGGGAGGGGTATGGCAGGGGGTGTCAGTAAGTACCTTGTGGGTGGGAGGGGTATGGGCAGGGGTGTCAGTAAGTACTTGTGGGTGGGAGGAGTATGGGCAGGGGGTGCCAAGTAGTACTTGTGGGTGGGAGGGGTATGGGCAGGGGTGTACAGTAAGTACTTGTGGGTGGGGAGGAGTAGGGGTGTCAGTAAGTACTTGTGGGTGGAGGGGTATGGGCAGGGGTTCAGAAGTACTTGTGGGTGGGAGGAGTTGGGCAGGGGGTGTCAGTAAGACTTGTGGGTGGGAGGGGGTATGGGCAGGGGTGTCAGTAAGTACTTGTGGGTGGGAGGGGTAGGCAGGGGTGTCAGTAAGTAACTTTGTGGGTGGGAGGTTAATGGGCGGGGGTGTCAGTAAGTACTTGTGGGTGGGGGGTATGGGCAGGGGGTTCAGTAAGTACTGTGGGTGGGAGGGTATGGGCAGGGGGTGTCAGTAAGTACTTGTGGGTGGAGGGGTATGGGCACGGGGGTGGGAGGGCAGAATGCACACAGGGTTCTTAACTGTCCCAGTAAATAAACAGTTCATTGAGAAAACTTGACAGAAATCCAGCCAATTGCATCTGCAATAACCCCCCCATGACATAATCCTGCCCGCTCCTGATGTCATCATGTCACCCCAGCATCACTGCCCACCCCGGATGCTGTAAGCCCCACCCCCGTTGTTCAGCTTTAGACCCTGTACAAGTGGAAGGGTAAGTACTTTTGGGTGGGTGGGAACATTGGTGCATGGGAGGGGTATGTTGTGGGGGTAAAACCACTCACCCTTGAGTAAGAATGTGCCACTGTCCTTGGTCGTTAACCCTTCCTCAGCCTCCTGGAACCTCCCACTGGGGGGCCTCTGGACGGATCTGGGGAGGGATCTTGGGTTCGGACACAGAGGAAGAACCTATTGAGTTGGAATTCTCTTTGTTCCCAAAACGCTCCGCACCCTGCGCAAGGTCTGGGCCGAGCTCCTCTCTTCTGGGCGGAGCCAATCACCTGAGAGGAGGAGATACAAAGGGCAGGGCTTAAAAGGACCAATCGGGGCCTCGCAGGATAAACTACTGGGTACAATAATTCAATAGGGAATTGATTGGCGCCCCCAAAATTTCCCTTGTTGTCACACCAGTGGGGCACATAAAGGAGATGGGGCTGAGTATTGTTTCCCAGACACCAAGATGGCAGCAGGGGGCAAATATCAGCCCTGTTTGTTGGCAGTACTGATAAAGTGCCAGGGGAGCAGAACAGCCTGGCATAAACATGGTCCGGACCCATTGGGTGAAGGGTTGTGCCAGCATCTTGTAGGGTTAAGGGCAGGAAACGTAATTAAAGGGTATAATACCCCAGGTAAGTGGCTCAGTATTTGTACCGGCAGAACCCCCCTCCCACTGTATGAATATTATGGGCCCCAATGTGCCCCCAGGGCATGGGCGGGGGTATCTAGTACGTGGCGTTACCTTCTGGATGAGCTCCTGGTGCAGAAGGAATGGGTAGGTGAGCAAATCGCTGAGTGTCAGCTCCTCTGGCCCGGGAAGCTTTGTCCCCATCACTAGAAGAGAGAAACAAATAAGAAAAGGGAGGTATGTACCCCCCGCTACTGGAATATCACCCTTAGTGCCCTTAGCTCTTACCCTCTTACCCCTATTGCTTCCATACCCAATACTTGTGCCTTGCCTGATATTACCCGTCCCTTCTCTCTACTGCCCCCTTTACTTGCCTCCATAAGCCTCCTATCCTTATACTCTCCATAACCCCCCTACCTGACCCCCTCTTTCCCTTAAACATTAGGATAAAGGGAGTAGTAGTGCACGGGAGCAGTTACAGCAGAGATGGTCTCCCAGTGTTTGGGCTTCAGGGCGGGGCTACTCAGCCTCACAAGCAATGGCAGCAGTGCAGCAAATTCCTCAATGTGGTCTTGCACCCTCCGAATTAGGGGTCTTCCCCGAAAAATAGTGACCCCAAGTCTTGGAGTCTTCTGCCCCAGCCTGGATCTTCTCCTTCACACTCTCAGCATCTACCTGAAACCACAAGGAGACACTCAGCCCGAGTGCAGAAAGCACAAGGAGACACTCAGCGAGTGCGAACCACAAGGAGACACTCAGCCGAATGCAGAACACAAGGAGACACTCAGCGAGTGCAGAATCACAAGGAGACACTCATCCGAGTGCAGAAGCACAGGAGACACTCAGCCGAGTGCAGAAGCACAAGGAGACACTCAGCCGAGTGCAGAACCACAAGGAGAACACTCAGCGAATGCAGAAGCACAAGGAGACAACTCAGCCGAGTGCAGAACCACAAGGAGACACTCAGCTGATTGCAGAACCACAAGGAGACACTCAGCCGAGTGCAGAATCACAAGGAGACACTCATCCGAGTGCAGAAGCACAAGGAAACACTCAGCTGAGTGCAGAAGCACAAGGAGACACTCAGCTGAGTGCAGAAGCACAAGGAGACACTCAGCCGAGTGCAGAAAAACACAAAGGAAAAACACACTCAGCTGAGTGGCAGAACCACAAGGAAACGGCAGCTGAGGCAGAACCACAAGGTGACGCTCAGCCGAGTGCAGAATCACAAGGAGACACTCAGCCGAGTGCAAAATCACAAGGAGACACTCAGCCGAGTGCAGAACCACAAGGAAACACTCAGCCTGAGTGCAGAAGCACAAGGAGACACTCAGCCAAGTGCAAAAGAACAAGGAGACACTCATCCGAGTGCAGAAACACAAGGAAACACTCAGCCGAGTGCAGAACCACAAGGAAAACACTCAGCCGAGTGCAGAAGCACAAGGAAACACTCAGCCGAGTGCAGAACCCCAAGGAGACACTCACCGAGTGCAGAATAGAGAGCTAAAGGTAAGTGAGTGTGCCCCTAGTACAGTGTGGGGGTACCCCGGGGCAAGTCCGGCCCTCCCTGCTTTACCTGTAGCAGCTGCTTTTGTTTCCAGGCCCTGACTTGCTCAGCCGCTCGAGCTCCATAATCTCCAAACTGCCTCTCGTGCTCCAACCGCTGCTGCCCTCAAATGGCCGATATGTCGAAAGTCTTTCTGCAAGGCAACACCCCGAGATTTACAGAGAGAAACTGCATGCCGTGTGTTGCTTTGTTACTGAGAGACTGGCGCACAGCACAGGCTGCATTCTTCCCATTTCAGTTCCATTCTCTCCCATTCCAATTCCATTCTACCCATTTCCATTCCATTCCATTCTTCCATTCCAATTCATTCTTCCTTCCAATTCCATTCTTTTCATCAATTCCATTCTCTCCATTCCAATTCATTCTCACCATTCCAATTCCATTCTTCCCCATTCCAATTCATTTTCTCCATTCCAATTCCATTCTCTCCATTCCAAATTCCATTCTCCCTTCAATTCATTCTCCCCATTCAATTCCATCTCCCATTCCATTTCTCCCCATTCCAATCCATTTGCCCATTCCATTCCATTCCTCCATTCAATTCCATTCTCCCATTCCAATTCCATCTCTCCCCATAATCCAATTCCATTCTCCCATTCCAATTCCATTCTCTCCATTCCAATATCCATTCTCCCCATTCCAATTCCATTCTCCCATTCCAATTCCATTCTCCCCATTCCAATTCATTCTCCCCCATTTCAATTCCATTCTCTCCATTCCATTCCATTCTTCCTCCCATTCCAATTCCATTCTCCCCATTCCAATTCGCATTTCGCCTCATCTTCCCATTTCATTCTCCCCATTGCAATTCCATTCATTCTATTCGTCAATTCCGTCTTACTCCATTACAATTCAATTCTCTCCATTCCAATTCCCATTCTTCCAATGTCCAATTCAATTCTTTACATTCCATTCTCTCCCTTCCAATTCATTGCTCTCCATTCCAATTCATTCTCCCCTTCCATTCCATTCTCCCCATTCCATTCCATTCTTCCCGCCATTCCAATTCCATCTTTTCCATATCCAATTCCATTCTCCCATCCCTATTCCATTCTTCCATTCCATTCATTCTTTCCATTCCAATTCCATTCTTTCCATTCCAATTTCATTCTCCCAATTCCAATTCAATTTCTCTCCAATTCCAATTCCATTCTCCCATTCCAATTCCATTCTCCCCATTCCAATTGCATTCTCGCCATTCCAATTCCATTCTCCCCTATTCCAATTCCATTCTTCAATTCCCATTTCATTCTCCCCATTGCAGATTGCCATTCTTTCTATTCCCAATTCCGTTCTTCCCATTCATTCCGATTCTCCCCATTCGCCAATTCCAACCATTCTTCCATTCCATATTACATTCTCCTCATCAACTTAACATTCTTCCAATTCCATTCTCGACCCATTCCAATTCCATTCTTTCCCATTCAATTCTTTTCTCCCCATTACTATTCATTCTTCCCCATTTCGTTCCATTCTGCCCCATTCCAATTACAATTCCAATTCGCATCTCCCCAAATTCCAAATTCCATTCCCATTCAATTACACTTTTTCCCATTCGCACATTACCAATTCATTCCCCATTCCCAATTCCATCTCTCACCCATTCCCAATTCCATCTCAGCAATTGACATGGACAATCACTCCATTCTTTCTGCGCCACATTGCACCAATTTCGCATTCTCTCCATTGGTTGCAATTCTCAGCTCTCATTCTTATGCGGTAATTCGCTCGGCTTCTACCATTTCAGAATCCATATTTCCGCTCTATCGCAATTTCCAGTTCTACCCCCAAAGTGTCTAATTATACAGCTTCTTCCACAGATTCCAATTTCTCATACACCCCAGATTCTCCAATTACAATTCTTCCCATTTCAGTTCTCAATTCTCCATCATCCCAATTTCCAATTCCATTCTCCCCATTCCAACTTTCTATGTCACTTCCGCCTATTCCAATTCCATTCTCCCCCTTTTCAAATTCCATTCTTTCAATTCAAAATTCATTCTCCCCATCCCCAATTCCATTCTCCCCATTCCAAAATTCCATTCTTCCATTCCAATTTCATTCTCCCCATTACCAATTACCATTCTCTGCCATTCTTTCCATTCCAATGTACATTCTTCCCCATTTCAGTTCCATTCTCACCCATTCCCAATTCCATTTCTCCCATTCATTCCATTTCTCCCCATTTCCAATATGCCATTCTTTCCATTACCAATTCCATTCCTCCAACCCATTTCAATTCCATTCATGCCAATTTCAATTCCATTCTCCCCATCCCAATTCCAAGTTCTCCCCAATTTCCAATTCCATTCTCTCACCATTCCAATTCATTCTCCACCATTCATCAGATTCCATTCTCTCCATTCCAATTCCATTCTCCCAATTCCAATTTCCATTTCCCATTCCAATTCGCATTCATTCCCCAATTCAATTCCATTCTCCCCATTCCAATTCCATTCTCTCATATTCCAATTCCATTCTCCCCATTCAATTCCCATTCTCCCCATTCCAATTCCTTCTCCCGCATGTCCGCATTTCCATTCTCACCCATTGCAAACATTCCCCTTCCTTTCTATTCCAATTCCGTTCTTCTCCATTCCAATACCAATTCTCTCCATTCGCAATTCCATTCTTCCAATTTCAATTTCAATTCTTCCAATTCCATGTCTCGCGCCATTGTCCAATTCCATTCCTCTCCATTCATTCCATTCTCCCCATTCCAATTCCGCATTCTCTCCATTCAATTCCATTCTCTCCCCATACTCATTGTCATTCTCCCCATTCCAATGTCCATTCTCCCCATTCCATCTATTCTTTCCATTCCAATTCCATTCTCTGCCGCAGTTCCACATTCCACTTCTTCTTTCCACTTAAGTTCCATTCTCCAGGCCCATTCCAATTCCATTTCTCCCCATTCCAAATTCCATTCTTTCCCATTCCAATTCCGCATTCTTCCCAATGTCCAATTCCGCTTCTTTCCACTTAAGGTCCATTCTTCCCATTTCAGTTCCATTCTTCCCATTAACATTCTATTTCTCCCCATTCCAATTCCATTCTCGACCGGCCGATCCAATTTCCATTCTCCCAATTCAATTTTCATTCTCCACATTCCAATTCCCTTCTTTCCAGCTAAGGTCCAATTCTCCATTTTCAGTTCCATTCGTTCCCATTCCAATTCTTTCTCCCCATTCCAATTCGCATTCTCCCCATTCCAATTCCATTTCCCAATCCAACTCCATTCTCCCCATCTCCAATTCCATTCTTCGCGCATTCAATTCCGTTCTCACACCATATCCAATTCAATTCTTCCATTCCCATGTTCATTCTACCCCATCTGCAAATCCATTCTTTTCTATCCAATTCCGTTCTTAGTACCCATTCCAATTCATTCTCCCATTCCAATTCCCAATGGCTTCCCATGTGGCAAATAGTCCTGATTTTCTGCCAGTCACCAAATTACATTCTGCTCCGCGCCATTCCGAAATTTAAATTCGTTGTGCTCTTATTCCAATTCCATTCTCCCCCATTCCAATGCTCCATTCTCTCCCATTCCAATTTCATTCTGCTCCCAATTCCAATTCATTATCTCGCAATTCATTCCCTTCCGCCATTCCCAAATTCCTTTCTCCCCATCTACATTCCATTCTTTCCCATTTCAGTCCCATTCTTCCCATTCCAAATTCCATTTTTACGTTTTCCAATTCATTCGTCCCTATTCCAATTCCATTCTTCCCATTCAATTCCATCTATCGCCCCATTCCAATTCTATTCCTCCCCATTCCAATTCCATTCTCCCATATGCAAGGATTCCATTCTTCGCATTCCAATTTAAATTCTCCGCATTCCAATTCCATTCCAATTTCCATTCTTCCATTCCAATTCCATTCTCCCATTCCAATTCCATTTTCCCATTGTCCAATTCCATTCTCACCATTCCAATTCCATTCTTCCCATCCCAATTCCATTCTCCCCATTCCAATTTCCATTCTTCACCATTTCAGTTCATTCTCCCCATTCCAATTACATTCCCCAATTCCAATTCGCATTCTTCTCATTCAAATTCCCATTCTCCCCTTTTCATTTCCCATTCTCTTTACATCCCCAATTCCATTCTCCTCCCATCCACCAAATTCCATTCTTCCATTACAATTCCATCTCCCCATTACAATTCCATTCTCCCATTCCAATTCCATCTCCCCATTCCAATTCCATTCTTCCCATTCATATTCCAATTCTTCCATTCCAATTCCATTCTTATCCGTATTCCAATTCATTCTCCGCATTCAAATTCCATTTTTCCCATTCCATTCCATCCTCGCCCATTCCAATTCCATTCTTCCCATTCCAATTCCATCTCCCCATTCCAATTTTCCTTTTTCCCTTTCCAATTCCATTCTCCCCATTCCAATTCATTCTTCCCATTCCAATTCCATTCTCCCCATTCCAATTCCATTCCTCCCCATTCCAATTCCATTCTCCCTAATTCCATTCCATTCTGCGATTCCATTCCATTCTTTCCCATTCAATTCATTCTCCCCTTCCAATTCCATTTTTTTCCCATTCCAATTTCCATTCTCACACATTCCAATTCCAATTCTTCCCCGTATCCAATTCCATTCATCCCCGTTTCCATTCCATTTTTCCCTTTCAATTTCCATTCCTCCCCATTCCACTATTCGGCATTCTTGCCCATTCCAATTCCCATTCTCCCCATTCCAATTGCCATTCTTCCCATTCCAATTCCATTCTTCAAACATTCCAATTCCATTTCTGCCCCATTTCAATTTCCATTCTTCCCATTTCAAGTTCCAGTCTCCCATTTCAGTTCCAATTCCTCAATTCCAATTCCATTTTTCCCTTTCAGTTCCAGTCTCCCCATTCCAATACCATTCCTTCATTCCAATTTAAATTCTTCCAATTTCAGTTTCAATTCCTCCCCTCCATCCCAATTGCCATTTCTTCGCATTTCAGTTCATCTCCCCATTCCAATACCATTCTCCCATTCCAATTCCCAATCTTCTCATTCCAAATTCCATTCTCCCTTTTTCAAATTCCATCTCCCATCCAATTCCATTCTCCCACATCCCAATTCCATTCTCACCATTACAAATTCCATTCTCCCCATTACAATTCCATTCTTCCCGCATTACCAATTCCATTCTCCCATTCCAATTCCATTCTTCCATTCCAATCCATTCTTCCATTCAATCCAGTTCTTCCGATGTCCAATTCCCATTCTCCGCATTCAAATTCATTTTTTTCCCATTCCAATTCCATTCGTCCGCCATTCCAATTCATTCTTCCCATCCAATTCCATTCTCCCATTCCCAATTCCATTTTTTCCTTCGAGATTCCATTCTCCCATTCCCAAATTCCATTCTTCCCATTCCAATTCCATTTCTCCCATTCCAATTCCATTCTCCCCATTCCACATTCCATTCTCAAACCATTCCAATTCCATCTTCCGATTCCAATTTCCATTCTTCCATTCCATTCATTCTCCCCATTACCAATTCCATTTTTCCATTCCAATTCCATTCTCAAACCATTCCAATTCCATTCTTGTCCCATTCCAAATTCCATTCTCGCCCGTTCCAATTTCGCCATTTTTCTTTTCCCCTTTCCAATTTCATTTCCCTTCCAATTCCAATTCTTCCGCATTCCCAATTCCATTCTCCGCCACCCATTCCCAATCCATTCTTCATTCGCAATTCCCATTCTTCCCATTCCAATTCCATTTCTCCCCCATGTCCAATTTATTTTCCCATTTTCAAGATTCGCACGTGCTCCATTTCAGTTCCATTCCTCGCATTTCCATTCGCATTTTTCCCCATTTCAGTTCCAGTCTTCCCCCATTCCAATACCATATCCTCTCATATCCAATTTAATTCTTCAAATTTCGTTCAATTCCTCCCTCCCATCCCAATTCATTCTTCCATTTCAGTTCATCTCCGCCATTTCAATACCATTCCTCCCTTCCAATTTCCATTTCTTCCCATTTGAGTTCCATTCTCCCATTTAGTTCCCCAATTCCTCCAATTCCAATTTAATTCTTCCCAATTTCAGTTCCAGTCTCCGCCATTTCAGTTCCCTTCTCTCCGATTTCCAAATTCCAGTTCTTCCATTTCAGTTTCCAGTCCTCCCCATTCCAATAACATTCCTACCATTCCAAATTTAATTTCCTTCCCATTTCAGTCCATTCTCCCATCCAATTCCATTCTCCGCTCATTCCAGTTTTCAATTCTCCCCATTCCTTAATCCTATTCTCCCCATTTCAAATTCTCATCTCTCCCATTGCCAAATTCCGATTCCTCCGCATTCCAATTCATTACCATTGCACCCCATTCCAATTCAATTCTTCCCCCATTCTCCAATTCATTCTCCCCCATTCAATTCCATTCTTCCCATTTCAGTCATTCCTCCGCATTTTCCAAATTCCTTCTCCCCATTCCAATTCGCATTCTCCCATTCCAGTTTAATTCTCCCCACTTCCCAATGTCCATTCTCCCCATTGCCAATTTCCATTCCTCCCATTGCAATTCCATTCCTCCCATCCAATTTCAATTCTCCCATTCCAATTGCATTCCTTCCCATTTCAGTCAATTCTCCCAACTCCAATTCCAATACCTCCCATTCCGCTCCATTCTCCCCATTCCAAATTCCATTCTTCCCATTTTTTAGTTCATCACCTATTTTCAGTTTCCATCACCACCCATGTCCAATTTCATTCTCCCCATTCCAATTTTATTCTCCCATTCCAATTCCAATTCTTCCCATTCCAATTCCATTCTCCCCCATTCCAATTCATTTCTTAATTCCATTTCCATTGCTCACCGCCATTGCCAATTTCATTCTTCGCCATTTCAGTTTCCAGCTCCCCAATTTCAGTTCCAATTCCTCCCATTCCAATTCCATTTTTCCCATTTTCAGTTCCAGTCTCTTCCCCATTCCAATACCATTCCTCCGCATTCGCAAATTATTTTTTCCCAATTTCCAAGTTTCCAGTCTCCCCATTTCAAGTTCCATTCCTCCCATTTCCAATTCCCCCCATTTTTCCCCCATTTCAGTTCCAGGTCCCCCCATCCAAATAAAAACCCCCATTTCCCCCTTTCATTCCTCCCAAATTTACAATTCTTCCCATTTCAGTTTTCCATTCCTCCCCATCCCAATTCCATCTGCCCCATTCAGTTTCAATTCTCCTTTCTTAATCCGGATTCCCCCATTTTTCAATTCCAATTCTCCCATTCCAAATTCCCGTTCCTCCCCATCCAATTCCATTCACGCCATTCCAATTCAATTCTTCCCCATTCCAATTCCTCATTCTCCCCATTCCAATTCCAATTCTCGCCTCCATTCCAATTCCATTTTTTTCCCTCCTCGCGATTCCAATTCCATTCTCCCCATTCCAAGTTTAATTCTCCCATTCAATTCCATTCTCTCCCATTCCAATTCCATTCCTCCATCCAATTCCATTCTTGACCAATTTTTAGCGGCCATTCTCCCGCATAAATTCCATTAATTCGCATTTCAGTTGCCCAGTCTCCCCATTCCAATTCCATTCCTCCATTCAATTCCATTATCCCATTCCAATTAATTCTTCCCATTCAATTCTATTCTCCCCATTCCAATTCCATCTCCCTATTCCAATCATTCTTTCCATTTCAGTCCATTCCTCCGCATTCAATTACATTCTCCCATTCCATTCCAATTTCCTTACTCGCCCATTCCAATTACCATTCTTTCCCATTCAATTTCAATTCTCACATTCCAATTTCATACCTCCCATTCCAATTCATTCTCCCATTCCACATTCATTCTTCCATTCAGTTTCATTCCACTCCATTCCAATTTCATTCTCCCCATCAATTTTATTCTCCCCATGTCCAATTCCATCTCCCATTCCAAATTTCCATTCTCCGCCATTCCAATTCCATTCTTCCCCATTTCAGGTTCCTTTCCACATTCCAATTCCATTCTCCCGCATTCCAAATTCATACCTCCCATTCCAATTCCATTCTCCCATTCGCAATTCCATTCTTCCGCATATTCAGTTCCCTTCTCCAAACATTCGCAATTCCATTCCTCCATTCCAATTTAAATTCTTTCGCATTTCAGTTCATTCTCCACATTCCAATTCCATTCCCACCACATTCCAATTCCATTCCTCACCATTCCAATTCCATTCTTCCGCATTTCAGTTCACTTTCTCCAATTCCAATTCCCATTCCTCCATTCCAATTTCCATTTCCTCCCATTTCCATTCATTCTCCAATTCCAATTTCATTCCTCCCATTCCAATTGCATTCTTCCCAATTTCAGTGTCCATTCTCCCACATTCCAATTCCATTCTCCCCATTCCAATTTGCATTCTTCCCATTTCAAGTTCCATTCTCGACACATTCCCAATTCATTCTCCACCATTCCAATCCATTCTCCACATTCCATTCCCATTCTCACCCATTCCAATTCCAATTCTCCAATTCCAATTTCATACCTCCCATTACCAATTCCGCATTCTCCCCCAATTCCAAATTCCATTTCTTCCATTCAATTCCATACCTCCCGATTCCATTCCATTCTCCCCATTCCATTCCATTCTTCGCCATTCAGTTCATTCTCACAAGCATTCCAATTCCATTCTCCCATTCCAATTCCATTCTCCCCATTCCAATTCCATTCTTCCCATTTTCAGTTCTATTCTCCCCATTCCAATTCATTCTCCATTCCAAATTCCATTCTCCCCATTTCGCAAATTCATTCTCCCATTTCCAGTTCCATTCTCCCCCATTTCCAATTCCATTCCTCCATCGCCAATTCCATTCTCCCCATTCCAATTCATTCCTCCATTCACATTCGCATTCTCCAATTTCAGTTCCATTCCTCCCATTCCAATTCCATTCTTCCCCATTTCAGTTCCATTCTCCCCAAATTCCAATTCCATTTCTCCCCATATCCCAATTCGCATTCTCACCCATTCCAATTCGCATTCTCCCATTTTCAAGTTCATATTCTCCCCATTCCAATTTCCATTCCTCCCGGCATTCCCAATTCCATTTCTCCCCATTTCCAATTCATTCTTCCCATTTCAGTTCCATTTCCTCCAATTCGCATTCTTCCCCATTCCAATTCCATTCCTCCGCATTGCCAATTCCATTCTCCCATTCCAATTCCATCTTCCCATTTCAGGTTCCATTTCCACATTCCAATTCCATTCCTCCGCATTCCAATTCCATTCTTCCCATTTCAGTTCCAATTCTCCACATTCCAAATTCCATTCCTCCCATTCCAATTCCATTCTTCCCATTTCAAGTTCCAGTTCCTCCCATCTCCAAATTTCTTCTTCCCGCATTTCCAATTTTTTTCTCCTCCCCATTCCAAAAATTCCTTCTTCCGCATTTCAGTTCCATTTTCCTCCATTCCAATTCCATTCTCCCATTCCAATTCCCATTCTTCTTCCCATTTCAATTCCAATTCCTCCCCTTCAATTCCATTCTTCGCAATACCAATTTCATTCTCTCGCCATTCCAATTCCATTCTCGTCCCTTCCAATTTCATTCTCCCCATTCCAATTCATTCTCCCCATTCCAATTCCATTCTTCCCATTTCAATTCCCATTCGCCATTCCAATTCATTTTCTTCCCATTCCAATTTCATTTCCCCCATTCCAATTCCATTTTTTCGCCATTCCAATTTTCATTCTCGCCGCATTACATTTTCCAATTCCATTCTGCCCATCCAAATTTCCATTCTTACCCATTCCAATTTCATTCTCCCCATTCCAATTTTTTCTCACCCATGTCCAATTCCATTGCTTCCCATTTCATTCATTCCTCACATTTCATTCCATTCTTCCATTCCAATTCCATTCTTCCGATTTCAATTCCATTCCTCCCTTCAATTCTCATTCTTTCGCAATCCAATTGATTCTCCCCATTCCATTCCCCATTCTCCCCATTCAAATTTCATTCTCCCCATTCCATTATTCTCCCGCATTCCAATATCCATTCTTCGCATTTCAATTCATTCCTCCCATTCCAATTCATTTCTTCCATTCCAATTTCATCTCCCCATTCCAATTCCATTTTTCCCATTCCAATTTCATTCTGCCCCATTTCAATTCGGCATTCCTGCCCATTCCAATTTCAATTCTTTCCATTCCAATTTCCATTCTCCCCATTCCAATTTTTTTCTCCCCTTCCAAAATTCCATTCTTCCCCGATTCAGTTCATTCCTCCCGATATTTCCTAATTCCATTCCTTCCCATTCCAATTCCATTCTTTCCCATTTCAATTCCATTCCCTCCCCTTCCCAATTCCATTCTTCGCAATCCAATTTCATTCCTCCCCATTCAATTCCATTCTCCCCCATTCCAATTTCATTCTCCCCATTCCAATTCCATTCTCACCCATTCCAATTCCCAATTCTTCCCATTTCAATTCATTCCTCCCATTCCAATTCCATTCTTCATTCCAATTTCTATTTCTCCCACATTCCAATTCCAATTTTTCGCCATTCCAAATTTCTTCTCCCCATTTCAATTCATTCTGGCCCATTAAATTTAATTCCTCCATTCCAATTCGCATGCTTCCATTTCAGTCGCATTCCTTCCCTATTCCAATTCCCATTCTTCCCATTCCAATTCATTCTTCCATTTCAATTCATTCTTCCCAATCCAATCTCATTCCTCTGCCCATTCAATTCCATACGCTCCCATTCCCAATTCCATTCTCACCATTAAAAAATTCCATTTTCTTCCCCATTTCAGTTCCATTCTCCACTTCCAATTTCCATTCCTCCCATTCAATTCCATTCTTCGCATTTCAGTTCCATTCCTCCACATTCCAATTCCAGTTCCTTCCCATTTCAATTCCCATTCCTACCCTTTCTATTCCAATTCTTTCCCAATGCCAATTTCCATTCTCCCCATTCAATTCCATTCTCCCTATTTCCAATTTCATTCCTTCCCCATTCAATTCCATTCTCCCATTCCAATTTCCATTCTTCCCATTACCAATTTCCATTCTCCCATTCCAATTTCATTCTCCCCATTCCAATTCCTTCTTCCATTCAATTTCCATTCTCACCAGCATTTCAATTTCATTCTCCCCATTCCAATTCCATTCTTCCCATTCCAATTCTTCTCCCCATTCAATTCCATTCTCCCATTCCAATTCCATTCTTCCCATTCCAATTCGCAATTCTGCCCATGTCCAAAATTTCATTCTCCCCATTCCAATTCCATTCTTCCCATTCCAATTTCATTCTCACCCATTCCAATTCCCATTCTTCATTCCAAATTTTCTTCTACCCCATTTTCAATTTCAATTCTCCATTCCAATTCCATTCTCCCCATTCCAATTTCATTTCTCGCGCATTCCAATTCCCATTCTCCCCATTCCAATTCCATTCTTCCCATTCCAATTCCATTCGCGCATTACCAATTTCATTCTTCGCCATTCCAATTTCATTCTCCCCATCCAAATTACTTTCTCCCATTCCAATTCCATTCTTCCTATTCGCCATTTCAGTTCATTCCTCCCTATTCAACCCATTCTTCCATTCCAAATTCCATTATTCCCCTTTCAAATTCCATACCTCCCTTCCAATTCCTTCTTTCCAATCCAAATTTCATTCTCCCCATTCCAATTCCATTATCCCCATTCCAATTTCATTCTCGCCATCCAATTCATTCTCCCCATTCCAATTGCCATTCTTTACCTATCCAATTCATAACCTCCATTCCATATTCCATTCTCCCATTCCAATTCCATTTCTTGCCGCATTTCAGTTCCATTCTCCACATTCCAATTCCATTCCTCCCATTCCAATTCCATTCTTCCCATTCCAGTTCAAATTCTCTCACATTCCAATTCCATTCTTCCATTTCAATTCCATTCCTCGCCCTTCCAAGTTCCATTTCTTCCCAATGCCAATTTCATTCTCCCTCATTCCAATTTCATTCCCCCATTCCAATTCCATTCTTCCATTCCAATTCCATCTTCCATTTTAATTCCATTCTTCCCATTTCGATTCCATTCCTCCCAATCCTGAATTCCCATTCTTCCCATTCAATTTCATTCTCCCCATTCCAATTCCAATTCTTCCCATTCCAATTTCATTCTCCACCATTTCAATTCCATTCTGCCCATTCCAATTCCATTCTTTCCCATTTCATTCCATTCCTCCCCTTCCAATTACATTCTTCCAATCCAATTTCATTCTCCAAATTCCATATTCATTCTCCCCATTCCAATTTCATTCTCCCCCATTCCAATTTCCAATTCTCGCCCATTCAATTCATTCTTACCCATTCCAATTCCATCTTCCCATTCAATTCCATTTACCTTCCATTCCAATTCCATTCTTTCCCATTCCAATTCCATCTCCCCATCCAATTAATTCTTTCGCCATTCAATTTCATTCTGCCATTTCAATTCCATTCTGCCATTCCAATTTCATTCTTCCATTTCAATTTCATCTTCCCCATTTCCATTCAATTCCAACAAACCTTCCATGCTGCCCACTGCGCAGCCCATGCCAGGAATCTCAACAGTTTAAGCCTGCCTGAACTGTAGACCCTTGCCTAGCTGCTGGTGAATACCTCCTTTTGCTTCAGCCCACCAGATGATATAAAAAAGTATCCAAAAATAAGGAAACCCCCAAAACAGCAAAGAGAGAAGCGATGTGTTCATGAGAGCGCGTTATGCTCTGTGTACCAACTCCAGCTTAAAGAGACAGGCGTCCTTATTTATCCTGGCATAGTCTGCTGTAATATTCTCAGGCCCTGAGCCCACAAGCAATCATGTATTCTCCACGTGTAGAACTTCTCTTGAACAACTCAAGTCCAGGAGCTGTGCCAATCAGCTTTTGGAGTCTCGTGGCCGCAACTTGGCCCAGTTCTTTCAGCTCTCTGGTGGCATTTTGGGAGCGGGTCTGAAATAAACAGAAGGCAGAGGTGCGCTGACCAGAACTCTCAGCCCTCTCTGTAAGCAGATCTGGAAGGACTCCTGAAGGCTTGGATCCCATGGGAAGCCTTCTGGCTTGCTCAGAAATCAATGTCTTGCCTTCAATTTCTGCAGATATGTGTCCCACTGGGTTCCATCCAGCTGAGGAAGAGGGAGGAACCTTTAGTGTGGGGCAGGGAAGAGAGAGGGAGGAACCTTTAGTGTGGGGAAAGGGAAGAGGGAGGAACGCATTTAGTGTGTGGAAGGGAAAGGGAGGAACCTTTTTTAGTGTGGGGAAGGAAGGAGGGAGGAACCTTTAGTGTGGGGAAGGGAAGAGGGAGGAACCGTTTAGTGCGGGGCAGAGAAGTAAGGACCTTTTAGTGTGGGGGCAGGGAAGAGGGAGGAACCTTTAGTGTGGGGCAGGGAAGAGGGAGGAACCTTTAGTGTGGGGCAGGGAAGAGAAGAGGGAGGACCTTTAGTGTGGGCAGGGGAAGAGAGAGGGAGGAACCTTTCGTGTGGGGCAGGGAAGAGAGAGGGAGGAACCTTTAGTGTGGGGCTGGGAAGAAGGGAGGAACGCTTTAGTGTGGGGCATGGAAAGAGGGGAGTAACCTTTAGAGTGGGGCAGGGAAAGAAGAGAGGGCAGGAACCTTTAGTGTGGGCAGGGAAGAGGGAGGAACCTTTAGTGTGGGCATGGAAGAAGGGAGAAACGCTTTAGTGTGGGGCAAGGGAAGAGAGAGGGAGGAACCTTTATGTGGGGCATGGAAGCGGGAGGACCTTTAGTGTGGGGGCATGGAAGAGAAGAGGGAGGAACCTTTAGTGTGGGGCAGGGAAGAGAGAGGGAGGAACCTTTAGTGTGGGGCCAGGAAAGAGAGAGGGAGGAACGCTTTAGTGTGGGGCAGGAAGAGAAAGGGAGGAAGCGCTTTAAGTGTGGGGCAGGGAAGAGAGAGGGAGGAACCTTTAGTGTGGGGCAGGGAAGAGAGAGGGAGGAACCTTTAGTGTGGGGCCTGGGAAAGAGAGAGGGAGGGAACCTTTAGTGTGGGGCAGGGAAGAGAGAGGGAGGAACCTTAGTGTTGGGGCAGGGAGAGAGAGGGAGGAACCATTAGTGTGGGTGGCAGGGAGAGGAGGGAGGAACTTTAGTGTGGGGCAGGGAAGAGGGAGGAAACTTTAGTGTGGGGCAGGGAAGAGGAGGGAGTAAAACCTTTAGTGTGGGGCAGGAAGAGAGAGGGAGGAACCTTAGTTTTGGGGCAGGGAAGAGGGAGGATACCTTTAGTGTGGGGCAGGGAAGAGAGAGGGAGTAAGCCTTTTAGTGTGGGGCAGGGAAGAGAGAGGGAGGAACGCTTTAGTGTGGGGGCTGGGAAGAGGGAGGAACCTTTAGTGTGGGACAGGGAGAGAGAGGGAGGAACCTTTAGTGTGGGGCTGGGAAAGGAGGAACCTTTAGTGTGGGGAGGGAAGAGGGAGTAAACCTTTAGTGTGGGGCAGGGAGAGAGAGGGAGGAACCATTAGTGTGGGGCAGGGAGCTATGAATGGCCAACTCTCACAGTAGTAACCCCCAGGGTTCCAACACTCACAGTTGGTCACTGGGGACTGGCAGGTCATGGTTACGTAAAAGTGGGTGGACCACAACCTCCAATCAGATGCACTCCATTGACTTTCCTTATGGGAAATATAATTGCTGCCATTCTGGCAGCTATATACGCCGACGCACTGCGCTATTGGCGGTTTTTAAGGACGCCGAAGGCTCGGGATCACGCGAAGTGATCTTTTCTCTGGGAAAGCACTGAGCTTTATCTTCTGCTTACTGATTTCTTGGATTTTTGACCGCGGCCCGATGCGTGGAATGACCGCGGCTGGGCCTGCCAAACGGACTGACCGCCTGATCCGACTACGCTTCCTGCCGTACTGTTTCTGCTTTGGACGCTAAGGGTTCAGCACTCCTGCCACTCCTCCACTAGCCCAGTCCTGTCTCACCCTCAGCGGGCTGTCGCCTCAAGTGGGAGGTGTAGGAGAGGTCCTTTCCCCTACGAAGCTCTTCCAACAAACCTGCCTTATTGGGTCCCTTGATCCCTCTCCTCTATAAGCCCCACCCCATGGAACACCTTAAAACTTTAATCCCATTGGTTGAAGTCTTCTCCCAGTGTATTGAACCCTTCTTAAACTTACGCCTCTGTCTTTCCCATTGTGACATCAACACACCACCCAGCGTAACACTCAGCCGCCTTTCGACCCAACGGCTCTCCCCATTTGTTAGACCTCTCATTACTTACCCCCAGTTCTCTTGCAGCCCTACTCCAGTGAACCCGCCCACCCCTCTGGGTAGTGTCCTCAGAACTGCCACTTACCTGGGATTTGTTAGTGTGGTGCCCCCGGGGTAGCCTGGCGCTGGTACATGCCGCAAGCCCCCTCACTTAGAGACAGCACGTAGTCTAGCCGTGACTGATAGGGCCGGACTGCTTCCCACCTGTATTCAGTTACCTACGGGGGTAATAGCAATAATAAAGCATTAGGGCCCCCCGGGGCTGCTAAACATGAGCTTATACGGTCCTCCGCCATAGGGAAAGTAGAACACTAGTGGGGGTTAATTGGTTGGTTTTAATTTCTGTCAAGCTGCCAGATAAGTTGAATTTATGGACTACTGGCAATTAAATGGACAAAAACATTTTATTCTGGTTACTTCGAGCCACTATTTTGTATTGTGGAAAATCTAATAATGTGACCAGTAGGTGGCTGCTGTTATTGGTCCATTAGAGCTTGAATCCTGTGGTTTGTTACCTCAGTAGCCCAGAAATGCAGCCAAACGCTGCCCCCTGTCTGGGGCCAACTCCTTCTATTGGGGCTCCTGTCTTGGGTGGGGCTCTAATATTTTACTGTATTGGGAATTGCCCCTCAGGCAACATGCCCCATAAACAGGGGCGGGTATGGGTAAAGGCAGGCCGCGTTGGGATTGGTTAACAGACTGGGGGGGGGCAGTTAAGGGGGGGGGGTGCACTATATATAAATATATAAGGGGGGGCAGTAATGAAATAGAGAAAGTACAGAGAAGAGCGACCTAATGTTGAAATAAAGGGAATGGCTCAGTTTATGGGGAAAGGCTGCCCAGTTGGGATTTGGGTTTACACTGGGGGGGGGGGGGCAAGTTAAGGGGGGGGTCACTATATATAAATATATAAGGGGGGGCAGTAATGAAATAGAGAAAGTACAGGGAAGAGCGACTAAGCTGATAAAGGGAATGGGCTCAGTTATAGGGAAACGGCTGCCCAGTTGGGATTGGTTACACTGGGGGGGGGGCAGTTTAAGGGGGGGGCAACTTATAAATAAATATATAAGGGGGGGGCAGTTAATGAAATTAGAGAAAGTAGAGAGAAGAGCGCTAAATGCTGATAAAGGGGAATGGGCTCAGTTAATAGGGAAAGGCTGGCCCAGTTGGGATTGGTTAACTGGGGGGGGCCAGTTAAGGGGGGGGCTACTATATATAAATGATATAAGATGGGGGGGCAGTAATGAAATAGATGAAGTACAGGAAGAGCGACTAAGCTGGATAAAGGGAATGGGCTGCAAGTTATGGGGAAAGGCTGCCCAGTTGGGATTGGTTACACTGGGGGGCAGTAAGGGGGGGCACTATCATATAAATTATATAAGGGGGGGGCAAGTAATGAAATAGAGAAAGTAACAAGGGAAGAGCGACTAAGCTGATAAGGGAATGGGCTCAGTTATGGGAATAGGCTGGCCCAGTTGGGATTGGGTTACACTGGGGGGGGCAGTTAAGGGGGGGTCACGATATACTATAAATTATATAAGGGGGGGGCAGTAATGGAAAATAGAGAAAGTACAGGGAAGAGCGACTAAGCTGATAAATGGGAATGGCTCAGTTGATGGGGAAAGGCTGGGCCCAGTTGGGATTGGTTAGCACTGGGGAAGGGGCAAGTTAAGGGGGGGTCACTAATATATAAATATATAAGGGGGCAAGTAATGAAATAGAGAAAGTCAGGAAGAGCGCTAAGCTTGATAAAGGGAATGGGCTTCAGTTATGGGGAAAGGGCCTGGCCCAGTTGGGATTGGTTACAACTGGGGGGGGGCAAGTTAAGGGGGGGGTCACTATATATAAATATATAAGGGGGGTATAACATAAATGATGATAATATACCCAGTAGCCCGCCTCACACCCGTTCATCAAAAAAATAGGGCCCCAGAGAGGGCGGAGCTTATAGACTGTGCTCAGTTGTGTGGGGATTGGATTGGCTGAATGGAAGTTGCAAACAATGTCCCTGCCCACATCTGGGAATTGGCCCTTACCGTTGCCCCACTCTGGGAATTGCCCCTCACCTTGCACACTTGGGAATTGCCCTTACCTTGCCCACAACTCTGGAATTGCCCCTTACCTCCGCACACTCTGGGGAATTGCCCCTCACCATGCCCATCACTCTGGAAATTTGCCCCTTACCTTGCCCACACTCTGGGAATTGCCCCTTAACCATCCCACACTCTGGAATTTGCCCCTTACTTGCCCAACACTCTGGAATTGCCCCTTACCTTGCCCACACCCCTGGGAATTGCCCCTTTTACATGCCCACACTCTGGGAATTGCCCCTTACCTTGCCCACAACTCTGGGAATTGCCCCTCAACCCATGCCGGCACCTCTGGGAATTGCCTCCTTGACCTGCCCACACTCTGGGAATTGCCCTCACCGATGCCCACACGTCTGGAAATTGCCCCTTACCTTGCCCACACTCTGGAATTGCCCTTACCAAGTTGCCCACACCTCGGGAATTGCCCTTCATGCCCACAATCTGGATTGGCCCCTTACCTTGCCCACACTCCTGGAATGTGCCCCTTAACCTTGCCCACACTCTGGGAATTGGCCCTTACCTTGCCCACACTTCTGGGAATTGCCCGGTTACCTTGCCACACTTCTGGGAATTGCCCTTACCTTGCCCACACTCTGGATTGCCCCTTTATCTTGGCCACACTCTGGGAATTGCCCCTTAACCTTGCCCACACTTGGGATTGCGCCTTAACCTTGCCACACTCTGGCATTGCCCGCTTACCTTGCCCACACTCTGGAATTGCCTTACCTTGCCGCCACACTCTGGGAATTGCCCCTTACCTTGCCCACATGGCTCTGGAATTGCGCCCTTACCTTGCCACACTTTGAAAATTGCCGCCTCACCATGGCCCACACTCCTGGGAATTGCCCCTTACCTCCGCACACTCCTGGGAATTGCCCTTTTTTTTTGTTTTTTGTTTTTTCCTTAGCCATGCCCACACTGACTGGGAATTAGCTCCTTACCTTGCCCAAACTCTGGAATTTGCCCCTTACCTTGCCACACTCTGGAAATTGCCCTCACCATGCCGCACACTACTGGGATTGCCCCTGCACCTTAACACACACTCTGGGAACATTGCCCCTTACCTTGCCCCCACTCTGGGATTGCCCCTTACGCCTTGCCCACACTCCTGGGAATTGCCCCTTACCGTTGCCCACACTCTGGATTCCCCTTACTTGCCACACTCACTCTGGAAATGCCCCTTCACCATGCCCACACTCCTGGGAATTGCCCTCACCCATGCCACAACTCTGGGAATTGCCCCTCACCATGCCACACTGCTGGAAATTGCCCCTTTTCTTGCCCACACTCTGGGAATTGCCCCTTACTTGCCCCACACTGCTAGGAAGGGCCCTTACCTTGCCCACATCTGGGAATTGCCCCCCTCACCATGCGCCACACTCTGGGAATTGCCCCCTCACCATGCCACACTCTGGGAATTGCCCCTCAACCATCCCACACTCTGGGAATTGCCCCTCACCATGCCACACTGCTGGGAAATTGCCGCCTCACCCAATTGCCCACACTGATCTGGGAATGGCCCCTTATCTTCCACACTCTGGGAATTGCCCCTTATCTTGCCCACACTCTGGGAATTGCCCTCACCATGCCCAATAATCTGGGAATTGCCCCCTTATGCTTGCCCACACTCTGGAAAATTGCCGCCTCACCATGGCCCAACACTCTGGAATTGCCCCTTAATCTTGGCCACACTCTGGGAATTGCCCCTTAACTTGCCACACTCTGGAATTGCCCCTCACCATGCCGCAAAATCTGGGAATTGCCCCTTATCTTGCCCACGACTCTGGAAATTGCCCCTGTACCTTGCCCCACTCTGGGAATTGCCCTTACCTTGCCCACACTCAAGGAATTGCCCCTTACCGTTGCCCACCCACTGGGAATTGCCCCTCACCATGGCCACGACTCTGGGAATTGGCCCCTCACGCATCGCCACAACCTGGGAATTGCCCTCTTGCACCTTGCCCACCCACTGGGAATTGCCCCCAACCATGCCCACACCTGTAGCTCTGGGAATGCCCCTTACCATGCCACACTCTGGGAATTGCCCCTTACCTTGCCACTCAAGGATTGCCCTTAACCTTTGCCCAAACTCTGGAATTTGCCCTCACCTTGCCCACACTCAAGGAAGTTGCCCCTTACACTTGCCCCACCCACTGGGAATTGCCCCTTTACCTTGCCCACACTCAAGGCCATTGGCCCCTTACCTTGCCCACCCACTGGAATTGCCCGCTCACCAATGCCCACACTCTGGGAATTGCCCCTCATCCCATGGCTCACCTCGGGAATTGCCCTCACCATGGCCACAACTCTGGGAATTTTGCCTTACCTTCCCACACTCTGGGAATTGCCCCTCCCATTGCCAACACTCAAGGCAATTGCCCCCTCCTTGCCCACCCACTGGGAATTGCCCCTTCCCATGCCCACCTCCTTGGAATTGCCCCTCAGCCATGCCCACACTCTGGGAATTGCCCCTCACTTCCCCACTCCATGCGAATTGCCCCCTCACCATGCCCACACTCTGGGAATTGCCCCTCAACACGCATGCCACAATCTGGGAATTGCCCCCTTAACCTGCCCACACTCTGGAATTGCCCCTCACCATGCCCCACACTCTGGGGAATTGGCCCTCACCTTGACCACACTCTGGGAAATTGCCCCTCACCATGCCCACCCACTGGGAATTGCCCGGCTCACCATGCCCACAACACTCTGGGAATTGCCCTCACCATGCCCCAACTCTGGGAATTGCGCCCCTCACCATGCCCCACACTCTGGGGAATTGCCCCTCACGCATGCCACCTCTGGGAATTGGCCACCTGTACCTTGCCACACTCTGGGAATTTGCCCCTCCACTTGCCCAGATTCTGGGAGAAGGATGAGACATCGTGCTGATTCGCTGCAGGAGACCGCAGAGCGTCAGTAGTTTCCTGCGAGAGCCAATGGGATTGCTGGGAGAATCTCGGAGGGAGGAAGTCAACAGATATTTTGGATAATTTCTCTCAGTTCTGCACCTAAAGCCCAGTGTGAGGGAAAAATTGCAATATTAGTGCTTAAATCTACCCCTGCCCCCCAATGGGGTGTAACCTGCCTGCAACCCCCAGGGTAACTGCCCCGCAATATGGTGTAACCTGCCTAGCCACCCCCAGGTAACTGCCCCCCAATGGGGTGTAACCTGCCTGCACCCCAGGTAACTGCCCCCATGTGGTTGTAACCTGCCTGCACCCCCAGGTAACTGCCCCCAATGTGGTTGTAAAACCTGCCTGCACCCCCAGGTATACTGCCCCCAATGTGGGTGTTAACCTGGCTGACCCCGGTAACTGCCCTAATGTGTGTACCTGCCTTGAACCCCAGGTAACTGCCCCCCAATGTTGGTGTAACCTGCTGCACCCCCAGGTAACTGCCCCCCAATGGGGTGTAACCTGCCTGCACCCCCAGGTAACTGCCTCCCAAGTGGTTGTAACCTGCCTGCACCACCCAGGTAACTGCCCCACAATGTGGTGTAAACCTGCCTGCACCCCAGGTAACTGCCCCCCACAAGTGGTGTAACCTGCCTGGCACCCCCAAGGTAACTGGCCCCAAATGTGGTGTAACCTGCCTGAACCGCCCACGGTAACTGCCCCATTGAATGTGGTGTACACTGCCTGAACCCCAGGTAACGTGCCCCCAATGTGGTGTAAACCTGCCTGCTACCCCAGGTAACTGCCCATGACCCAATGGGGTGTAAACCTGCTGCACCCCCAGGTAACTGCCCCAATGTGGTGTAACTGCTGCACCGCCCAGTTACTGCCCCAATGTGGTGTAACTGCCTGCACCGCCAGGGTAACTGCCCCCCAATGGTGGTTGTAACCTGCCTGCACCCAGGTAACTGCCCCCCAAATGTGGTGTAACCTGCCTGCACCCCCAGGTAATCTGCCCCCCAAATGGGGGTGTAACCTGCTGGCACCCAGGTAACTGCCCCCCAATTGGGAGTGTACCTGCCTGCACCCCAAGGTAACTGCCCCCAATGTGGTGTAACCTGCCCTGCACCCCCAGGTAACTGCCCCCCAATGTGGTGGTAACCTGCCTGCACCCCAGGTAACTGCCCCCCAATGGGGTTGTAACCTGCCTGCACCCCCAGGTAACTCCCGCGCAATGGGTGTAACCTGTCTGCAACCCCCAGGTAACTGGCCCCCCATGGGGTTGTAACATGTCTGCAAACCCACCCCCAGGTACAGCCCGCCTATTACTGTAACAATGGGTGTAACCTGTCTGCACCCCCAGGTACTGCCCCAATGTGGTGTACCTGCCTGCACCCCACAGGTAACTGCCCCCCAGATGTGGTGTAACCTGCCTGCACCCCAGGTAACTGCCCCGCAAATGTGGTTGTAACCTGCCTGCAACCCAGGTAACTGCCCCCAATGTGGTGTAACCTGCCTGCACCCGCAGGTAACTGCCCCCCAATGTGGTGTAACCTGCCTGCACCCCCAGGTAACTGGCCCCCCAATGTGGTGTAACCTGCCTGCATCCCAGGGTAACTGCCCCCCCAATGTGGTGGTAACCTGCCTGCATCCCCAGGTAACTGCCCCCCAAATGTGGTGTATAACCTGCCTGCACCCCCAGGTAACTGCCCCCCAATGTGGTGTTAACCTGCCTGCACCCCAGGTAACTGCCCGTCCCGTTAATGTGGTGTACCTGCCTGCACCCCAAGGTAACTGCCAGCCCCAAAATGTGGGTTGGTAAAACCTGCCTGCACCCCGCGGTAACTGCCCCCGCAATGTGGTGTAACCTGCCTGCAACCCCCAGGTAACTGCCCCCGCAAGTGTGGTGGTAACCCTGCCTGCCACCCCAAGGTAAACTGCCCCCAATGTGGTGTAACCTGCCTGCCACCCCCTAACTGCCCCCAATATGGTGTAACGCTGCTGCCACCCCCAGGTAACTGCCCCCCAATGTGGTGTAACCTGCCTGCATCCCCAGTAACTGCCCATGTGGTGTAAGCTGCCTGCACCGCCCAGGTAATGCCCCACAATTGTTTGGTGTAACCCTGCCCTGCACCCCCAAGGTAACTGCCCCCCAATGTGGTGTAACCTGTCTGCACCCCCAGGTAACTGCCCCCCAATGTGGTGTACCTGCCTGCACCGCCCAGGTAACGCCCCCCCAATGTGGTGTAACCTGCCCTGCACCCCCAGGTAACTTGGGGGGCCCCCCCCAAAAATGGGGGGGTTTGGGGTTGGGGGGGGTTTTTTAACCTGCCTGCATCCCAGGTAACTGCGCCCCCAAATGTGGTGTACTGCCTGCACCCGCCAGGTAACTGCCCCAATGTGGTGTAACCTGCCTGCATCCCCAGGTAACTGCCCCATGTTGGTGTAACCTGCCTGCACCCCCAGGTAACTGCCCCCAATGTGGTGTAACGCTGCCTGCACACCCCAGGTAACTGCCCGCCAGATGTGGTGTAACTGCTGCACCCCCAGGTAAACTGCCCAATGTGGTTGTTAACCTGTCCTGCACCCCCAGGTAACTGCCCCCAATGTGGTGAACTATGGCCTGCACCCACCAGGTAACTGCCCCCAAATGTGGTGTAACCTGCCTGCACCCCAGTAACTGGCCCCCCCATGTGGTGTAACCTGCCTGCCAACCCCCAGGTAACTGCCCCCAAATGTGGTGTAAAACCATGCCTGCACCCCCAGGTAACTGCCCCCCAAATGTGGTGTAACCTGCCTGCACCCCAGGGTAACTGCCCCCCAATGTTGGTGTAACCTGCCTGCACCCAGGTAACTGCCCCCATGTGGTGTAACCTGCCTGGCACCCCAGGTAACTGCCCAATGTGGTGTAACCTGCCTGCACCGCCCAGGTAACTGCCCCCCATCGTGGTGTAACCTGCCTGCACCCCAGGTTAACTGCCCCCCAATGTGGTGTAACCTGCCTGCACCCCCAGGTAACTGCCCCGCCAATGTTGGTGTAACCTGCCTGCACCCCCAGGTAACATGCCCCAATGTGTGTAACCCTGCCTGCCAACCGCCTAGGGGTAACTGACCCAATGTGGTGTAAACCTGCCTGCATCCCCAAGGTACTGCCCCCAATGTTGGTGTAACCTGCCTGCACCCCCCGGTAACTGCCCCCAATGTGGTGTAAACCTGCCTGCACCCCCAAAGGTAAAGCTGCCCCCCAATGTGGTTACTGCCTGCACCCGCCCAGGTAACTGCCCCCCAATGTGGTGTAACCTGCCTGCACCCCAGGTAACTGCCCCCCAATGTGGTGTAACCCTGCCTGCACCCCCCAAGGGGTAATCGCTTGCCCCCAACTGTGGTGTAACCTGCCCTGCAGCCGCCAGGTAACTGCCCCCCAATGTGGTTGTAAAAGCCTGCTGCACCCCCAGGTAACTGCCCCCAATGTGGTGTAACCGTTGCCTCACCCCCAGGTAACTGCCCCCCAATGTGGTGTAACTGCCTTGCACCCCAGGTTACTGCCCCCCAATGGGGTAACTGCCTGCACCCCCAGGTAACTGCCCCCCATGTGGTGTAACCTGCCTGCACCCCCAGGTAAGCTGCCCCCACAATGTGGTGTAACCTGCCTGCACCCCCAGGTACTGCCCAAGCCCAATGGGGTGTAACCTGCCCTGCACCCCCAGGTAACTGCCCCCCAATGGGGTGTAACCTGCCTGCAGCCCCCAGGTAACTGCCCCCAAATGTGGTGGTAACCTGCCTGCACCCCCAGGTAACTGCCCCCAATGTGGTGTAACCTGCCTGCACCCCCAGGTACTGCCCCCAATGGGGTGTAACCTGCCTGCACCCCAGGTACTGCCCCCCAATGTGGTGGTAACCTGCTGCACCCCCAGGTAACTGCGCCTTAATGTGGTGTAAACCTGCCTGCACCCCAAGGTAACTGCCCCCCCCAATGTTGGTGTAACCTGGCCTGCACCCACCAGGTAACTGCCCCCAATGGGGTGTAACCTGCCTGCAGCCGCCCCCCCCCAGGTAACTGCCCCCATATGTGGTGTAATACCTGCCTGCCCCCAGGTAACTGCCCCCTTAATGTGCGGTGTAACCTGCCGCTGCCACCCCCAGTAACTGCCCCCCAATGTGGTGTAACCTGCCTGCACCCCGCAGGTAACTGCCCCAATGGTGGTGTAAACCTGCCCTGCATACCCCCCAGGTAACTGCCGAGCCCCTTAAATGTGGTGTACTGTCCTGCACCCCCAGGTAACTGCCGCCCCAATGTGGTGTCTGCCTGCACCCCCAGGTAACTGCCCCCATGGGGTGTAACCTGCTGCACCCCAGGTAACTGCCCCCAATGTGGTGTAACCTGCTGCCCCCAAGTTAACTGCCCCCTCTGGGACAGCAAGAAATCAGGGTCTTCTGTACATAGGGGGACCCAAGCTAAAATGGCAGCTGCTATCTTCAACCACAGAGGGAGCCGCTAGGGTGTTACTCAGGGAGGAAATGGTTTCTGCAGAATAAATATAGTCTCTAGGGGGCATAATGTGGCGAATCTATTGGCAGTAACTTGCTTTCCTTCTCCTTTTAAGGAGTTAAATATTTGCTTTTCTGAGGGCTTTGTTGCCCCACGGGTATATTTGCTTTTTGCCCAAACATTAAATGAGATAAATTATGGTCACTATTACCCAGGGGTTCTGGTACCCGCACAGTTGCTATAGGTTCTGGGCCATTAGAGATGCTAGATCCAGTAAGCAGGGTTTCTGATTGGCTCCCCAACACCCTGTGCATATAATTGCCTGTAAACAGTTAATAAACTTCTTCCCATTAACTGCCCCGGCAGTGCTGTTGCTCCAGTCAGTAATGTGGGTAATTAACCCCCATTACTTGCCCAAACTCGTCTATAGCTGCCCCTACAGTTAATTTGGCTGGCTCGTTACTATCTGTGAGAAGCTCCGCCCATAAAGCTCCGCCCCCTCTCCTGATTAATTTACAGAACAGACCCCTCTTGTCCCTCTGAAGCAAAGTAAAGCCCCTATATATCCCAGTTCATGTGACTCTAGTGACATCCACTTCTCTCCACCTCCCTGTCACTCACAGTAACATCACACGGGGGCGGGGGCTCATCTGTGGGCGGGAACTAGTGTCATTCCCGCCCAGATTACTCATAGAGCCACTCAGGCTAATCCCACAGGGTGGCGCCCCAGAGCCCGGTTACTGGAACATGTAATAACCAGAGAAGGCGCCATCTGGTGCAGCCAGTCTCTCTCACTTCATCTTGCTGTCTGTGTGGGGGGGAGGCTGTCTCTCTGCTTACCTGTCTCTCTCTGTAGGTGAGTGCAGGACACGGCCAGACCCGGGGCAGTTATTCTCTCCTTTACCCCACACTTCTCCCCCAGTTCTGCAGCCGTAGGATCAAGTCCTCATATTGGCCGGCCGGGCAGCCCCCGAGATCCTCCCAGAACCTCAGGAGACATCTCTGAATGTAACTAGAGATCTGGCACAGCCACGAGAGCGCTGCCATGTCTCTCTGCACCTCACACACAGAGCCCTGGAGAGGAAAGAGACAGAAATGAGAGCGCTCCAATTCAGAATATACAGCTGTCTCTCTCTTTCCATAACAAGCCTCATCCATCTCTTTCCTGTCTGCTGCAGTCTCTCCCTCTATACAGTCTGCCTACCTCATCTGTAGGCAGTCTCTCCTCTAACCAGTCTCGGCTACTCATCTGTTAGCAGTCTCTCCCTCTAACAGTCTCGCCTACCTCATCTGTAGCAGTCTCTCCTCTAACAGTCTCGCCTACCTCTAATCTGTAGCAGTCTCTCCCTCTAACAGTCTTGCCTACCTCATCTGTAGCAGTCTCTTCCTCTCAGTCTCGCCTACTCATCTGTAGCAAGTCTCTCCCTCTAAACAGTCTCACCTACCTCATCTGTAGGCAGTCTCTCCTCTAACAGTCTCGCCCACCTGTTACTCATCTGTAGCAGTCTCTCCCTCTAACAGTCTCGCCTACCTCAATCTGTAGCAGTCTCCTCCTCCCTCTAACAGTCTCGCCCACAGTCTGTTACTCATCTTGTAGCAGCCCTCTCTCCCCTACCTCATCTGTAGCAGCCTCTCTCGCTCTACCTCATCTGTAGCAGTCTCTCCTCTAACAGTCTCGCCTACCTCATCTGTAGCAGTCTCCCCTCTAAGCAGCCTACTCATCTGTAGCAGTCTCTCCCTCTAACAGTCTCGCCTACCCTCATCTGTAAGCAGTCTCTCCCCTAACAGTCTACCTGTTACTCATCTGTAGCAGTCTCTCCTCTACATCTCGCCCACCTGTTACTCATCTGTAGCAGTCTCTCCCTCTAACAGTCTCACCACCTGTTACTCATCTGTAGCAGTCTCTCCCTCTAACAGTCTGCCTACTGCATCTGTAGCAGTTCTCTCCCTCTAACAGTCTTGCCTAGCAGCATGCTGTAGCAGTCTCTCCTCTAACAGTCTCGCCTACCTAGCAGTCTCTCCCTCTAACATCTCGCCTAACTCATCTGTAGCAGTCTCTCCTCTAACAGTCTCGCCTACCTCATCTGTAGCAGTCTCTCCTCTAACAGTCCTCTCAAGGAGGCCTACCTCATCTGTAGCAGTCTCTCCTCTAACATCGCCTACCTCATCTGTAGCAGTCCTTCCCTCTAACAGTCTCGCTACTCATCTGTAGCAGTCTCTCCCTCTAACAGTTCGCCTACTCATCTGTAGCAGTCTCTCCCTCTAACAGTCTCTTACCTCATCTGTACCAGTCCTGCAGTTTCTTTTATTTCAACAGCCTCAGCGGCAAGTCTCTCCCTATCTCCCATCAGCCTCAGCGGCAGTCTCTCCCCTATCATCTCCCATCAGCCTCAGCGGCAGTCTCTCCCTATCTCCCCATCAAGCCTCAGCGAGCAGGCAGCGGCAGTCCTCTCCGCCTATCATCTCCCATCAGGCCTCAGCGGCAGTCTCTCCCTATCATCTCCCATCAGCCTCAGCGGCAGTCTCTCTCCTATCATCTCCCATCAGCCTCAGCGGGCAGTCTCTCTCCCTATCATCTCCCATGCAGCCTCAGCGGCAGTCTCTCCCTATATCTCCCATCAGCCTCAGCGGCAGTCTCTCCTATCATCTCCCATCAGCCTCAGCGGCAGTCTCTCTATCATCTCCCATCAGCCTCAGCGGCAGTCTCTCTCCCTATGCATCTCCCATCAGCTCAGCGGCAGTCTCTCTCCCTATCATCTCCCATCAGCCTCAGCGGCAGTCTCTCCCTATCTCCCATCTCCCTTCAAGCAGCAGTCTGCTCTCCCTATCATCTCATCAGCCTCAGCGGCAGTCATCTCCCATCAGCCTCAGCGGCAGTCTCTCCCTATCTCTCCATCAGCCTCAGCGGCAGTCTCTCCCTATCCTCCCATCAGCCTCAGCGGCAGTCTCTGCCCTATCCCATCAGCCTCAGCGGCAGTCTCTCCCTATCAGCATCAGCCTCAGCGGCAGTCTCTCCTATCATCTCCCATCAGCCTCAGCGGCAGTCTCTCCCTATCCCATCACCTCAAGCGGCAGTCTCTCCCATCTCCCATCGCCTCGCACTACAGGAATCAGACTCTCCCTCACCTGGATGAAACTCTGGCAGCTTGTTCTTGGCCAGATGAATCTCTCCAATCAGCGCTCAGCATCTCCCCCAGGGGGCGCAGTCTCAGGGGTAAGTAATGAGCCCTGTGGCCGCCGTCCCTCCATGCCAAGGGGGCTGCCCCCAGAGCGGACTCTGCCCCTTCCTTACCAGCGGGGGCGCCTGGTCTCACTGTCAGTTCCTCAGGTCGGAGGGGGATGGGGGGCCCACCCTGGGGAAGAGAGAAAGCCATAGGGTTCAGTGGCCGAGGCTCCGGGCAAGAGTGTGGGTGAAGACTGGTCAGACTGGTGTTGAACTGTAACACTCAGGTATGGGCGGCATTGGCCCATCACAGTTACATACCCATCAGGCTCACTGTTACGGCTTGTGGTGAGAGCGCCCAATCAGGTGCAGCCTTACATCAGGCATTGCACTTACAGGCACCCCCAGAAATCCCAAAACGCCAAAGTCTGGATCCGAAAAGGGAGAAACTGTGGCCAGGGCCTTCTCCCCTCATGTAACCAGTGCTGGCTGGCAGGGTGCCCTCCTGGTGCTCTCACCTATCTCCCCTGGTGCCTCTCACCTGTCTCCCCTGGTGCTCTCACCTATCTCCCTGGCGCCTCTCACCTATTCTCCCCTGGCACCCTGCGCTCTTCACCTATCTCCCCTGGCGCCTCTCACGTATCTCCCCTGGCGCCTCCTCACCTATCTCCCCTGGCACCTCTCACCTATCTGCCCCTGGTGGCCTCTCAACCTGTCTCCCTGGGCACCTCTACCTATCTCCCCTGGTGCTCTCACTGTCTCCCTGGCGCCTTCTCACCTATCTCCCCGTGGTGCCTCTCACCTGTCTCCACCTGGTGCCTCTCACCTGTCTCCCCTGCGGCTGCGGCCTCTCACCTAATCTCCCGCTGGCGCCTCTCACGCTATCTCCCTCTGGCTGCCTCTCTATCTCCCCTGGCGCCTCTACCTGTCTCCCCTGGCGCCTCTCAACCTATTCCCCTGGCGCCTCTCACCTGTCTCCCCTGGCGCCTCTCAACCTGGTCTCCCTGGCGCCTCTCACCTGTCTCCGCTGGCGGCCTCTCATCGACCTGTTCCCCTGGCGCCTCTCTCACCTGTCTCCCCTGGCGCTCTCACCTGTCTCCCCCTGGCGCCTCTCACCTGTCTCCCCTGGCGCCTGCTCACCTGTCTCCCTGGGCGCCTCTCACCTGTCTCGCCCTGGCGCCTCTCACCTTGTCTCCCCTGCGCCTCTCACTCTGTCCTCCCTGGGCCTCTCACCTGTCTCCCCTGGCGCCTCTCACCTGTTCTCCCTGGCGCCTCTCACCTATTCCCCTGGCGCCTCTCAATGTCTCCCCTGGCGCTTCACCTGTCTCCCCCTGGCGCCTCTCCCTGGTGCATCTCACCTGTCTCCCGCTGGCGCCCTCTCACCCTGTCTCCCTGGGCCTTCAACCTGGGTGCCTCTCACTTTCCCCCTGGCGCCTCTCACCTGTCTCCCCTGGCAGCCTCTCACCATGGTTGCCTCTCACCTGTCCTCCACTGGCACCTCTGCACCTGTCTCCCCCTGGGCCTCTCAACCTGTCTCCCTGGCGCGGTCTCACCTGTCTCCCCTGGCGCGTCTTCACTCTGGTGCCTTTCACTGTCTCCCCTGCGCTCTCACTGTTCTCCCGCTCGGCGCCTCTCACTGTCTCCCCTGGCGCCTCTCACTGGTGCCGTCTCACCTGTTCTCCCTGGTGCCTCTCACCTTCTCCCCTGGCCCTCTCTAACCTGGTGCTCTACGCTGTCCCTGGGCGCTCTCACCTGTCTCCCTGGTGGCTCTCACATGTCCTCCCCTGGCGCTCTCGACCTGTCTCCCCTGGGCCTCTCACTATGCTCCCCGCTGGTGCTCTCACGCTGTCTCCGCTGGGCATCTCACCTGTCTCCCTGGGCTCTCACCTGTTCTCCATGCCTGGCGGCTCTCCCTTGTCTCCTGGGCCTCTCACTTATGTCCCTTGTGTGCCTCTCACCTGTCTCCCTGGCGCCTGAGTCTCACTGTCTCCCCCCTGTTCGCTCTCACCTGATTCTCCCCTGGCGCTCTCACCTGTCTCCCCTGGTGCCTCTCACCTGTTCCCTGGGCGCCGTCTCTACCTATCTCCCGCTGGCGCCGTGCTCACTGTCTTCCCATGGTGCCCTCACCTGTCCTCCCTGGCGCCTCTCACCATGGTTGCCTCCTCAACCTGGGTCTCTCCTATGGGTGCCTCTCACCTTCTCCCCTGGCGCCTCTCACGTGTGCCGTTCTCACTGTCTGCCCCTAGGGTGCACTCCTCACCTGGTGCCTTCACTGCTGTCTCCCTAGGGTTGCCTCTCACTATCTCCCGCTGGCGCCTCTCACCTGTCTCCCCTGGCGCTTTCTACTCTATCTCCCTGGCGCCTCTCACCTGGTGCCTCTCACCGTGTCTCGCCCTGGCGCCTCTCACTGGGCGCCTTCTCCTGTTCCCCTGGCGGCTTCCACTATCTCCCGCTGGCGCGCTCCTGCACTCTGGTGCCTTCACTGTCTCCCCTGGCGCCTCTTACCTATCTCCCTGGCGGCTCTACCTGTCTCCCGCTGGCGCTCTCTTCCACCTGGTGGCCTTCACTCTGTCTCCCTGGTGCTCCACCTGTCTCCTGGTGCCCTCTCAACCTGTCTCCCTGGGCCTCTCACCTGTCTCCCCTGTGCCTCTCACCTGTCTCCCCTGGTGCTCTCACCTGTCTCCCCTGGTGCATCTCACCTGTCGTCCCTGGCGCCGTCTCAACGTTCCCCCTGGCGCTCTCACTGCTCCCCTGCGCTCTCACCTGTCTCCCCTTGGTGCCTTTCATCCTGTCTCGCTGGTGCCTCTCACCTGTCTCTGGTGCTCTCACGCTGTTCCCCTGGTGCTCTGCACGCGTGTTCAGCCCTGGTGCTCCACTGTCTCCCCTGGGGGCTCTCACCTGTCTCCCCTGGCGCCTCTCACCGTCGCTCCCCTGCGCTCTCACCTGGTGCCTCTCACCTATCTCCCTGGGCTTCAGCTATCTCCCTGGTGCCGTCTCACCTGGTCTCTGGTGTCCTCTCACTGTCTGTCCCTGGCGCTCTCATTATCCCTGGCGCTTCTCACCTGGGTTGCCTCTCACTGTGCTCCTCCTGGTGCCTCTCACCTGTCTCAACTCTGGTGCCTCTCAGCCTGTCTCCCTGGCGCCTGCCTCACTGGTTCACTTAGCGCCTGCTCACATGTCTGCCCTGCGCCTCTCATTGGCGCCTTTCTCTGACGCTGGTGCGCTGCTCACCTGATCACCTGGCGCATCTCACATGTCTCGCCCTTGCGCCTCTCACCTGGCGCTCTGACCTGGTGTCCAGACTGTCTCACCTGTTCTCACCTGCACGTCTCGATGACTCTGTCTCACTGGCGCCTCTTCACCGCTGTCTACCTGGCGCCTGTCTCACAGTCCCCCTTGGCGCCTCTCAACCTGGCGCCTATGACTGGTGCCTCTCACCTGTTACGCATGTCTCACTGGCAGCTCTCACTGTTACCGTGGCGCTCTCACTGGCGCCTCTGACTGGTGCTTCACTGTCTACCTGTCTCACCTGGCACGCTCTCACCTGTCCTCGATGGCGCCTTGACTGGGTGCCTCTCACTGTTCACCGTGGTCATTCTCACCTGGTCTGTCTCAGCGGCAAGCCAAGTGGGGGCACTGATGTAAGGCACGGGTTGGGAATGGGTCTCAGTAGTGAGGGGGGTGCAGTACAGCATGGGTGTTGGGATGGTGTCTCAGAGTGGGGTGCCATACAGGCCGTGGGTTGGGATGGGGTTCAGAGTGGGGGTCGCCAGTACAGGCACGGGTTTGGGAATGGGTCTTCAGAGTGGGGGTGCCAGTACAGGCAACGGGTGGGATGGGGGTCCTCAGAGTGGGGGGCAGTAGGCATGGGTTGGGAATGGGTCAGAGTGGGGGTGCAAGTACAGGGCACGGGTTGGGAATGCGGGTTAAGAGTGGGGTGCAAGTACATGGCATGGGGTTGGGATGGGGTCTCAGAGTGGGGGTGCATAGTACACGGCACGGTTTGGTAATGGGGTCCTCAGAGGTGGGGGTGCCAGTACGGCACGGGTTGGGATGATGGGGTTTCAGAGTGGGGGTGCCAGTACAGGCACGTGGTGGGAATGGGGTCTCAGAAGTGGGGGTGCGCAGTAGGCACGGGTTGGGAATGGCGGTCTCAGAGTGGGGGGGCCAGTACAGGCACGGGTGGGAATGGGTCTCAGAGTGGGGGCGGCCAGTAATCAGAGCATCGGGTTGGGAATGGGGCTCAGTGTGGGGGTGCCAGTGGACGAGGGCACGGGTCTGGAATGGTGGTCTCAGAGTGGGGGTGCAGTACAGGCACGGGGTTTTGGGAAATGGGGTCTCAGAGTGGGGGCGCAGGTACATGCAAACGGTTGGGGAATGGGTCCTCAGAGGGTGGGGGCCAGTAGCAGGCATGGGTTGGCGTGAATGGGGTTCAGAAAGGGGGTGCCAGTTACAGGCATGGGTTTGGGAATGGGTCGTCGAGTGGGGTGCGTAACAGGGCAATGGGTTGGGAATGGGGTTCAGAGTGGGGGCGCTAGTACAGGCATGGGTTGGGAATGGGGTTCGAGAGTGGGGGTGCCAGTAAGGCAATGGGTGGGAATGGGGTTCAGAGTGGGGGCGCTAGTACAGGCACAGGTTTGGGAATGGGGTCTCAGAGTGGGGTGCAAGTAAGCTAACGGGTTGGGGATGGGGTCTCAGATTGTGGGGGTCAAGTACAGCAGGTTTGGAATGGTTCAGAGTGGGGGTGGAAGTAAAGCATGGGTTTGGGAATGGGGTTTCAGGTGGGGGGTGCAAGTACGGCACGGGTGGGATGGGGTCTCAGAGTGGGGGTGCCAGTATCAGGCCCGGGTTGGGATGGGGTCTCAGAGTGGGGGTGCAGTACAGGCATGGGTTTTGGGAATGGGGTCTCAGAGTGGGGGTGCAAGTACAGGCAGGGTTGGGATGGGGTCTCAGAGGTGGGGGTGCTAGTAAGGGCACGGGTTGGGAAGGAGGTCTCAGAGGGGGGGTGCCAGTAAGGCATGGGTTGGGAAGGGGTCTCAGAGTGGGGGGTGCCAGTACAGGCTAGGGTTTGGGAAATGGGGTCCTCAGAGTGGGGGTGCAAGTACAGGCAGCGGGTGGGAATGGGGTCTTCAGAGTGGCCTCCAGGACTAACTACTCCAGCCACCCCCACAGGTATAGCTACCGCCAGCCCATCTCCAGGACTAAGCCTACCCACACCCAAGAATAACCTACCTCCCAGCAGTATGCCCCCCAGCAGACTAAGTCCCCCAGCAGTATGCCCCCCCCCAGAGAACTATATGCTTCCCCCAGCAGACTATGGCCTCCCCTACATGTATTGATGTCCCCCCATGCAAGGCATAGCCCCCCCTTTTCCCATGTTGTCTGTTAATGGCTCCTGCAGTTAATTACAGTGGAAAAAAATACCAAAAAGGTTTATGGTGTTTTCCATTTTGTCTTTGCTCTCTGATGCACACCTAGAGTGCATGGATTTAAGCAGTCACAGAGAGATTACCCTACCTCTCCGTCTGCTTCTCTACTTTACTTCTCACAGTCCTTGCCATCAGCATTATGGGTAACCTAGAGTGAGAGGGGAATATCCAGTTATCGGGGGTCTCCTATAGGCTGATACAGGGGCTGTATGGGGCTGATAGGTGATTCAGGGGGTCTGTATGGGCTGATAGGGGATACAAAGGGGGTCTGTGAATGGTCTGATAGGGGAATACAGGGGTCGTATGGGCTGAAGGGGATACAGGGTTGTATGGGCTGATAGGTGGATACAGGGTCTGCTAATGGGCTGATAGGGGTCGGGTCTGTTATGGCTGAATAGGGGATACAGGGGTCCTGTATGGCTGATAGGGGGATACAGGGGTCTGTACTGGGCTGATAGGGGATACGGGGTCTGTATGGGCTGATAGGGGATACAAGGGGTCTGTATGGGCTGATAGGGGATACAGGGGTATGTATGGCTGAATAGGGGATAGGGGTTGTATGGGTGAGTAGGGATATTCAGGGGTCTGTATGGGCTGATAGGGATCAAGGGGGTCTTGTATGGGCTGATAGGGGATACAGGGGGTTCGTATGGGCTGATAGGGTGATACAGGGGGTGGTATGGGCTGAAGGGATACAGGGTCTGTATGGGCTTGATAGGGGATGACAGGGGGTTGTATTGGGCTGATTAGGGGATACAGGGGTCTGTACGGGCTGATAGGGGAAACAGGGGGTTGTATGGGTGATAGGGGATACAGGGGGTTTTATGGGTAATAGCAATGGGGATACAGGGGGTCTGTATGGGCTGATAGGGGATAACGAGGGGTTGTATGGGCTGATAGGGGAAGTAGGGGGTCTGTATGGGCTGAATGGGGATGAAGGGGTCTGTTGGGCTGATAGGGGATATTAGGGGGTCTGTATGGGCTGATAGGGGATACAGGTCTGTTAGATGGGCTGATAGGGGGATATAGGGGTCCTGTACTGGGCTGATAGGGGATACGGGGTCTGTATGGGCTGTAGGGATTATAGGGGGGTCTGTATGGCTGATGAGGGGATAAGGGGTTTGTATGGGTCTGAGTAGGGGATACAGGGGTCTGTATGGGCTGATAGGGGATAAGGGTCTGTTTGGGCTGATAGGAAGATAAGGGGGTCCTTGTATGGGCTGATAAGGGGATACAGGGGTCTGTATGGGCTGATAGGGGATTACAGGGGCTGTATGGGCTGAATAGGGGATACAGGGGTTGTATGGCTGATAGGGGATACAGGGGTACTGTAAGGCTGATAGGGGATACAGGGGTCCTGTAGGGCTGATACGGGGATACGGGTCTGTATGGGCTGATAGGGGATACAGGGTCTGTATGGGCTGATAGGGGATACAGGGGTCTGTATGGCTGATTAGGGAACGGGGGTCTGTAATGGACTGGATAGGGGATAAAGGGGTCGTAGGGGTGATAGGGGAACAGGGGTCTGTATGGGCTGATAGGAAGATACAGGGGGTCCTGATAATGGGGTGATAGGGGTATACAGGGGGTCTGTATGGGCTGATAGGGGACGGGGTTGTATGGGCTGATAGGAGGATACGAGGGTTGTATGGGCTGTAGGGGATATCAGGTCGTGAATGGGTGATAGGGGATACAGGGGTCTGTACGGGCTGATAGGGGAATACAGGGGTCGTATGGGCTGATAGGGATCAGGGGTCTGTATGGGCTGATAGGGAATACAGGGGTTCTGTTATGGGCTGATAGGGGATACAGGGGTCTGTAATGGGCTGATAGGGGATACAGGGGGTCTGTATGGGCTGATAGGGGATAACGGAGGTCTGTATGGGGATGAATAGGGGAATACAGGGGTCTGGTATGGGCTGAATTAGGGGATACAGGGTCTTTGTAATGGGCTGATAGGGGAATCAGGGGGTTGTATGGGTGAAGGGGATACAGGGGTCTGTATGGGCTGATAGGGGATACAGGGGTCTGGTATGGGCTGATAAAGGGGCATCAGGGGTCTGTTAATGGGTGATAAGGGGATAGCAGGGGTCTGGATGGGCTGATAGGGATACAGGGGTCGGTCGGGCGCTGATAGGGATAAGGGGGTCTGGTATGTGGCTGATAGGGGATACAGGGGTCTAGCTATGGCTGAATTGAGGGATATCAGGGGTCTCGTATGGCGCTGGATAGGGGAATACTAGGGGTCTCTGTGGGCTGAGATAGGGGATACGAGGGGTCTGTGATGGGACTCTGAATAGGGGATACAGGGGGTCTCTGGGGCCGATAGGGATCAGGGTGTCTGTATGGGCGGATAGGGGTATCCAGGGAAGCTCTGTATTGGGCTGCATGGGGGATACATGGGGGTCTGTATGCGGCTGATAGGGATACAGGGGTCTGTATGGGCCTGATAGGGGATACAGGGGTTCTGTATGGGCTTGATAGGGATACAGGGTTGTATGGGCTGGAATGGGGATACAGGGGGCCTGTATGGCTATAGGGGATACAGGGGTCTGTATGGTGCTGATAGGGGATACAGGGGTCTTGTAGGGCGTGATAGGGATACAGGGGGTCTTCGTGGGCTGATAGGTGGATTACAGGGGGTCGTATGGGCGATGGATACAGGGGGTCTCTGTGGCTGATTAGGGGATACAGGGGGTTTCTGTATGGGCTTGATAGGGGATACAGGGGTGCTGTTATGGGCTGATAGGGGATACAGGGGTCTGTATGGGCTGATAGGGATACAGGGTCTGTATGGGGCTGATAGGGATACAGGGGTCTGTATGGCTGATAAGGGGAATACAGGGGGTCTGTATGGGCTGATAGGGGATACAGGGGTTGTATGGGTGATAGGGATACAGGGGTCTGTTGAATGGCGCTTGATAGGGGATATCAGGGGGGGTTGTATGGGCTGATAGGGATACAGGGGGTCTGTATGGGCTTGAATAGGGATACAGGGGTCTGTAGGGCTGTAGGGGATGAACAGGGGTTGTATGGGCTGATAGGGGATACAGGGGTTGGTATGGGCTGATAGGGATAACCAGGGAGTCTCATGTGGGCTGATAGGGGATACAGGGGTCTGTATGGCTGATAGGAGATACAGGGTGGTCTTCTGATGGGTTTACAAAGGAGCTGTATGGGTTGGTCAAAGGAACAGCACACTCATACTGCCTTCAAGATTGAATCCAGGGTTGAGGAAGAGAGTGTCAGTCTTGAGGGAGGGGCAGAGAATTAGCTCACATTCAGAATACAATCATGATAGCACATAGAAAAGGGGCTAGGCTCCGACTGTGACGGAGACACAAAATTACACTGAATTGTGGTTACACTGCATGTGGTGTCTTATTGTTACGTCTCCTACATCCCATTTATCTTTTCATTTACCCATAATGTATGGCCCCTTTGATGTCTATTACTTCACATGATTACGCACAGCAATCAACTAACAGGACACACACATATGTAACACAATCACTAACAGGCGCCACACAACCATAGTGTACAGACACAATCCACAACAGGACACAACACATATGTACATTATACCATCACACAACAGGGACACCTCTGATACAACATCAATCACATCTAACAGGGCACACACACATATGTAGATACCAATCACACTAACAGGGCACACACACATATGTACATACACAGATCACACTAACAGGGCAGACAGACATTAGTACAGGACACAATCACCATCTAACAGGGGCAAGCACATATGTAAAGCACAATTCACACTAAACAGGGCACACAACATCTGTACAGACAGCATATCAACTACAGGGCAACACACATATTGTACAAACACAATTAACACTAACATGAGAGGAGCACACACACATATGTACAACACAACATAACCAACAGGACCCAACACAGACAACAGAGGAACAGACAAAAGAATCCTAATGGCACGGCAATAAGATAACACACAAAGACGAAAGAAATCCCTCTGAATAAAGGAAGAGTAGATTCTCCAGATCATGTGGAGTCATCGACAGGGGGCAAATTCCAATTTTATTACTCAGGAATTTTCCGCCTGCTGTCACACTCCCTATTCTGGTGCCCCTCGCCAATGCGTGAGCCTGGACATCATCTGCGCAGTCTCTCTCAGGTCTCCATCATGAATACGTGTCTTCTGACACCTGTCAATCAATAACAACAAGCCACCTGAAAATGAATGGAAAGCACAAAAGGGATGAAATAACAGAAAAAAGAGGATCAGTGGTGGATGAGACTTAAACCTGACAGACGTGAATAGGAAGCAACTGGAGGCAACAAAGACAGCAGAAAATGAACGATTAAAAAGGACAAAGTGAAACGGATGGAAAGTTTAAAGTAAAAAGACATTAAAAGAGAGAAGGAATGCTGGGAAAAGGGACAGAATGGTTGGAAAATAGAAATGTGAAGGAAGAGAAGGAATGGGTGGAAGAAAGAAATGGAAGGAAAGAGAGGAATGGGGGAAATGAAGAAATGGAAGGAAAGAGAAGATGGTGGAAAACAGAAGAAATGAGGAAAGAGAGGAATTGGGTGGAAAAAAAGAAATGGAAGGAAAGAGAAGGAATGGCTGGAAGAAAGAAATGGAAAGGAAAGAGAAGGAATGGGGAAAAAGAAAATGGAGGAAAGAAGAAGGAAAGAGAAGAGAATGGGTGGGAAAAAGAAATGGAAGGAAAGAGAAGGAATGGGGTGGACAGAAGAAATTGGAAGGAAAGTGAAGGATGGTGGAAAAAAAGAAATGGAAGGAAAGAGAGAGAAATGGTGGAAAAACAATGGAAGGGAAAGAGAAGGAATGGGTGGAAAACGAAATTAGAAGGAAAGAGAGAGGATGGTGGAAAAAAGAAATGGAAGGAAAGAGAGGAATGGTGGGAAAAGAAGAAATGGAAGAAAAGATAAGGAATGGGTGAAAAAGAAATGGAGAAGGAAAGAGAAGGAATGGGTGGGAGAATTAAAGAAAATTGGAAGGAAGAGAAGGAATGGGTGGAAAAAGAAATGGAGGAAAGAAGAAAAGGAATGTGGAAAGAAGAATGGAAGGAAAGAGAAAGGAAGGGGTGGGAAAAAGAGAATGGAGGAAAGAGAAGGAATGGGTGGAAAAGAAGAAATGGAAGGAAGTGAAGGAATGGGTGGAGAAAAAGAAATGGAAGGAAAGAGAAGAAATGGGTGGAACAACAAATGGAAGAAAGAGAAGGAATGTGATAAAAGAAATGGAAAGAAAGGAGAAGAGAATGGGGGGAAACAGAAATGGAGAGGAAAGAGAAGGAATGGGTGAAAAGAAGAAATGAAGGGAAAGCGAAGGAATGGTGGGAAAAAGAAATGAAGGAAGAGAAGGAATGGGTGAAAAAAAGAAATGGATAGGAAAGAGAAGGAATGGGTGGAAAAAAAATGGAAGGAAAGAGAAGAAATGGGTGGAAAGAAGAAATGGAAGGAAAGTGAAGGAATGGGTGGTAAAAAGAGAATGGGAAGGAAAGAGAAGGAATGGGTGGAAAAAGAAATGAAGAAGGAATGGGTGGAAAAAAGACATAGAAGGAACGGGAATGGGTGGAAAAAAGAAATGGAAGGAAAGTGAAGGAATGGGTGGAAAAAGAAATAAGACAGGAAAGCGAAGGACTGGTGGAAAAAAAGAATAGAAGGAAAGAAGAAAGAATGGTGGAAAAAGAAATGGAAGGAAAGAGAAGGAATGGGTGGAAAAAAAGAAATAGAAGGAAAGAAAAGGATGGGTGGAAAAAAAGATGGAAGGAAAGAGAAGGAATGGGTGGAAAAAAAGAACGTAGAAGGAACGGGAAGGGTGGAAAAAGAAATGGAAGGAAAGTGAAGGAATGGGTGGAAAAAAGAATGAAGAAAGAGAAGGAATGGTGGAAAAAAGAAATGAAGGAAGAAGGATATGGGTGGAAAGAAGAATGGAAGGAAAGAGAAGGAATGGGTGGAAAAAGAATGGAAGGAAAGAGAAGGAATGGGTGGAAAAAAGAATGGAAGGAAAGAGAAGGAATGGGTGGAAAAAAAGAAATGGAATGGAAAGAGAGGAATGGGGGAAAAGAAATGGAAGGAAAGGAGAAGAATGGTGGGAAAAAAGAAATGGAAGAAAGAAGAAGGAAGGGTGGAAAAAAGAATGGAATGAAAGAGAAGGAATGGCTGGGAAAAAGAAATGGGAAGGAAAGAGAAGGAATGGGTGGAAAGAAGAATGGAAGGAAAGAGAAGGAATGGGTGGGAAAAAAGAAATGGAAGAAAGAGAAGGAATGGGTGGAAAGAAGAAATGGAAGAAAGGTGAAGGAATGGTGGAAAAAGAAATGGAAGGAAAGAGAAGAGAATGGGTGGAAAAAATTGGAAGGAAAGAGAAGGAATGGGTGGAAAAAGAAATAGAAGGAAAGAGAGGAAATGGTGGAAAAGAATGGAAAGGAAAGAGAAGGAGGGTGGCAAAAAGAAATGGAAGGAAAATAAGGAATAGTGGAAAAAAGAAATGGAGAGGAAAGGAAGGAATTGGTGGGAAAAGAAATGAAGTAAAGAAGGAGATGGGTGGAACAAAGAAAGAAGGAAAGAGAAGGAAGGGTGGAAAGAAGAAATGGAAGGAAAGGAAGGAAGGGTGGGAAAAGAAATGGAAGGAAAGAGAGGAATGGTGGAAAGAAGAAATGGAGGAAAGTGAAGGAATGGGTGGAAAAAAAAGAAATGGATAGGAAAGAGAACAGAAATGGTGGAAAAACAATGGATAGGAAAGAGAAGGTATGGGTGGAAAAGAAGAAATGGAAGGAAGGAGAAGGAATGGGTGGTGAAAAAAGAAATGATGGAAGGCAAGAGAGGAATGGGTGGAAAAAAGAAATGGAAGTGAAAGAGAGGAATGGGTTGGAAAAAGAAATGGAAGGAAGAAAGGAATGGTGGGAAAGAAGAAAAATGGAAGGAAAGAGAAGGAATGGGTGAATAAAAAGAAATGGAAGGAAAGAGGAAGAATGGTGGAAAAAAGAAGATGGAAGGAAAGAGAAGGAATGGTGGAAAAGAAATGGAAGGAAAGAGAGGAATGGGTGGGGAAGAAAAGAATGGAATGAAAGAAAGAAGAGAGAAGGGAATGGTGCAAGAAGAAATGGAGGAAAGTGAGAATGGGTGGGAAAAAAGAAATGGAGAGGAACGAGAAGAAATGGGTGGAAAAAACAAATGGAAGGAAGAGAAGGATGTGGTGGAAAAAGAAATAGAAGGAAAGAGAAGGAATGGGTGGATAATAAAGAGAATGGAAGAGAGGAGAAAGATGGGTGGGAAAAAAGAAATGGATAGGAAAGAGAGGAATGGGTGGAAAAAAGAAATGGAAGGAAAGAGAATGGAATGGGTGAAAAGAAGAAATGAAAGGAAAGAGAAGGAATGGGTGGAAAGAAAGAAATGGAAGGAAAGAGAAGGAATGGGTGGGAAAAAAGAAATGGAAGGAAAGAAGAAGGAAATGGGTGGAAAAACAGAAATGGAAAGGAAAGAGAATGGAAGTTGCTGGGAAAAAAAAGAAATGGAAGAAAGGAGAAGGAATGGGGGAAAAAGAATGGAGGAAAGAGAAGGAAAGAGAAGGATGGTGGGAAACAGAAATGGAAGGAGAGAAGGAATTGGGTGGAAAGAAGAAAATGGAAGGAAAGTGAAGGAATGGTGGAAAAAAGAAATGGAAGGAAAGAGAAGAAAATGGGTGGAAAAAACAAATGGAAGGAAAGAGAAAGAATGGTGGAAAAAAAGAAATAGAGGAAGAGAAGGAATGGGTGGAAAAAAGAAATGGAAGGAAAGAGAAGGAAGTGGGTGGGAAAAAAGAAATGGAAGGGAAAGATAGGAATGGGTGGAAAAAAGAATTGGAAGGAAAGAGAAGGGAATGGGTGGAAAAAGATAATGGAAGGGAAAAGAGAAGGAATGGGGAAAAAAGAAATGGAAAGGAAAGAGAAGGAATGGGTGGAAAGAAGAAATGAAGGAAAGAGAAGGAATGGGTGTGAAAAAAGAAATGGAAGAAAGAGAAGGAATGGTTGAAAGAAGAAATGGAAGGAAAGTGAAGGAATGGGTGGAAAAAGAAATGGAAGAAAGAGAAGAAATGGGTGGACAAACAAATTGGAAGGAAAGAGAAGATGGGTGAAAAGAGAAATGGAAGGAAGAGAAAGAATAGGGTGGGAAAAAAGAAATGGAAGGAAATAGAAGGAATGGGTGGAAAAAAATTGGAAGGAAGAGAGGAATGGGTGGAATAAAGAATGGAAGGAAAGAAGAAGGAATGGGTGGAAAAAAGAAATGGAAGGAAAGGAAGGATGGGGTGGAAAAAAGAAATGGAAGGAAAGATACGGGAATGGGTGGAAACGAAGAACTTTCGGAAGGAAAGTGAAAGGAAGTGGGGTGGAAAAAAAAGAAATGAAGGAGAAGAGAATAATGGTGGATAAAAAGAAATAGAAGGAAGTGGTGGAAAAAAAGATAGAAGGAAACGGGAATGGGTGGAAAAAAAGAATGGAAGGAAAGTGAAAGGAATGGGTGGAAAAAAGAGAATAGACAGGAAAGAGAGAATGGTGAAAAAAGAAATAGGAAGGAAAGAGAAGGAATGGTGAAAAAGAAATGAAGGAAAGAAAGGAATGGGTGGCAAAAAGAAATAAGAAGGAAAGAAAAGGAATGGGTGGAAAAAGAATGGAAGGAAGGAGAAGGACATGGGTGGAAAAGAGACATAGGAAGGAAGAATGGGTGGAAAAAGAAATGGAAGGAAAAGTGAAGGAATGGGTGGAAAAAAGAATGGAAGGAAAGCAAGAAGGAAAATGGGGTGAAAAAAGAATGGATGAGAAAAAGAAGAATGGGGTGGAAAAAAGAATGAGGAAGAGAAGGAATGGGTGAAAAAGAAAATGGAAGGAAAGAGAAGGAATGGGGTGAAAAAAGAAATGGAAGGAAAGAGAAGGAATGGGTGGAAAAAAGAATGGAAGGAAGGAAGGAATGGGTGGAAAAAAGAATGGAAGGAAAGGAAGGAATGGCTGGGAAAAAAGAATGGAAGGAAAGAGAAGGATGGTGAAAAAAGAATGGAAGGAAAAGAGAAGGAATGGCTGGGAAAAAAGAAATGAAGGAAAGAGAGGAATGGGTGGAAAAAGAAATGGAGAGGAAAGAGAAAGGAATGGTGGGAAAAAAGAAATGGAGAGAAAGAGAGAGGAATGGGTGGAAAGAAAGAAATGGAAGTAAAGTGAAGGAAGGGTGGAAAAAAGAAATGAAGGAAAGGAGAAGAAATGGGTGGAAAGAAACAAATGGAAGGAAAGAGAAGGAATGGTGAACAAGAATAGAAGAAAGAGAAGGAATGGGTGGAAAAAAGAAATGGAAGGAAAGAGAAGGAAGGGTGGGGAAAAGAAATGGAAGAAAGATAGGAATGGGTGAAAGAGAAATGAAGGAAAGAGAAGGAAGGTGGGAAAGAAATGGAAGGACAGAGAAGGAATGGGTCGGAAAAAGAAATGGAAGGAAAGAGAAGGAATGGGTGGAAAGAAGAAATGGAAGAAGAGAAGGATGGTGGGAAAAAGAAATGAAAGGAAAGAGAAGGAAGGTGGAAAGGAAGAAATGGAAGGAAGTGAAGGAATGGGTGGAAAAAAGAAATGGAAGGAAGAGAAGAAATGGGTGGAAAAAATCAAATGGAAGGAAGAGAAGGAATGGGGTGAAAAAGAAATGGAAGAAAGAGAAGGAATGGGTGGAAAAAGAAATGGAAGGAAAGAGAAGGAATGGGTGGAAAAAAGAATGGAAGGAAGAGAAGGAATGGGTGGGCAAAAGAAATGGAAGGAAAGAGAAGGAATCGGTGGAAAAAAGAATATGAAGGAAAGAGAAGGAGGTTGGAAAAAAAGAAATGGAAGGAAAGAGAAGGAATGGTGGAAAGAAATGGAAAGGAAAGAGAGGAATGGTGGAAAAAAGAAATTGGAAGGAAGATTAGAGGAATTGGGTGGGAACTAAAGAAATGGAAATGGAAGAGAAATGGATGAGGTGGAAGAGAAATGGAAAGGAAAAGTGAAGGATTAGGAGGTGAAAAAAGAAATGGAAGAAAGAGAAGAAATGGGTGAAAAAACAAATGGAAGGAAGGGAAGGAATGGTGGAAAAAAGAAATGAGAATGAAAGAGAAGGACAGGTGGAAAAAGAATGGAATAGGAAAGAGAAGGAATGGTGGGAAAGAAAGAAATGAAGGAAAAGAGAAGGAATGGATGGATAAAAAGAATGGAAGGAAAAAGATTAGGAATGGGCTGAAAACAGAATGGAAGGAAAGAGAAGGAATGAGGTGGAAAGAAGAAATGGAGGATAGTGACGGAATGGTGAAAAAAGAAATGGAAGTGAAAAGAGAAGGATGGGTGGAAAAAGAAATAGAAGTAGAATGGTGGAAAAAGAAATGAAGGAAAAGGGAATTGGGTGGAAAAAAGAAATGGAAGAAAGTGAAGGATTGGGATGGAAAAAGAAATAGAAGGAAAGAGAAGGATGGGTGGAAAAAAAGAATAGAAGGAAGAGAAGGATGTGTGGAGAAAAAAGAAATAGAAGGAAAAGAGAAGGAAGGTGGAAAAGATGGAAGGAAAGAGAAGGAATGGTGGAAAAAAAGAATAGAAGGAAAGAAAAGGATGGGGTGGAAAAAGAAATGGAGGAAAGAGAGGAATTAGGGTGGAAAGGAAAAGAAAATAGAACCGAGAACGGGAATGGTGGAAAAAAGAAATGGAGGAAAGTGAAGGATGGTGGAAAAAGAAATGGAAAGAAAGAGAAGGAATGGGTGAAAATACGAAATGAAGAAAAAGAGAAGGAAGATGGGTGGAGAAAAAGAAATGGAAGGAAGAGAAGGAATGGGTGGAAAAAAGAATGGAAGGAAAGAGAAGGAATGGGTGGAAAAAGAAATGGAAGAAAGAGAAGGAATGGGTGATAAAAAAGATGGAAGGAAAAGAGAAGGAATGGGTGGAAAAAAAGAATACGAAGGAAAGAAAGAAGGATGGTGGAAAAAGAATGGAAGGAAAGAGAGGAATGGGTGGAAAAAAAGAAATGGAAGGAAAGAAAGGATGGGTGGAAAAAAGAAATGGAAGGAAAGAGAAGGAATGGGTGAAAAAAAGAAATAGAAGGAAGAGAAGGAATGGGTGGAAAAAGAAATGGAATGAAGAGAAGAATGGGTGTAAAAAAGAAATGGAGGAAAGAGAAGGAATGGGTGGAAAAAAGAAATAGAAGGAAGAGAAGGAATGGGTGGAAAAAAGAAATGGAAGGAAAGAGAAGGAAGTGGGTGGGAAAAAAGAATAGAAGGAAAGAGAACGGAATGGGTGGCAAAAGGAATGGACAGAGCGGGAATTGGATTAGTGAGAGAAGGAAAGGGGTAGAAATAAACAGGACGGAGTAGACAAAAGGAAAGAGGAATGTAATGGAACAGCAAGAAAGAGCTTGTAGAGTGTAAGTCTTTGGGGCAGGGGCTCTCTTCCCTCCTGTTCGGTTACTGATTGCTGTATATGTTATCTGTAGCGTGGTAAGCTCTTTGGGAAAAGGCTCCTTCCCTCCTGTATCGGTTATGATTGCTTATATGTTACTCCTTGTAGAGTGTAAGCTCTTTTGGGCAGGGCTCCTCCTTTCGCTGTAATCGTTTTACTGATTGGTTTTATATTGTTACTCCTTGTAGAGTGTAAGCTCTTTTGGCAGGGCCCCTTCCTCCTGTATGTACTGTTGTTTTATATGTTTAGTCTTGTAGAGTGTAAGCCTTTTGGGCAGGGTCCTTCCCGCTCTTGTTATCGGGTACTGATTGCATTTATATGTTTCTCCTTGTAGGAGTGTAAGCTCTTTTGGCAGCTCCTTCCCTCCTGTTATTGGTTAAAACTGGATTGCTTTATAATTACTCCTTGGTAGAGTGTAAGTTTTGGGAGGGCTCCTTCCTCCTGTTATTTGGTTACTGATGCTTTATATGTTACTACTCCCTTTAGAGTGTAAGCTCTTTTGGGGCAGGGCTCCTTCCTTCCTAGTAATCGTACTGATTGCTTTAATATGTATACCTTGTAGAGTGTAAGCTCTTTTGGGCAGGTCTCTTCTCTTCCCTCCTGTATAGTTACTGGTTGCTTTATATGTTACTCCTTGTGAGTGTAAGCTCTTTTGGGAGGGCTTCCTTCCTCCGTGATCAGTTTACTGATTGCTGTATAATGGTTACTGCCTTGTAGAAGTGTAAGTCTCTTTGGGCACGGGTTCCTTCCCTCTTGTATAGTTTTATGAATTGCTGTATATGTTAACTCTGTAGAGTGGTACAAGCTCTTTGGGCAGGGTTCCTTCCCTCTTGTATAGTTATGATGCTGTATATGTTATTCCTTGTAGAGTGTAAGCTCTTTGGGCAGGTTCCCTTCCCCTCCTGTTCGGTTACTGATTGCTTATATGTTACTCTTGTAGAGTGTAAGCTTTTTTTGGCCAAGGGCTCCCGTTCCTCCTGGTATAGTATACTGATTGCTTTATATGTTACTCCTTGTAGGTGTTAGCTCTTTGGGCAGGCTCCCTTCCCTCCTGTATTCAGTTACTGATTGCTGTATTATGTTCGCTCCTTGTAGAAGTGGTAAGCTCTTTGGGCAAGGGCTCCCTTCCTCTCCTGTTGGTTTATCTGATTGTTTATATGTTACTACTTGTGAGTGTAAGCTCTTTGGGCACGGGGCTGCCTTCCTCTCCTGTACTGGTTACTGATTGCTTTATATGTTACTCCTTGTAGAGTGTAAGCTCTCTTTGGGGCAAGGGTTCCTTCCCTCCTGTTCGGTACTGATTTTGCTTTTATATGTTACTCCTTGTAGAGTGTAAAGCTCTTTTTGGCAGGGCTCCCTTCCTCTCCTGTATCGTTACTGATTGCTTTAATAATGTTACTTCCTTGTAAGTGTAAGCATCTTTGGCAGGGTTCCCTTCCCCTCTGTATCGGTTACTGATTGCTTTATATGTTCTCCTTTGTAGAGGTAACAGCTCTTTTGGCCGGGCTCCGCTTCCCCTCCTGTATCGGTTACTTAGATTGCTTTATATGTTACTCCCTGTAGAAGTGTAAGCTCTTTGAGGCAGGGCTCCTTCCCTCCTGTATTCGGTTTACTGATTGCTTTATAGTTACTCTTGTTAGAGTGTAACTCTTGAGGCAAGGGCTCCCTTCCCCTCCTGTATCGTTACTGATTGCTGGTATATTGTTAGCTCCTTGTAGAGTGTAAGCTCTTTGGCAGGGATCCCTCCCTCCTGTATCGGTTACTGATTGCTGTATTGTTACTCTGTATGCCAATGTATGTAACCCACTTATTGTACGCGCTGCGGGGTATTGTTTGGCGCTATTTATAAATAAATGTAATAAATGAATAATAAAGAGCTGCGTGTTCCAGATGATCTGCTTTCAGAGCTGCATTCCTCATGTATGGAGAGAGAAGTGAAACCGCATGTAGGGGGACGCTCTGTTTGGTAGAACTGCTACAAAAACATGAGCCATGGGCAAAACGAATGATTGAAACCCCGGAAATAATCAAGCAAAATATCCCCCCCCGTCTCTGCACAGGCAGGGGTAAGTTCAGTAGTATCACTAGATACATCTGTAGACTTCGGCAGTGGACAGAGTGCCAATTTTTAGGGTGCAATGCCATGTTTTGCCACAAGGCAAGTACCTTTCCCAGAATTCTCAAGTACTGCAGCCCGCTACGTTTGTAAGTCACTATTGGGTTCATAATGCACTTTCTCTAGATCATGCCCGACACTGATTAGCAGTACTCCCTTCCACACGTTGCTCCACACCACACCCATAGGGCCATTTACCAGTTCCAGGGATTTTGGGTTCACCAAGTCAGGAAAGTTTGTAGAACTGCTCTTTGCCCTGTAGTAGCCTCGAGAGCGCCCTGCATCTCAGTGTAAGAATAACAACAGGGAATTTATGGGGGCAGCCAGGGCACCTGGGACAGTTTTGTAGCAAGCACTGTGGCACAAAAGAGGGAACAATCACTAGCAGGGGGGGTATCCATGAACTTACAGCAAGGGGGGGTTGTGGCCAGGATATAATGCAGACCCAGGTACATACAGAGAAGAACCACCGCCTGACTGTACTGGATATATGCAAGTAGGGAGGTTCGATAGTGGGGTAGCGGTGCATAGGAGCGTTCCTTTAATCTAAGTCTTCATCCTGGAGGAACCCATTTCCTTTTTACGTTTCCCCTCCATCCTGAGTAGAATGCTGGAAAATGAGTTAGGAGAGAAAGGCAAAGAGGGAGTTTAGAAATAACACACAAAATATCTCTCCACCACTATTAATAAGTCTATTTGTGCCTTACTGAAACTTTTATAGTATGATTCTTTCTTTTGTATGTATTATGGGAAAAAACAAAATCGACAGGGCTTTTGCACCCACCAGCTGACACTGAGCCTAATTGATTAGTCACTGGAAGTTATTATTCTCAGGTCTAGGTTAAGGATTGATTGGTTGCCCTAGGTATAGGTAGGCATTGGATATGGTTCCGCTAGGGTTAGGGTAGGGATGTATGGTTCCTAGGGTTAGGGTTAGGGTTGATATGGTGTCCTAGGGTTAGGTTAGGGATTGAATATGGTTCCTAGGGTTAGGGTTAGGGATTGGATATGGTTCTAGGGTTAGGGATTGATATGGTCCCCTAGGGTTAGGGATTGATGTTCCCTAGGTTAGGGTTAGGGTGATTGATTGGTTCCTAGGGTTAGGGATTGAATGGTTCCTAGGGTTAGGGTTAGGGATTGATATGGTTCCTAGGGTTAGGTTAGGGATTTGATAATGGTTCCTAAGGTTAGGTGATATGATAATGGTTACTAGGTAGGGATTGATATGGTTCCCTACGGTTAGGGTTAGGGATATGATATGGTTTCCTAGGTTAGGGTTAGGACTGATATGGTTCCCTAGGGTTAGGGTAGGGAATTTGATATGGTTCCTAGGGTTAGGGATTGAGATGGTTTTCCGTAGGGTTAGGGATTGATATGGTTCCCATAGGTTTACGGGATTGATTATGGTTCCTAAGGGTTAGGGATTGTATGGTTTTCCCTAGGGTTAGGTTAGGGAATTGGATAATGTTCCTAGGGTTAGGGATTGATATGGTTCTAGGGTTAGGGACTGATAGGGTTCCCTAGGGTTAGGGATTGAATTATGGTTCTAGGGTTAGGGACTGAATATGGTCTAGGGTTAGGGGTTAGAGATTGATATGGTTCCGTAGGGTTGGTAAGGGATTCATATGGTTCCTAGGGTGGGATTTGATATGGTTCCTAGGGTTAGGTTTAGGGATTTGCTATGGTTTCCTCGGGTTATGGTTAGGGATTGATATGGTTCTCCTAGGTTAGGGATTGATATGGTTCCCTAGGTTAGGGACTGATATGGTTCCTATGGGTTAAGGGTTAGGGAATTGATATTTGGTCCTAGGGTAGGGTTAGGGATGATATGGTTCCCTAGGGTTAGGATCTGATCTGGTTTATAGGTGTTAGGGATTGATTATGGTTCCTAAGGGTTAGGGATGATATGGTTCCCTAGGGTAGGGTTAGGGACTGATATGGGTTCTAGGGTTATGGAATTGATTATGGTTTCCCGTAGGTTAGGGATTGAATATGGTTCCTAGGGTTAGGGATTGATTATGGTTCCTAGGGTAGGGTTAGGGATTGATATTGGTTCCTAGGGTAGGGTTGAAGGGATTCATATGGTTCCAGGGTTAGGGTTAGGGATAGATATTGGTTTTCCCTAGGTAGTTAGGGATCATATGGTTCCTAGGGTTAGGGATTGATAGTGTGTTCCCTAGGGTTAGGGATGATATGTTCCTAGGTTTAGGGTTGGATTGATATGGTGGTAGGGTATAGGGATTGGATACTGGTTCTTAGGGTAAGGGATTGATATGGTTCCCTAGGGTTATGGTTTAGGGAAATTGATATGGTTCCCTAAAGGGTTTAGGTTAGGGATTGATATGGTTGCCTAGGGTTAGGGTTAGGGTTGATATGGTTCCCTAGGTTAGGGATTGGATATGGTTCTTAGGTTAGGTTTAGGGATTGATATGGTATCGCTAGGGTTAGGGGGATTGATCTGGTTCCTAGGGTTAGAGGATTGAATATGTTCCTTAAGGGTAGGGATTGATGATGGTTTGCCTAGTAGGGTTAGGGATTGATTATGGTTCCTAGGGTTGGGTTAAGGGATTGATATGGTCTAGGGTTAGGGTTAGGATTGATTAAATTGGTTCCCTAGGGTTAGGGAATGATAATGGTTCCATAGGGTTAGGGTTAGGATTGATTATGGTTCCTAGGGTTTGGGATTGATATCGGTATCCTAGGGGTATGGGATTGATTATTGGTGTCCTAGGGTAGGGTTGATATGTTCCTAGGGTTAAGGGTAAGGGATTCATATGGTTCCTAGGTTAAGGGTAAGGGATTATATGGTTCTAAGGGTTTAGGATTGAATAGGTTCACTAGGGTTTAAGGGATTGATATGGTTCCTAGGGTTAGGGTTAGGGATTGGATGTGGTTCCTAGGTTAGGGTTATGGGATTGATATGGTTCCCTAGGGTTGAGGATTGATAATGGTTTCCAGGGTTAGGGTTAGGGATTGATATGGTTCCTAGGGTTAGGGATTGGATATGGTTCTTAGGGTTAGGTTAGGGATTGAATGGTTTCCTAGGGTTAGGGATGATATGGTTCCCTAGGGTTAGGTTAGGGATTGATATGGTTCCCTAGGTTAGGTTAGGTGACTGATATGGTTTCCTATGGGTTAGGGTTAGGGATTGATATGGTTCCTATACGGTGGGTTAGGGATTGATATGGTTCCCTAGGGTTAGGGAGATTGATATGGTCTAGGTTAGGGTTAGGGATTGATATGGTTCCCTAGGGTTATGGATTGATATGGTTCCTAGTTAGGATTGATATGGTCCCTAGGGTTAGGATGATATGGTTCCTAGGATTAGGGGTTAGGGGATTGATATGGTTCCCATAAGGGTTAGGGATTGATAATGGTTTCGCTTAGGGTTAGGGATTGATATGGGTTCCTAGGGTTAATGGTAGGGATTGATATGGTTCCTAGGTTAGGGTAGGGATTGATATGGTTCCCAGGGTTAGGTAGGGATTGATTATGGTTCCCTAGGGTTAGGAATTTGATATGGTTCCTTAGGTTAGGGTAGGGATTGATATGGTTCCCTAGGGTTAGGGATTGATATTGTTCCCTAGGGTTAGGGATTGATATGGTTTCCTTAGGGTTAGGGAATTGATATTGGTTCCTAGGGGTTAGGGTTAGGGATTGATAGGTTCCCTAAGGGTTAGGTTAGGGATTGAATATGGTTCCCAGGTTAGGTTAGGAGTTGATATGGTTCCTAAGGGCTTAGGGAATGATATGGTTCCATAGGTTAGGGTTTGAGGGATTGATATGGTTCTAGGGTTAGGGATTTGATTATGGTTCCTAGGGTTAGGGATTGAATATGTTTCCCTAGGGTTAGGGATGATATGGTTCCCTAGGGTTAGGGTAAGGGATTCATTGGTTCCCTAGGGTTAGGGTGGGATTCATATGGTTCCTAAGGGTAGGGATGATATGTTCCCTTAGTTAGGATTGATAGTGGTTCCCTAGGTTAGGGTTAGGGCTTGATTGGTTCATAGGGTAGGGTTTATGGGAATTGATAATGTTCCTAGGGTTAGGGATTGTATATGGTTCCTAGGTTAGGGTTAGGGATGATCTGTTCCTAGGGGTTAGGGATTTGAATATGGTTCCTAGGTTCAGGGTTAGGGATTGATATGGTTTCCTAGGGTTAAGGGACATTAGATATGTTCCCTAGGTTAGGGTTAGGGATTGATATGGTTCTAGGTGTTTAGGGTTAGGTGACTGATATGGTTCCGTAGGGTTAGGGTTAGGGATTGATCTGGTTCCCTATGGTTTAGGGTTAGGGATTGAATATGGTCCGTAGGGTTTAGGGATTGAATGGTTCTCCTAGGGTTAGGTTAGGTGATTGATATGTTCCTAGGGTAGGGATTGATATGGTTTCCTAGGGTTAGGGTTTAGGGGATTGATTATGGTTCCTAGGGTTAGGTTGAGGGATTGAAGGTTCTAGGGTTAGGGTTAGGATTGTATGTGTTCCTAGTGTTAGGGATTGATATGGTTCCCTAGGGTTTAGGGTTAGGTTAGGATTGATATGGTTCCGTAGGGTTCGGGATTGATATGTTTCCTAGGGTTAGGTTAGGTGATTGATAATGGTTCCTATGCGGGGGGGGGGGGGTTGGGGTTCGGGTTTAGGGATTGATATGGTTCCTAGGGTTAGGGATTGTATGGTTCCCCTAGGGTTAGGGATTGATATGGTTTCTAGGGTTAGGGTTAGGGATTGCTATGGTTCCCTAGGTGTTGGGACTGATAATGGTTCCCTGGAGGTTTAGGGTAGGGATTGATTATGGTTCTAGGGTTAGGGATTGAGTATGGGTTCCCTAGGGTTAGGTTAGGGATTGATATGGTTCCTAGGGTTAGGATTGATATGGTTCCTAGGGTTAGGGTTTGGGATTGATATGGTTCCTAGGGTTATGGGTTAGGGATTGATATGGTCCTAAGGTTAGGAGTGATATGGTTCCTAGGGTTAGGGATTGATATGGTTCCTAGGGGTTTAGGGTTATGGGATTGATATGGTTCCGTAGGGTTAGGGAATTGATATGGTTCCTAGGGTTAGGGGTAGGGCTTGATATGGTTTAGCCTAGGGTTAGGTTAGGATTGATAGGTTCCTAGGGTTAGGGTTGGGATTGATATGGTTCCTAGGTTGGGAATTGATATGGTTCCCGTAGGTTAGGGTTAGGATGATATGGTCCTAAGGGTTAGGATTTTGATATGGTTCCTAGGGTTAGGGATTGAGTAATGGTTCCTAGGTGTAGGGTTAGGGATTGATTATGGTTCCCTAGGGTTGGGGTTAGGATTGATATGGTTTCTAGGGTTATGGGATTGATATGGTTCCCTAGGGTTAGGGGTTAGGGTTTAGGGATTGATATGGTTCTAGGGTTAGGGATTGATATGTCGCTAGGATGTTAGGGTTAGGGATTGATATGTTCCTAGGTTTTAGGGATTGATATGGTTCCCTAGGGTTGGGTTAGGGATTGATAGGTTCTGGGGTTAGGGGACTGATATGGTTCCCTGAGGGTTAGGGTTAGGGATTGATATGGTTCCTAGGTGTTAGGGATTGATATGGTTTCCCTAGGGTTCGGGATTGATATGGTTCTAGGGTAGGATTGATATGGGTTCCCTAGGTTTAGGGTTTAGGGATTGATAATGTTCCTAGGGTTAGGGATGATATGGTTCCCTAGGGTTAGGGATGATAGTGGTTTCTTAGGGTTAAGGGATGGATATGGTTCCCTAGGGTTAGGAATTGATATGTGTTCCTAGGGTTTAGCGATTGGATTATGGTCCCTAGGTTAGGTAGGGATGATATGGTCCCAAGGTTAGGGATTGATAATGTTCCTAGGGTTAGGGATTGATATGGTTTCCCTAGGGTTAGGATTGATATGGTTCTAGGGTTAGGGAATTGATATGGTTCCTTAGGTTAGGGATTGATATGGGTTCCCTAAGGGTTTAGGTTAGGGATGATATGGTTCCCTAGGGTTAGGGTTAGGGATTGATATGGTTCCTAGGTTAGGGTGTAGGGATTGATAGGGTTCTAAGGGTTAGGGTTAGGGATGATTGGTTCCAGGGTTAGGGATTGATATGGTTCCTAGGGTTAGGGTAGGATTTGATATGGTTCCTAGGGTTGGTGATTTGGCATATGGTTCCTAGGGGTTAGGGTTTAGGGGATTGATATGGTCCTAGGGTTAGGGATTGATTATGGTCCCTAGGCGTTAGGTTATGGGATTGAAAATGGTTCCCTAGGGTTAGGTGGCTGATATGGTTCCTAGGGTTAGGGTTAGGGATTGGATATGGTTCCCTAGGGTTTAGGGTGATATGGTTCCCATAGGGTTAGGGATTGATATTGGTTCCCTAGGGTTAGGGATTGAGTATGGTTTCCTAGGGTTAGGTTAGAGGGATTGATATTGAGTTCCTAGGGTTAGGGATGATATGGTTCCTAGGGTTAGGGTTGGATATGGTTTCCTTAAGGGTTAGGGAGTTGATATGGTTTTCCTAGGGAGGGATTTGATATGGTTCCTAGGGTAGGGATGATATTGGTCCTAGGGTTAGGTTAGGGACTGTGATATGGTTCCTAGGGTTTAGGATTGATAATGGTTCCAGGGTTAGGGATTGAATGGTTCATAGGGTTAGGGATTGATATGGTTCCCGTAGGGTTAGGGATTGATAATGTTCCTAGGGTTAGGGGATTGATATGTTCTCCTAGGGTTAGGGATTGATATGGTTCCATAAGGGGTTAGGGATTGATATGGTTCCTAGGGTTATGGGATTGATATGGTTCCTAGGGTTTAGGGATTGATATGGTCTAGGGTTATGGTTAGGGATTGATATGGTCGTAGGGTTAGGGATGATATGGTTCCTAGGGTTAGGGATTGATATGTTCCAGGGTAGGGATTGAATATGGTTCCTAGGGTTAGGGCTTGATATGGTTCCCTAAGGTTATGGTTTAGGGATTGAAATGGTTCCCTAGGGTAGGGATTGGAGTTGTTCCCTAGGGTTAGGGATGATGATGGTTCTACGGGTTAGGGTTAGGGATTGATATGGTTCTAGGGTTAGGGATTGAATATGGTTCCTAGGTTAGGGATTGATAGGTTCCCGTAGGGTTATGGGTTAGCGGAATTGAATGGTTCCCTAGGGTTAGGGTTTAGGGATTGAAGATGGTTTTCCTAGGGTTTAGGGTTGATATGGTTCCATTAGGGTAGGGTTAGGGATTGATATGGTTCCTAGGGTTAGGATTGAATAGGTTCCTACGGGTTGGGTTAGGGATTGATATGGTTCCTAGGGTTAGGGATTGATATGGTTCCTTTGGTTTAGGGTTAGGGATTGATATGGTTCCCTAGGTAGGATGTGATATGTTCTAGGTTAGGGATTGAATATGGTTCTTAGGGTTAGGGTTGATATGGTTCCCTTAGGTTAGGGTTAGGGACTGATATGGTTCCTAGGGTTAGGGATTGATATGGTTGCCGTAGGGTTAGGGTAGGGAATTGATATGTTGTTCCTAGGGTTAGGGTAGGATTGATATGGTTCCTAGGTTAGGGGTTAGGGATTGATATGTTCCTAGGTTAGCGGTTAGGGTTGTGATATGGTTCCTAGGGTTAGGGTTAGGGATGATATGGTTCCTAGGGTTAGGGTTAGGGATTGATTGGTTCCTTAAGGTGTAGGTGATGATATGGTTTTGCCTAGGGTATGGTTAGGATTGGATATGGTTTCTAGGTAGGGTTAGGGATTGATATGGTTTCTAGGTTAGGGTAGGGATTGATATGTTCCTAGGGTTAGGGTTAGGGATTGATATGTTCCCTATGGGTTTAGGGTAGGATTGATATTGGTTCCTAGGGTTAGGGTTAGGGATTTGATATGGTTCCTCGGGTTAGGGAATGAATATGGGTTCATAGGTTAGGGTTAGGGATTGATATGGTTCCTTAGGGTTAGGATTGATAATGGTTCCTAGGTTAGGGTTAGGGATTGATTATGGTTCATAGGTTCGGGATTGATATGGTTCCCTAGGGTTAGGTTAGGGATTGATATGGTTCTAGGGTTAGGGATTGATATGGTTCCTAGGGTTTAGGGTAAGGGATTTCATATGTTCCTAGGGTTAGGGTTTTATGGGATTCATATGGTTCGTAGGGTTTAGGGATTGATAGGTTTCCCAGGGTTAGGGTTGGATTGGTTTCCTAGGGTTTATGGGATTGATATGGTTCCTAGGGTTAGGGTAGGGATTGATATGGTTCCCTAGGTTAGGGATTGGATATGGTTCCCTAGGGTTTAGGGTTAGGATTGATATGGTTCTAGGGTTAGGATTGATTGGTTCCTAGGGTAGGGTAGGGATTCATATGGTTCCCTAGGGTTGAGGGATAGGGATTGATATGGTTCCCTAGGGTTAGGGTAAGGATATATGGTTCCCTAGGGTAGGGTTAGGGATTCATGTGGTTTCAGGGTTTTATGGGATGAATATGGTTCTAGGGTTAGGGATTGAATGGTTCCTAGGGTTAGGTTAGGACTGGATGATATGGTTCCCTAGGGTAGGGAGTGATATGGTTACAGGGTGTAGGGATTGATATGTTTCTAGGGTTAGGGATTGATGTATGGTTCACTAGGGTTAGGGTAAGGGATCAGTATGGTTCCTAGGGGTACTATGGATTTGCAGACGTAAGATTCGAGTATGGTTCCTAAGGGTTAGGTAAGGGATTCATATGTTTTCCTTAGGGTTAGGGTTAGGATTATGATGTTTACTAGGGTTAGGGATGGATATGGTTCCCTAGGTTAGGGATTGATTATGGTTCCGCTAGGGTTAGGTGTTAGGGATTGATTATGGTTCCCAGGTTTAGGAGATTGATATGGTTCCTAGGGTTAGGATTGATATGTTCCCTAGGGTTAGGGTTAGGGTATTGATTGGTTCCTAGGTTAGGGATTGATGAATGGTTCCGCTAGGTAGGGTTAGGGAATTGATATGGTTCGTAGTTAGGGATGTGAATATGGTTCACTAGGTAGGTTAGGGATTGATATGGTTCCTAAGGGTTAGGGATTGGATATGGTTCCCTAGGGTTAGGGTTAGGGATTGATATGGTTCCCTAGGTTAGGGTTAGGGATGATATGGTTCCTAGGTTGGGTTAGGGATTGATATGGTTCCTATGGGTTAGGGTAGGGATATATGGTTCCTAGGGTTAGGGAGGGATTGATATGGTTTCCAGGGTTAGGGGTTAGGATTGATATTGTCCTTAGGGTTGGGGTTAGGGACTATATAGGTCCTAGGGAGCGTTTTCAACGCCCTGTTTCGCGCACACTAGTTGTGCCGGGGATGTATGCCCTGGTGTGCCGCTAGCTAAGACTCCCGGTCCCCTCTGGGACCTCACTCCTGCTCCCCGATGCCCGGAAATCGTCACTGCCTGTGACGTCATCGGCATCGGGGAGCCAGAGAGGCAGCATCCAGGTTAATGCTGCCACAATCGCCATCTTAGTGTAAGATTGGAAAAGCCTTTTTTTTTTTTTTAGACATTAAGTTTGTATATGCTAACTGAACTGAGACAAAATCGTGTTCAAGCTAAGATTTGCTGATCTACATTTGGAACAGTTTTTTTTGGTTGGATACCGCCAAGGGAGTTCCCTTCTGGCAAATTAAAAGCTAATTTTTGACATGCTCCATTTTCCACTACATATCTGTGTGAAGATTAGCTTTTCAAAGCATGATTGCCTATAAAAACAAATACAGAGAGAGACTGAGACTGTGACGAAGAGCCAGTGTGGTCTTCTTGATTCCAGCCAGAATATCAGCTTTGTGTTCAAGCCAAACAGGCCATGTTGCGCACTTGAATTTAGTAATTTTTCACTATTTTGTTTACTTAATATTCATCATAATAAAGTAATTATAAAATACTTTCTTTGGTGTTTATTGATTCCTATTCGAAGAATAATTACTTTATATATAGTCAATATAGGCCAGAGTTAAATTTTTTAACATTTTAAATGGTGGTGTGCTCGTGATTTTTTCATGAAACAAGTGTGCTTTGCCCAAAAAGAAGGTTGAAAACACTGCTCAGGTTAGGGTTAGGGACTGATATGGTTTCCCATATGAAAAAAAAAAAATCGGGTTGAGGTTAGGGATGATATGGTTCCATGGGTAAGGGTTAGTGATTGATATGGTTCCTAGGGTTAGGGTTGGGATTGATATGGTTCCCTAGGGGTTAGGGATTGATATTGGTCTCCCTAGGGTTAGGGGTTAAGGGATTGATATGGGTTTTAGGTTAGGGTTAGGGATTGATATGGTTTCCTAGGGTTAGGGTTTAGGATTGAATATGGTTCCTAGGGTTAAGGGTAAGGGGATGATTGTTCCCTAGGTTAGGTTAGGGATTGGATATGGTCTAGGTTAGGGATTTCATTATGGTTACTAGGTTAGGGATTGAATGGTTCTAGGGTTAGGGTCGGGATTGATAGGTTCCAGGGTTAGGGTTAGGATTGATAGGTTCCCTAGGGTTTAGGTTAGGGATTATAATGGTTCCACTAAGGGAGGTTAGGGATTGATTGGTTCCTAGGGTTAGGGATTGGATATGGTTCTAAGGGTTAGGGATTGATATGGCCCTAGGGTGTAGGGTTAGGGACTGATGATGGTTCATAGGGTTAGGTTAGGGGACTGATATGTGTCCCTAGGGTTAGGGTGTAGGGAATTGATAATGGTTCCTAGGTTAGGGTAGGGATTGATATGGTTCCTAGGGTAGGGATGATAGGTTCCTAAGGGTTAGGGTTTAGGGATTGATATGTTCCGCTAGGGTTGGGTTAGGGATTGATATGGTTCCTAGGGTTAGGTTGGACTGTATGGTTCCTGAGGGTAGGGTTACGGATGATATGGTTCCTGAGGTTAGGGTTAGGATTGATATGGTTCCGTATGGGGGTTAGGGTTAGGGATTGATATGGTTCCCTAGGTTAGGGATTGATATGGTCCCTAGGGTTAGGGTTAAGGGATTGATATGGTTCCTAGCTTGAGGGTTAGGGATTATATGGTTTTCCCTAGGGTTAGGGTTAGGTTGATATGGTTCCTAGGGTTAGGGTTAGGGATTGATGATGGTCCTAGGGTAGGTTCATATGGTTCCCTAGGGTTAGGGATTGATATGGTTCCCTAGGGTAGGGAGGGATTGAATATGGTTCGCTAGGGTTTAGGTTTAGGGATTGGATATGGTTTCCTAGGTAGGGTTAGGGCATTGATATGGTTTCCTAGGGTTAGGGATTGAATATGGTTTCCTAGGGTTAGGGATGATATGGTTCCTAGGGTTAGGGTTAGGGACGGGGATATGGTTCCAGGGTAGGGATTTCATATGGTTCCAGGGTTTAGGATTGATATGGTTCCTAGGTAGGGTTTAGGGATTGATATGGTTCCTAAGGGTTAGGTTAGGGATTGATAGTTCCCTAGGGTAGGGTTGGGAATTGATATTGGTTCCCTAGGGTTAGGGTCAGGGATCAATGGTTCTAAGGTTAGTAAGGGATTCATATGGTCCTAGGGTAGGGTAGGATTTGATTATGTTCCCTAGGGTTAGGGATTGATATGGTTCCTAGGGGTTAGGGGATTGAATATGTTTCCCTAGGGTAGGGTTAGTGGATGATAATGGTTCCTAGGGTTGGATGATATTGTTGCCTAGGGTTAGGTTAAGGACTGATATGGTTGCCCAGGTTAGGGTTAAGGGGACTGAATATGGTTCCTAGGGTTAGGTTAGGGATTGATATGGTTTTCAGGGTTTAGGGATGATATGGTTCCCTAGGGTTAGGTTACGGGGGATTGATATGGTTCTAGGGTTATGGTTAGGGACTGATATGGTTCCTAGGTTAGGGTAGGGATTGATTGGTTCGCCTAGGGTTAGGGTAGGGATTGATATGGTTCCCTAGTTAGGGATTGATAGTGGTCCCTAGGGGTTAGGGATTGATATGGATGTCCCTAGGTTAGGGTTAGGGGAATTGAATGGTTCCTAGGGTTAGGGTAGGGACTGATATGGTTCTAGGGTTAGGGTAGGGACTGATATGGTTCCCTAGGGTTAGGGTAGGGATGATCATGGTTCCAGGTTTAGGGTTAGGGATTCATCTGGTCCTAGGGGTTAGGGATTTGAAATGGTTCCTCTAGGGTTGGGTTAGGGATTGATATGTTCCCTAGGGGTTAAGGGTTAGGGCACCTTGATATGGTTCCTAAGGGTTAGGGTTAAGGGATTGGTATGGTCCCTAAGGGTTAGGGTTGGGATGATATGGTTCCTGGGTTGGGTTAGGGACTGGAATGGTTCCCTAGGGGTTTAGGGATTCATATGGTTCCCTAGGGTTAGGGATTGTATGTTCCCTAGGGTTAGGGTAAGAGGGATTCATATGGTTCCTAGGGTAGGTTAGGGATTGATAATGGTTCCCTATATGGGTTAGGTTAGGATTTGATATGGGTTCCTAGGGTTAGGGTAGGATTGATATGGTTCCTAGGTTATGGGTAAGGGATTCATATGGTTTCCCTAGGGTAGGGTAAGGATCATATGGTCCTAGGTTAGGGTTAGGGAATTGATATGTCCTAGGGTTTAGGGATGATATGGTTCCCTAGGGTTAGGATTGATATGTTTCCTAGGGTAGGGTTAGGGATTGATTGGTTCCCTAGTTAGATTGATATTGTTCCCTAGGTTAGGTGTTAGGGATGATATGGTTCCCTAGGGTTTAGGGTTAGGGACTGAATATGGTTCCTAGGGTATGGTTAGGGATTGATATGGTTCTAGGGTTTGGAATGATATGGTTCCTAGGGTAGGGTAGGGATTGATATGGTTCCCCTAGGTTAGGGTTAGGGACTGATATGGTTTCCCTCGGGTTAGGGATGATATGTTCCTAGGGTAGGGTTATGGATTGATATGTTCCTCGTAGGGTTAGGGTAAGGGATTTCATTGGTTCCTTAGGTTTAGGGAATTGATATGGGTTCCCTAGGGTTAGGGTTAGGGGTGAAGTATGGATTCCTAGGGTTAGGGAATTGATATGGGTTCCCTAGGGTTAGGGGTTGATAATGGTTCCCTGGGTTAGGGTCGGGATTAATATGGTTCCTAGGGTTAGGGTTAGGGATTGGTATGGTTCTTAGGGTTATGGATGATATGTCCTAGGGTTAGGGATTGATATGGTTCCTAGGGTTAGGATTGATAATGGTTCTAGGGTTAGGGTTAGGGCTGATATGGTTCTAGGGTTAGGGTTATGGGATTGATATGGTTCCCTAGGGTTGGATTGATTGGTTCCCTAGGGTTAGGGTTAGGGATTGATATGGTTTCTAGGGTTAGGGTTAGGGATTGATATGGTTCCCTAGGTTAGGGATTGAATGGTTCCTAGGGTTAGGGATTTGATAGGGTTCCCATAGGGTTACGGGTTAGGTTAGGGATTGATATGGTTTCCTAGGTTAGGGATTGATATGGGTCTCCCCTAGGGTTCAGGGTAGGGGAATTGATATGGTTCTAGGTTTAGGGTTCGGGAATTGGATAGGTCCAGGTTAGGGATTGGATATGGTCCTAGGGTTAGGGTTTGGATTATATGGGTTCTAGGGTTTAGGGATGTGATATGGTTCCTAGGTTAGGGATTGATAGTTCCTAAGGGTTAGGGTTAGGGATGCTATGGTTCCCAAGGGTTAGATTGATGGTTCATAAGGGTTAGGGATTGATATGGTTCCTAGGGTTAAGGGTTAGGGATTATGATATGGTTCCTTAGGGTTTAGGATTGATATGGTTTCCGTAGGGTTAGGGACTTGATATGTTCTAGGTTAGGATTGATATGGTTCCTAGGGTTAGGGTTAGGGATGATATGGTTCCTAAGGTTAGGGATTGAATATGGTTCCCTAGGGTTGGGAATTGATATGGTGTCCTAGGTGTAGGGATTGATATGGTTCCCCTAGGGTTATGGGATGATATGGTTCCCTAGGGTTAGGGTTAGGGATTGATATGGTTCCTAGGGTTAGGGACGTAATATGGTTCTAGGGTTAGGTTAGGGAGATATGGTTCCCTAGGGTTAGGCGATTGATATGTTCCTAGGGATTAGGGTTAGGGATTGGATATGTCCTAGGTAGGGATTGATTGGTTCTAGGTTAGGGATTGATATGGTTCCTAGGTTAGGGTTAGGGATTGATAGGTTCCTAAGGTTGGGACTGATTATGGTCCTAGGGTAGGGTTTAAGGAATTGAATATAGGTTCCTAGGTTGGGATTGATATGGTCCCTAAGGTTAGGATTGATATGTTTCCCTAGGGTTAGGGATTGATATGTTCCTAGGGTTAGATTGATATGGTTCCTAGGGTTAGGTAGGGATTGATATGGTTCCTAGGGTAGGGATTGAATATGGTATCCCTAGTTAGGGATTGATATGTTCTTAGGGTTAGGGATTGATATGGTCCGCTAGGGTTATGGTTAGGGATTGATATGGTTCCCTAGGGTTAGGGTTAGAGATTGATATGGTCCTAGGGTTAGGATTGATATGGTTCCTTAGGGGTTAGGGATTGATATGGTTCCCTAGGGCTTATGGTAGGGATTGATAATGGTTCCTAGGGTAGGGATTAATATGGTTCCCTAGGGTTAGGTTGCTTGATATGTTCCGTAGGGTTAGGGTTGGGATTGATATGGTTCCTAGTGGTTAGGGTAGGTTGATATGGTTCCCTAGGGTTAGGGTTAAGGGATTGATATGGTTCCCTAGGGTTAGGGTTAAGGGATTGATATGGTTCCTAGGGTTA